>NC_090323.1:108801868-109133349 GCF_040869045.1 Eurosta solidaginis | reverse complement strand
GGCTTTTCTCAATATTCTTTGTTGTTTTGAAAAAGTTTGTAATTGGGTGCTTGTGTGGATTAGTTAACTTGTACCAGTGTGACGACAAGCTCCATGTATGATTTGTTGAGTTTGTTTTGCATCGGTTATTTACATATTTTTTTATGTCCCTTGTGTGAAAGTTCGTATGCATAATAAGAGGAGCTAAAGATGCGTATTTGGCAGTTTCGTCAGCTAATTAATTTCCTGCAATACCTTTGTGGCTAGGTATCCATATTAAGATAATTTTTGGCGAGTGTTTGTAAAGAGCTTCTCTTATAGTATAAGGGTAGTAGTCACTGTTGGATTGATTCTTAATTGCATCTAAGGCGGACAATGAGTCCGAGCATATCGCGAACTTTCTTCGTTGTTTCTTAACTGTATTAACTGCTGTAAAAATGGCTATCATTTCGGCAGTAAATACTGAGCTGAATTCAGGAAGGTTGCCGACAGATAGTTGACTGTGCTCTGTGGTTACACTATACCCTATACATTGTTTAGTTTTAGAACCATCAGTAAATATGAACTGAAAGTTGTGTAGTTCGCTTTTCAGTTTTAAAAATTCCTGTTGAAACATTTCTGGTGAAGATTGCTTCTTATGTTTTCGTAATTTGTCGATTATCAGATTTTGCGGGTTGAAAAATGGTGGTATGCTATGCGTAATGCATTTTTGTGGCTGGTGAGGAATTCCAAACTTTTTGCAAAGGTTTAGTGCTCTGATTAAAGCGGACGGTAATTTGTTGCTAGTTTTTCTTTTGGCGTGGTTTGTTATTAGTTTATATAGTGCTGTGTCGGCACAGTGAATAATGATTTTGAAAAGCATTTGTGTGAGGCGGTCTCTTCTTAATTTGAGCGGTTCTATTCCGGACTCGGCAAGCATGCAATTTGTTGGTGTTGTTCTGAATGCACCGAGGGTGCTTCTGATTGCTGCATTAATTAAAGTTGTAATTTTGTTTAAAATGTTGTTGGCGCAGTATCCGTAGATGAATAGACCGTAGTCGATTTTGGTGAGTATTATCGTTTTTATAACATAGATGAGCATGTTAGTGTTACAACACAGTTTGGTACTACTTAAAGATTTAATTATGTTGAGCCTGTTTGAAAGTGAAGAGCAAAGTTCATCGACGTGTGTTTTCCAGGTGTATCTATGGTCTATGATTATGCCAAGAATTTTTAATTTGTCTACATACTCTATTTGTATGTTGTGTAGTGTTATTTCGCTTCTACATAACTGCTTTCTACATATGTGCATTTGTTAGGGGATAGAAGTGCGCCAGAGGATTCACACCATCTATTGATATTTTCAAACAGAGAGATAAGATTGACTTTTGGGTTTTTGCCTTTATTGTGTTTAATAATTAGATGGAAATCGTCTGCATAGGCTGTGAATTTTATTTCTTTATGGAGTTCTATTACGTTACATAAGTTGTTGTATGCTATTAGAAAGAGGACGACTGAGAGTGGGGATCCTTGTGGTATTCCGTTATGTAATGGCTGTACACTGGAGCAATTGTTATTTACATATACCATAATTTTCCTGTTAGTCATGAAGTTGTGTATGAAGCTGATAATTTTGGGGCCAATATTCCAATCTTTTAGTTGATTGATCACAGTGTGGATACCTAGTCTGTTTGGCGAAATCTAATCCGACTATTGTAGTGTGACTCCTATGAGAAAGGGAATCAGTAATCAAATGGTCTACGTAAAGTAGAGCTTCTGTTACGGATTTCCATTTTCTAAACCCAAATTGATGGGTATTGAGTAGTTTATTTTTCAGTATAAACCACCATACCCTGTTTGCTATAATTTTCTCCAATAGCTTGGCACAACATGCGTTGAGGGAGATGGGACGGTATGATGTTATTAAAGATTTGTCCGCTTTGGGTTTTAATATTGGAACGATAAGACTGGTTTTATACATCTGTGGTATATAGGTATTGAAAATAGAGTTATATAAATTAAGAAGTCTCTTTTGGACGGAGATGGAGAGATTTTTTAACATCGGATAATTAATTCGGTCGTAGCCCGGAGTTTTTCCTGTTAATTTGTTAAGCGCTGATTTAAATTCAATATTGGTAATCTCGGAGTCAATTGGACTGGGATTTGAATTATTTTCACTATTGTATATTTGGTTCGATATTGCTTGTTTGCATGTTTGAAATGTGGTTGAGAATTTGTCATCAGAAGACTCTTTGGACCAGTTTTTCGCAAATTCTTCAGCTATTAACTTGGGTTCGGTTATATTTGCAGGTGCTGTACTATTACTTAGGCAATGTATCCTGTTTTGCTTAATGTTATAACCATAAAGCCTTCTTAGGTTGCTCCAGATTTTAGAGGTTGGTGTATTCGGATTAATTTCGGCTGTTTGGCCTTTTTCACTTCTTTTCTGAACTTTGCAGATGCTTTTTTGAATTCAATTATATTTTCTGTATTGATATGCCGTTTAAGCATATTGAAATGTTTGTTTTTAATGTTCTTTAGAATATGAAGTTGGGGGTTCCACCATGGAACTTTGTGTTTTGTAGTGTTTGACAATTTAGGTATAGAGGCGTGTGCGCTTTGTAATATGATTTTGTTGATATTCGCGGCTTCTTTATTTATATTAGTTGTATGTGAAATTAGTTCATTGTAGCTATGAGTTTTCTCGGTAAATTTTTCCCAGTTTGCTTTTTTATAATTGAAGGTTGGTTTCGAATGTTCTTGATTAATTGTAGGTGGGGGGAAAAGATATATAAGAATCGGAAAATGATCGCTGCCGTGTAAACTGTTCTCCGTTTTCCATTTTGCTTGAAGCGCTATTGTGGGCGTACAGAATGATAGGTCGGGATGAGTGAAAGTGTTTCGTGTACTGAAATGAGTTGGTGACCCATCGTTAAGTAAAATGAAATTATATTGCTGAATAAAATCAGCTATAATTTTTCCTTTTTTATCATCAACTGGAGACCCCCCGAGTCTGTGGTGACTGTTAAAGTCGCCGGTAATAATGTTAGGGATACGTGTACTTGTAAGGACGGTATGGAGATTGTTATTATTGAAGCATTTATTTGGTGGTATATATGCTGAAACAATCACAAATTTTATGCTGGATTAAATCTCTACGAAAATTGCGTCGAAATCGTTGAATGTCTTAGTAGCATTGTATTGAATCGATTTGTGGATTAAAAGCCCAACACCACCATAAGAGTTTGTTGAATTATGTGTAATTAGTGAATAATTGATAGGAACTGGAAGGGGTGTGTTGGTATTGGGTGTGGTGTGAAGTTCTTGGAGGGAAATGATTTGCGGCTTGTGTTTTTTTTATTAATATTAGTAGTTGGTTATAATTATTCAAATAACCTCTTACATTCCATTGTAGGATAGTTACTGCCATTGTTTTTATATTGGATTTATATATGTATATGGCTAAATAAATCTGTATCAATGTAGTATAAGTTTTACTTAATAGCTATTTAAGTACCTAAATATATGGTTTATTATTGTGCCTTAGTGTTTTTTTTTTTTTTTTTTTGTTTGTTTTGTTTTTTGCCTTAGTGTTTTTTTTTTTTTTTTTGGTAAATTTATATAGATTTATCGAGTGTGTATTTACGTATGTATATATGTACAAAGTATATGCAAATATATATTTGAGGTAATGATTTTCTTAAAAATATGTATATGATTTATGTATATTCCATACTAACTTCCTGGTCGTTGTACGGATTGTATGAGCTTTGAACGTGGTCTTGATGATTATCCTTTTTGTTTTTGTTTTTCAATAAATTTATAGTTTTTCTGTTTGTATTTCTGGGTAGAATTCTTAAGAGAGTGGCACTGCCGTTTTTATTTGGCTTAGGTGATAGCTATGATGATGGAGCCTCGTTGAGAATTGCATCAATTTCTACATCATCGTAAGGTATGTGTTGTCTTGTGGTAGATGGTTGTATTAAAGTACTTGTATTTGCTGTGATACTTTCGGGAATTTGTATATTTATTTCTTTTTCGCGATTATCACTTGTTGAAAATGTGCTTTCATTTTGTTGGTGTAATTGTTTGTAAATGTCTATGGCTTTTTTGTGACTTACTTTTTGAAGAGTTTTTATGGTTGTGATCTCTTGATGTTTGACGAATATTGGGCAACACTTATCTAATGTTGAGTGAGAGGTGAGCGAGAGTTTACTCTCTGTACAATTTACGCATGTTGGAATATTTTTGCATTGCTCGTCTGCATTAGTGTTGTTATGTTCTGGTAAGGTGCACTTGGTGCATGCTTTTGGATTTTCGCATACTTTAAATGGGTGGCCAAAGCGTAAACAATTTTTGCAGCGTAAAAGTTTTGAAATATATGGTCGTATGTTGGTTTGATGGTAGCCAATCATGATATGCTCCGGTAGTGTAGATTTGTGAAAAGTTAGGATTATCAGACCTGTTTCTTGTTTTTCACCTTCGCCTTTCTTTATAATTTTCTTAACTTCTGTAACACCCTGTTCCGCCAGTTCGCTTAATATTATTTCTTCACTAATGCCTCTCAAGTCATTTGAGTAAATAATTCCTTTGCTGCTGTTGAGCGTAAGGTTTTCGGTGACGGAGACCTTGGTGTCTTTGGTAAATGAGGTGATTTTGAGAAGTTTGTTTGCCTGTTCCGCACTTTTGGCTTTGACAAATAATGTACCGTTTTGCAATTTTTTACATTCCTCAACTTCGCCTTCACAATGGTTATCTATAACCTTTTTAATTAGAAAAGGTGAAACATTTTTAAGAGTTTCGCCAGTTTCACTTTTTCTAGATATAATCATGAACTGGCCATGCGATTCTACCATTTTCACTATTTATTTGTTTGTTTTTCCCACCGAGTTGGCAATTTAATTCACTTTTTTGTTTTGTTTTTATTTATATGTGTGCACTTGATATACGGGAGCCGCCGGTTTTTTAGCGTACGTTCACTTTGAGAGTTAATCTGAGACTGCAATTGTTAGTTTAGATAACACAACATTGGCGCCTTACTTAGTTAGTTTATTGCACAGAATACGCCATTAAGCATCAACTATTTTCTGATACTTTTGAACATTATCAACACGTACTTCAGCACTATCACGCTCAGCCTTGAATTCCAATTCTATATTTAATAATGCCATTTTATATTTTTTGTATGACGTTGGGTCCATCAAAGAAAAGTACAGCGTCCACAACCATTTTAGAAAATAAATCTTTTTGTTGATTAATAAGTTTGGAGGTCATTGTTGTGGCAGCGCATTTTTCCAATAAAGCACATTGTTGTTCCTTTGATTGGCGCTTCGACATGTACAGCCATGTTATTTTTGGTCATGCATAATTGTAATGCTTTACATATAGCTTTAATACGTACATGCACGCCTTCCTCCACATGTGGCTTAACTTGCTTTAAGATTGCCCTCCTTAAAATACTACTGAAGTGGTGCCATCGCCGACCTGATAAGAGAAAGAATTTTATTCTACACATTCTAATATAACAAAAAACTTACCTCAGCATCTTGAGACTTGGCGATGTCGACTAGAGTTTTACGGCTGGATGCATAATATCCAACAGTTTCATAATGGTTGCACCATCATTTGAAATTGGAGCCCTTCCACTGGAATCAACAATATGCTTGTCCATGCTACGTGAACCCAATGTAGTGCGTACAGCGTCCACAATTGAATGCGAGGCATTGATGTTGGATATGAGTTGTGGTTTACCTTGAGAGCTATCCGTACCCAAACATTTTTTACACAAAAACTCATGTACCCAATACAAGTTCAGGACGTTCATATTTATCGACACGCTGTGCGGTGTGGCCCAAATGTTGTAAATATTCATTTGGCACTGTTGAGAAAAAATATGGATCAATGAACACAAGTAAAAGTGAAAGATTTTTTTTTACCATTTGTTGTTACTTTACACATTAGACATTGGAAACGACGACCAGCATCTAATAATTGCATTTTAGCCTTGCAAGCGATTACATCTAATTGAATTCACCAAAATTTACAATGGGTGGTTCATATCCACCCTCAACCATGCGTGCTATTGGTGAGATGGTAAGTGTAAAGGACAAAGCTGTTGTTTTTAATAAATCATCTGTTGCAGGTATGCAATACAAAAAGGCCTGCAAACGAGAAAGATCAATGTAATTGCGAAACAAAAAATTAATTTGGAATATCAATACCTAGCGTAACGTGGCGAGGAGTTACCCTGACCTTGTACCACAATTTTGTGGTCACCAATTCTGGCAATAAACCTTGTTGATTATTAATAAATTCACCACCACCGCTTATTTTCAATGATAACGCTTATCGGATTTGGCATCTGATCGGGATCTAAACGGCGTTGGGATATATACCAGTACCAGTGGCAGGTGGTTGCTAAAGAAAATAATACAAAAATAATCATCAGCAATATTTGAAATTATTAGTTGTATTAGCATACATTATAACCAGGACGTGCGGGTATTGGGGGTTGACTTGGCATGGGTGGCTGACTGGGCATTGGCGCCTGTTCAGGTTATGTTGGGGACATCATTTGACCCATGTAACCACCTTGTGCACCTGGTTGTTGTAGAGGGTAACCTGACTGTTGAGGTTATGGAGGACAACCAGCTGGACCAGGTTGTGGTGTATAGCCCGACTGTTTTGGCATTGGCAGATAGGTTGTTGCTGCTGCTGTCGTGGCATTGCATAACCCGGCTGCTGTTGTGGTATATACCTTGGCATAACTGAATGTGGTGTCATTGCCACACCTGGTCCAGTAGATGCGGGCGGCATACCTGGAGGACCATCGCAGCAAAAATCTAGTGACAGAAAATGGCTTTTACCATATCGCTACACATTCATTCATCATTTTTTTGTTTAGTTTTCCACGCACTTACCAAGCCATTAAGATCCCGATGTTGCAAGTATTATTAACACTTCTTTGGTATTTCTTGTTCAGTTTTATAATTGTACTTAATTAAATAATTATAATAAATTAGGTCCACGCTTGTCTGTGCTCAAAATTTACTTCTCAATAGCAATGGCGAATTCGGAGAATTGGTTCTAGATACAAACACACGTTACAATACCAAATTTAGAAATTGCTTTTGCTGATATTGTTGTAAATTATGTTTCTTTATAAAAAATGTACACTTTTAATTTTTATACAGACCTAAAACACTTTTTCTTCTATTTATTAGGAAATTTGCAACTTTTCCAATGCCGTACGTCTGCGGCGTTTCAAGCTGAAAACAAATGGCGGATTCGCAGAAAACTTTTTTGACGTATTTGAGGGTACATTCCATGTAAGAAAAGGCAAGCATATATGAATCGGACATTTCAATTAGGCCATCTCATTCTTTCATACTAACAATTGTGGAACAATGTGGGATATTTTGTAGTTGGTCGCTATTTTCGGTCACTAGATTTTTGCTGGGTGCTTACGCATGCTTGCTACATACATATTCACACACGCATTAGTATATGCTCTAACGAAAATAACGGCACGGCACAAATCACACTGGCTTCGGTTTCAAGAACTGTGTTTAAATTTTTCTTTAAAAAAATTTTAACCATATTGTTATATTATAATCATACCTATATTTCTGTACGCACATTAAACATTATCTATATATTAATACGCTAGCAAAATTTCCTCACAATCAATTGACAGGCTGTTTCGCATAGTTAGCATACGTAAAATAATATAAAAGTTATATGAATCGATTCGTATGGATCAGCCGCAGTGCATAGACCTATTTTTGTTAACAACTATTACTCTATTTGTTTATAATTAATAGAAAAGTTTTTTGTAAATTCAAACAATCTCTGCAAAAGTGCGCCACCAGTAGGACCAATTATGTTAGTGCTCTAAGACACAAACCTATATATTATGTTGAATTCGAAATTCGAAAAGCTGCGTAGTCGTGTTGCTCAAATGTTTCACCTATATATATACGTATACGTACGCACCAGACGGCGAAAGAATAAAACATGGTTTTCCATTTAGGTTATTCCGGTCAATTTTAATAAATTTTAATATTTTGTTGTTAGGCTATTTGGCCTATTGTGGGTTCCAGAAGGAAATAAAAAGGTGGTAATTATGTTGCGGCCCTACGTTTCGCTAGCTATCCTAGCTCCTTCAGGGGCGAAGTCTATTTATTTTCAACAATAAAACATAAGTAATAATAACATTAGTTTTGTCACAATTTTGAAATAATTTACATTAACAACAATAAGGTGTCATAAAAACAACAATTTTAGCTAAGCTAAGACTAATATAAGGCACATAAAAGACGCACATACATACATACACGTATCCCATTCCCTGCCAACCAAAACTGCGTAAAAAACTGGATAATGCACGAGTAAAAAAGTGGCTAAAAAAGTGGATAATTTTGTATAGGCAGTGTCCGGATTGGTGAAATTGGATATTGCTTGTACGTGTGAGATGTTAGTCGGCAACTATTGCATACTTTTAGGCGCCAATGACACCTTTGAACGTCAATGTTGCAGACTAAAGACCGTTCTCCTAATACCCAAAAATTACACATGCGGAATGAAAAATGCTCCAAATTTTTATTATTAGCTGTGTTATGTACAAATGTTCCATACTTTTCATTAATTCTTTTTTAATTTACAAATTTCATATAAAATTTATATAATTTACATTTTTGATAAAAAAATTTAAATAAAATAACAATAGAATAAAATCAAATAAAATTGAAAACGATACAAAAAATAAATTAAAATAAATTGAATTAAAAAAAGTAAAATGAAAGAAAATAAAATAAAAAAATAAAAGAAAATCTTATTTAAGTAAATAAGTAAAAATAAAATAAAATTTAATAAAATAAATAAAGTAAAAAAATAAGTTGGAATGAAACTAAAGAAAATGAAATGGAATAAAATTAAATAAAGCGAATTGACATAAAAAATGGAGTAAAACCTTTTGAACATTGAAACTCTTTACTTTGAATCTTTGAACATCGTGAACCTTGTTTTAAATGTCATTCATAATATGTAAAATGAAAATATTTTCTTACAGTCCTGAAGATGATTTCAGACTGAAATCGAAATATCGACGAAGTAAAACTAAAACACAACTTTAAATATTGTGTTTTATTTAACTAAGGCCTATCAGCTCATTAAATTTTTTACAATAATAAGTACTTACAAGGCTATCAAAAATCAGCAATATGTTTAAACGGAGAGCACACCGAGAAAACATCAACACATTCAAAGTGTACCATACAATCAAACACAAATACAATAATCGGACCAACAGGTATATCAAACGATACCAACAAATAACCAAACAAATTACAAAACTATCCCAGTCGACCAAGTTTTTGGAGAGATGCAAGCGGAGCGGACTAACACCGAATTTTATTAGTGATGCAACAAAAACGAGCATGTACATCATAAGCAACAACACCAGCAGCAGCAGGATACCAAGTAAGTTCACCAACAGAGCGTCCACATATATTAGCAAAGTGCAAATAAAATTATTAAACATCATAATATGTATCAAACATGAACTCCTAAGACAAAAAAAGAGGGAATCGGAAAAAATGAAAACAGAGATTTCTCATAATCTTGACTTGCATCACTCAAAAAAGTTTTTCGACAGTGAAAATGTACTGCTGGACAAACTTACCAACAATATCAAAAAGACACAAACCAACAAATACGAAAAACTAAGACAAAAAGAAATGGAAAAATTAAATATTAGGGTAGTCCCACAATGGTTTCGAAACCTAACACCGATAGAAATCCCACACAACATACAGTGGCTATTATCCCTTGGCCCAAAATACGCCCTTGCGTCCGATAATGAGAAGTTTCCATTGTTTAAGTTTATAGCAGACGGGGAGAACATCATACAAACTGTAAAAGATAGAGATATGCAAGAAATAGCCAGAAATAATTTCACGACACTAATACAGGATCACTTAAAGAAAAAGACGACCTCATTCCGAGACAAATTTATATGCCAAACCTTAGAAGACACAAAACGGTTCCTCAAACAAAACAAACAGTTAATCATACTTAATGCCGACAAGGGCAATGTTACGGTTGTCATGGACAAAAAAGAATACGACTCAAAAATACAGACGGTAGTCAACGACATCTCTACCTACAGGGTTTTAAAACGCGATCCGACTAACAAATTACAGGAGAAAAACAATCAATTAGTACAACGAATGTTCAACAATGGCAATATAGATGCCCAAGAAAAGAAATTTCTACTATGTAAAAACGCAAACACACCGAGAATTTACGGATTACCAAAAATCCACAAAGAAAATATACCTGTACGGCCTATATGCTCCTCGATTGACTCCCCGTCATACAATTTATGTAAATATGTCGTGAAAATTCTTGAAAAAGTTACTATGTCATCCAAGTATAATGTTAAGGACTCGGCAGAATTTAAAAACAAAGTGGGGGGCACGTACATATATGATGATGAATGCTTGGTGTCCTTCGACGTAGTCTCCCTGTTCCCAAGCATTCCAGTTGATGTGGCCTTGGAAATCATTTCTTCAAAGTGGGATGAAATAAAAGAGTACAGAACGTTAACAAGAGAACTTTTTTTAACGATTGTCAAATTTTGTATAAAGACGAATAGATATTTCAAATACAATGAAAAGATATATGAACAACGGACAGGAATGCCCATGGGTTCCCCAGCCTCCCCGGTCATAGCAGACATCGTCATGGAAGAGCTGCTAACAAGATTTGAGATGGAAGCCAAATGTAAACCACGCCTACTAACTAAATATGTAGATGATTTATTTGCGATTGTCAAAACGGATGAAGTAGAGAATATGCTGAAGGAACTCAACAGCTACAACAAGAACATCAGATTTATAGTGGAGGTCGAAAAAGACTGTCAACTACCATACCTTGACACGCTAATAAACACGCACAACAATAAAATATATTTTGACTGGTACAAAAAACCCACAGCTTCGGGAAGATTAATCAACTACAACTCACACCATGAAAGGAAAACAATTTTAAATACAGCCAAAAACTTCATCAGTAGGGTACTCACTATTAGCGACAGAATATACCATGGAAAGAATATTGCGATTATAAAGAAAACTCTAGAAGAAAATGAATTCCCCAGTAATCTCATCAACAAACTCATACAAAATTTCAAAATTAGAACCTCTAATGATGAGGTAACACGTGAAACGAAAAGTAAAATATACAAGTCTATAGTATATGTTCCAGGAATATCGGAGAGAATAAAGACATCGCAATTATATGATAAAGAGAAAATTACACTAGCGTTCACATATAACAATACGTTACGACAGGTTTACAGCAATACTAAGGACAGAATCTCGAAAGATGAGAAATCCAACATCATTTATAAAATTCCATGCAACGGTGACGGGTCCCACTTATGCGATAAGGTATATGTGGGGACAACCAAATTAAAGCTAAAGACAAGGATTTCCGGTCATAAGTCCAATATAAAGCTTAGAAACATTGCTTCGGACAATAAGACGGCCTTGACAGCGCATTGTAAGGATACTGGTAACTATCCTGACTTCAAAAATGTTTCTATCTTGGATATTGAGAAACATTATAATAAGCGTTTTACTTTGGAAATGCTCCATATTATGAGCACACCTAATGATAAGAGAATGAATTTTAAAAGCGACACCGACCAATGTGCATATGCATATCGACATCTATTGCTGAAACAACAACAAAATGCAGTGCAAGCTTCACGGTGCTCAGCAAATTCAAACAGCGTCCAGCCAACATCCCGCTAAAAATCTATCCAATGACAACAACTAAACACCATAGTTATGGCTCATGCATTTTTTCTGTCTTATTGTTCTTTGTCCTATGTATTATTGTTATTGCAAAAATTTGTTTACACTTGCGGTATTTTCTATTGTTTACTTTCGTTCTTATGCTTTATTATACTTAATTTTTGAACATCTGATCAGTCGATCAAACATAGTCATATGTGTAAGTTGCTTTATAATATACCTATATGCAAAATAGAATATTATTCTAATAGTCCTTTTTTCTATTTGTGTTTGACAGTCCTGAAGATGATTTCAGACTGAAATCGAAATATCGACGAAGTAAAACTAAAACACAACTTTAAATATTGTGTTTTATTTAACTAAGGCCTATCAGCTCATTAAATTTTTTACAATAATAAGTACTTACAAGGCTATCAAAAATCAGCAAAATATTTTCTTACTTCTTAATAAACCACTGAATTGAACGGTATTATAAATTTGCGCAGTTTTCATTAGGTTATGTGCCCAGAAGTTTCCATATAAAATTTGTGTAATATAAAATGGCATCATCATCACTTTATGCTATTGAAAAACTGGATGTGTCCAGCTATGAAACATGGATTGTACAGATGAGAAGTGTGCTAATCCATGGTGGTTTGTGGAAAGTAGTAAATGAAGCGAAACCTACAAAGGCAGACGAATTGGCATTATGGACAGTAAATGACGAAAAAGCGTTGGCAACGATTCTACTCAGTGTGAAGTCAAATCAACTTATTTATATCAAGAACTGCAAATCATCAGCAGAAGCATGGCAAAGGAGGTGCATAAGCCTCAGGGTCCAGTACAAAAAGTTTCATTGTACAAGCAGCTGTTAAGCAAGCAAATGGGAGAGGAGGAGAATGTACAAATATTTCTGAATTCTTTTAATGAAGTGGCTGATAAGTTGGCGGAGACTGGTATTTCAATACAAGATGAATTGTTAAGTATAATTCTGTTATCAAGCTTACCTAAATCGTACGAGAATTTTGTAATAGCGATGGAGACGCGCGATGATCTACCAAATTTTAATACATTAAAGTTAAAGTTTTTAGAAGAGGGAGAACGGCGTCAAAGGCAGGTCATAGCATCGGAAATTGGTGGACAGCAAGCATTCGTAGCTCGTGAAAATGCCAATAAGAGAACGCAGCAGAAGTTTAATGGTAAATGTTTTGTATGCGGTAAGAAAGGGCATTATGCAAGTAAGTGCAACAACAAAGAAAAGAAAAATGTTAGCGAAGCTGCTATGAATTTTATTGCAATGACAAAAACGCCCAGAACATTCGACGAAACATGTTGGTATATAGACAGCGGGGCAACATCTCACATGTGTAACAGCAAGGCAATGTTCGTGAATTATGAAGACGTAAGAGAGAATATTTGGCTAGCATCAAACACATCAATAGTAGCATTTGGAAAAGGTGATGTATTGTTGAAAACAAAACAACGAAATGTTCGGTTACACATTGTATTGTACTCGCCGAATTTGAAGGCGAATTTCATTTCTATAAGCAAAGCAGTAGAACGCGGTATGACAGTCAAGTTTAAAGACGAGCATGCATATATAAACGACAAGTATGGTGAAGTTGTATTGAGAGCGATCAAAAAGCACAACCTGTATGTAGTAGAATTGAATCGAGAAGGCTTGTTTACTATGATTAGTAATGAAGTTAAGCACAACAGGTATGACCATCTTAATTATCAAAGCCTACGTGATTTAAATAAAAATGATATGGTGCGAGGCATGAATTTACAGCAGAAAGATGATAAAATATGTTGTAATACTTGTATGATAAGTAAAATACATACGATACCATTCCCTAAGCAATCTGAGAGAAAATCAGAAATGTTATTAGAACTAATACATTCAGATGTATGTGGCCCGATAAATATACAATCAGTAGGGGGTTCGCGTTATTTTTTGACACTAATTGATGATAAATCAAGGTTTATTAGTATTTATTTTCTAAAAACGAAGAACGAAGTTTTAGATAAATTTAAAACATACAAGGCGTATGTAGAACGTGAAACAAACTGAAAAATAAAAGCATTAAGAAGCGACAATGGCAAAGAATATGTCAATAGTGAGTTCGATTCGTTTTTGAAAAAAGATGGTATACGTCACGAATTAACTGTGCCTTATACACCACAACAGAATAGTGTAGCAGAAAGGGCGAATCGCACACTTGTGGAAATGGCACGATGTATGCTTTTACATGCTAAGGTTCAGAAAAATTTATGGGCTGAAGCTATATCAACGGCAGCTTATTTGAGAAATAGGTGTCCAACAAAATGTCTTGTTAACAAAACCCCGTATAAAATGTGGTTTAATAAAAAACCAATAGTCGCACACTTAAAAACGTTTGGCGCTATAGCAGTAGGGCTAGATAAAACACAGCCCGGCAAATTCGAAGCTAAGGGAAAACAATTTATAATGGTTGGATACTCACTTGAAAGCAAAGCATATCATTTGTACGACAAAGAATGTAATCAGATTATTATAAAAAGAGATGTTGTTTTCAATGTGGCAAATGTTGGTGACAACATTGCGTATAGTGACAGCATAACAAATGTAGATACAGTAGATTTACAATTCATTGTCGAGGAGGAGAGTAATAGAAATATTGTTTGGCCAACAGCTGACACAGAGAAAATTCATAGCGATAGTTCAGTGTATGATAGTGCGGATGATCCGAGTTCAAGTTCAAGCTATTCTGAGGAAAATAGCAACCAGGAGGAGATTAGTGAGAACGTTAATAAAATTGGTAGGGGTAGACCCAGGCTGGTGCGAGCAGGATTGCGTGGACGTCCTAAAAAGCAGTACCATGTTATCAATAATGTAACAAATGTGAGCATTCCACTTACTGCCACTGAAGCGCTATCGAGTGAGAGTCACGAATACTGGAAGAAAGCAATGCAAGATGAATTCGATGCATTGATGAAAAATGAAACTTGGATGTATGTAGATTTACCACCGGGTAAAAAGGCTATTAAAAATAAATGGGTTTTTACATTGAAACGTAATAGCAGTGGTGAAATTGAGCGATACAAGGCAAGGCTTGTAGCTAAAGGATGTGAGCAGCGTTTTGGTATAGATTACGGTGAAACGTTTTCTCCTGTTGTTCGCTACGCTACCATTCGCATGTTATTGGCAATAGCTGTAGAAAACAAAATGCATTTACATCAGTTAGACGTTAGTACTGCATACTTAAATGACGATTTGATAGACGAAATATACATGCAGCAACCTGAATATTTTATTTGCAATAAAGAACCTAAAAAAGTTCTTAAGTTGAAGAAATCACTTTATTGGTTAAAACAATCTGGCAGGCAATGGAATGTTAAGTTAGATGAAGTCCTTAAGCAAATTGGGTTTGACGCTTGTGAGAATGAGCCATGTTTATATAAAATGAAGTTCGAAAACGAGTTTGCTCTTATCGCAGTATATGTAGATGACATGATCATGCAAATGTAAATCGAAGTTGCTAACAATTAAAGCACTGATATCTAAAAAATTCGAAGTAGTAAATAAAGGTGAACTCCAACATTTTCTTGGAATAAAAATCCAGCGACAAGACGAGGTGGGTCATATTACTTTAAGTCACGAACAATATATTAAAGATTTGTTAAATGAGTATGGCATGAATGAATGTAAACCAACGAAGTTGTATGTAACGAAAACTGTAACAAAGCAGATATTCAGCAATATCAATCGTTGATAGGGGCTCTTATGCATTTGGGCATAACAACCCGACCAGATATTTTACACTCTGTTTCAAAATTATCGCAGAGAAACAATGATCCACATGTTGAGCATATGACTGCGGCGAAACATATTTTGAGGTATTTGAAAGCTACCATTGACTTAAAACTTACGTACAAGGCGGGTAGTAAACATGTTGAAGGTTTTGTCGATGCTGATTGGGGAAGTGATTCCCATGACCGAAAATCATATACGGGATTCGTATTCTTTTACGGAAACAGCGCTATATCTTGGGAGTCCAAGAAGCAAGCCACCATAGCGTTAAGCAGCATAGAAGCTGAATATATGGCAGCATCAAATGCCGCCAAAGAAGCAGTTTATTTACAACGTTTACTAACAGAGATAGGTTTCTCGAATGGTGATCCGATCACTCTAAACATCGATAATCAAGGTGCACAAAAGCTGGCAAGTAATCCTGTGTACCATAATAGAACCAAGCACATCGACGTTCGATATCACCATATACGCGAACTGGTAAATGCTAAAAAGATCGTTTTATCGTATTGCCCAACGGACCAGATGACAGCTGATGTATTCACGAAAAGCCTTCCGAAAGTCAAACATATGAAATTTACAAATGATATGAATATTTTGTAATTATTTTTTAATGTAAAACAGCATTCACGTTGAGAAGGAGTGTTGAACATTAAAACTCTGTACTTTGAATCTTTGAACATCGTGAACCCTGTTTTAAATGTCATTCATAATATGTAAAATGAAACTATTTTCTTACTTCTTAATAAACCACTGAATTGAACGGTATTATAAATTTGCGCAGTTTTCATTAAAACCAATTAAAAGAAAAATAAATTCAATGAAATTAAATGGAATGAATTGAGATGAAACAAAATAAAATGAAACGAAAAGAAGTGAAACGAAACAGAAAAAAATTAACTGAAACGAAAAATATGAAACCATATGAAATTGAACGGAATGAAACGAAAAATGAGATGATATGGAAAAGAACCAAAAATGAACTATATGAAATGAAAAGGAATGATATAAAATGAAATTAAAAACATATAAATCATATGGAAATGAAAAGAAATAAAACGAAATTATATGAAAGAATATTATGAAGTAAAACGAAATGAAATAAAAGAAATTAATTGAAATTAAATAAGATAAAATGAAATGAAGTGGAATTAAATGAAATGAAACGAAATGTACCAAAATCCTAAAATAATTGTTAGCGCACAAAAAACTTTAAAGAGAAGTAATTTTTAACCGGCCCATTTTTGGACAAATTTTAATTACACGTAAATGCATAGGTCTTTATTTAACAGATTCTTTGTTTTTTATTTTGATTGCTTAAAAAAAAAACAGGAAATCACAAATAATGAGTTAACTTTTGTTGAAACTAACTAAATTTATTTATAACAATTAATGGCAAATTTGCCCGAAAATGTTTCTGCATTTGCAGATTTAATCCTCATTTTAGATAAAGTACGTCTTATATTGAAAAAAAGAAAAATAAAATAAATTTGCTACAAAAATATAACATTAAATTTTTTATATTTTCTTTTATGCTAATTTATTTTATTTCTTATTTTATTTAAGTTGAAATAAAAGAATATATTATTTCAACTTAGTTTATTATTGTTTAAATGCAACTTCACTGAATCGGAAAATTCCACGTTGTATATTAAAACAAAAAAAAACGTACCAAAATCCTAAAATAATTGTTAGTGCACAAAAAACTTTAAAGAGAAGTAAATATACTTATTAAACGAAAAAAGCGTCCCAAAAACATTTTTGAACTTAGGTCAAAACAGCAAACGGCATCATAGCGGCCGTATTGCACAGGCAGTATATTACCCACTATCTATATATTAATACGCTAACAATATTTCCATACAATCAATTGACAGGCTGTTTCGCATAGTTATCATACGTAAAATCATATAAAAGTTATATGAATCGGTTCGTATGGATCAGCCGCAGTGCATAGGCCTATTTCTGTTAACAAAAATTACTCTATTTGTTTATAATTGATAGAAAAAGTTTTTTGTAAATTCGAACATTCTCTGCAAATATCGAAATTTACTTTGGTGCCCAAAAGTGCGCCATCTGTAGGACCAATTATGTTAGTGCTCTATGATACAAACCTACATATTGTGACGAATATTAGTAACACTAAGCAATACTACCATCACTAAGCCCATAGTAAGCAGTTTGATTTAAGCACGCGATCAGTTGCGAAGTGAAGTTTAATTGCGAAGTACTTTAAAAGTCTAATAAGGCCCATTTTGCATTATTGAATATTGGAGTTATTTATTCAACAATTTAGCGATACGAACGTTAGTAGAAGGTGTAAAATAAGCAGAGTTTCACTAAATCCGTTACAATTAGTGTCAGAAGAGGAATTTTTGAATAAATTCTGAAGATTTCGAATACAACTTGGCCATGGTAAAGTTAAGTGAATTAAGGATCCAGCAACTGAAAAAGGAGTTGGAGAACCGTGGACTGAATACAAACGGCAATAAGATCGTATTTCAATTAGGGCTACAAGAGGTAATGGAGTTGGAAGGAATTAATGTGGACGACTATGTTTTTTATCCTGATGTGGAAGAGTCAGCGACTAAAATGGAGGAGAAGCTAGAGACTCCGAATCCATTGGCAAGTGTTGACACTAACGCGATACTAGCAGTTTTGAAGCAAATGTCGTCACAAATATCAAACGAAATGTCATCTCAACTGGAAAACCAGAAGACAAGTATAGCATCCCAACTGGAATCAACACGTATAACATCGAAGATTGAAGCACAAGAAACTCCTATGTCCGAAATGTCGACACAGATTACATCCAAGATGGAAGCACAGGAGGCACGCATTTCAGAAATGTCGTCGCAAATGTCATCTCAACTGGAAGAACAGAAGACATATGTGACATCTCAGTTGGGTGATCAGTTGAAAGCACAAGATGCCCGCATATCTCCGCAGCTCAAGGCACAGGAAGCAAGGGTATCATCAAAACTTGAATCGCAGGATGCAAAAATCGCACAATAAAGTCGCAGCCCATTCGTAGCACTGAAGGTGCCAGCAGCCGAAATCCTACAGACGATTCCCGAAGGGAGCGGAACAACTATGAAGCGTTGATGGCTGCTGTAGAACGGCGATACGCAATCGAGCATAGAAGACAGATATACCAAATGGAGTTACTGAACCGCTTCCAGGGGCCTGGAAGAGTTTGCGTGGGATGTTGAAAGGCTTTCACATTTAGCGAATGCGGACGCAACCGTGGAATTCACCAAAATGGTAAAAATCTAGAGTTTTAAAAATGGCATACGGGACGTGGAAACGAAGCGAGCTACATACGGAAACACAAAGCTACCATTTGCTGAAACGGTATCCCATGCATTGACCCAGGAAACAGCGTCACTTTTGAGTAAGCCCGCATACAAAGCTCATCGCGTGGAAGTGGAAAGGCCAGACTGGGTAGACACCATTCTGGAAGCATTAAAAGGAACGCAGCAGAAAAACGGTGGTGCCGTCAAATGCTTTAAGTGTGGAAAGCCAGGGCACATTGCACGTAATTGCAGTACCAACCCTAATAGTTCCAACAATGTGGGTGGCCGTAACCACAGAGCTGAAGGAGATGAGCAAATCTTGGATCTACTCTATTGTTAAACTAAAGCGAGTCAGCCGCAAGGGGCGACAGCTGGCTCACGCAATTAAATGCCCTATAATCTCTATCTCGTAAATTGGAAGAAGGTCAAGCAATCTTACTGTCGGAGCTGTAGTAGTAGCTGTAAAGGATTAGCCAAGACAACAGAAATTGCAGGAATTAAGAAGTTTCCTTGGGCTGTGCACATATTACCGCCGGCTTGTACCAAACTTTGCTAGCGTAGCACATAGCCTCCACGAGCTTACAAGAAAAAATAAAACTTGAATGGTAGAAGGAGCAAGAAGTGGCTTTCCAAACATTGAAAGAGCGTTTGTGCACTGCCCCAATGTTGGCATATACGATTCCAGAAGCAACGTTTATTCTAGATACAGATGCGAGCGGATACGCCAATGGAGGCGTTTTATCACAACTGGTCGATGAACAGGAGAAGGTAGTTGCCTATTACAGCCGATCAATTGGAAATGCTGTTGCAATGTCACGAAGACCATGTAGTTGGAATGCAAGCACTGTTCAAAGGCCGAGGATAAAGAAGACATTATAGATGTCCGGCTTATGACTATAACATGTACGGATGAATGGGGCAAGGAACAACTAAGGAAGTGTCAGCTAGAAGATATGTACAGATCTGTCACATGTTATGCAAGGGCTCGAACGAAACGAAAGATCAAATAGAGAGGAGATGTCAGCAGAGAGTCCCATTTCGAAGTCATATTGGACACAGTGGAACAGTTTAGAATTGATATCCGGTGGCTTGCATCGAGTATGAGAGAGTGAAGCTGGTCAATGTAAGAGGAACCTGATAACTGTTCCCAGGAAAAGGATTCCTGACGTTCTCAACGAGCTACATAATGGTCCAAGTGGAGGTCATCTGGGAATTACGAAGGCGCTCGAGAAAATTAAGCGGATATTCTATTGGGTTGGTTGCCGTCAGTCGGTCATCGAGTGGATTGCCACTGCGAGGTTTGCAGCAGAGCGAAAGGGCCCAAAACACGAAGTCATGGTCAGATGAAGCAGTATATTTCAGGTGCACCATTTGAAAGCATCGCCATGGATGTCGCAGGCCCATTTGCTACTAGCAACCGCGGAAACAAATACGTAATGGTGGTTATGGATTTTTTCAGTAAATGGCCAGAGGTATACCCAACCCCAAACCAAGAAGCGGAAGCAGTAGCAGAAGTCGTTACAAACGATTGGGTTGCAAGGTATGGTGTACCAATGGCGTTACATTCTGACCAAGGCAGGAATTTTGAATCAGCTGTGTTCTAAGAAAATTTTAGGAAGTTGGGCATTCGAAAAACACGGACAACTGCATTGCATCCTCAGTCCGATGGTATGGTGGAACGATCCAATAGTGAAATATTATTAAAATGAAAGAAGCTGATGTGTAGCGAACAAAAGTAATTGTCTTTATTAAAGAAATGCCTTTCCTTTTATACAAAATTATCTATTTTACACACACGTAATTACACTAATACTAATACACTAAAAGTGTCTACATTCCTAACGTATACATTATGTGTCAGCATATTAGTTTGATCTAATTTTAGATATTTGCCATTGTATAAATATTTTGGCAGGCATATTGACAAACTGCCATTGACGTTCGGTCACGATATTAACGAATTGGTCAATGCGCCAGTTAAATGTAACGGGATATGGGTCTTGCTGTCGGCATTTGTATGTTATATTGAACTCCCGCTGTGTTGGGGTTAACATAATTTATATAGGTCGATATTGTAATATGAATGCAATATGAATATGTGTGGTATGCATAAAAAATGCATTGGCATAGAAGAGCATAATGCATAATGCTACAAACGCATTGACATAATGCTACACCATCCACCTTAAAAGAGTCATATATAATTGGAAACAATTGTATATGACTATTCCAGAGACTTAATGGCCCACTTAACTTTTTGATCGTTTTTCATATTGTATTGTAGTTTATTACTCAATGGTAATTTGATATTGCAGTGATGAGTGTGTTTATGCCGTTTTTATTTGTTTACATTAGTTTACAATTGTTTCTAATACGCTGACTTTTGTTATTTAAATTTTTTTATCATGCTATTTTGTGTGTTTTTTTTGTATGTTTGTATATTTTTTATTATGAGTAAGGTGGAGTGCTTACAGCGAGGTTTTTTGGTTTTATTACTAAAAAAATTTTATATTGGTTTAAGTCTATTCTAATGAATTATTATTTCCTTATTTTTTTGGTATTATCACTATTTCCTATTCTAAGTGGTATTAACGCAAAGTTGTTATTTTTATCAGTATTCTTCACCTTATACTGTCCCTTATATTTATTATCTAACTTATGGCCGAATGACCTCGGGGAATTTAATATATATTCTTTAATATGTAGCTAAGTTAAAGTAAAAATATCTTTCCTATTAATATTTTCTATTCTACCAGGGGTTAAAGTAAAAATATTTTTCCTAAAATTATGACCTCTCTAAAAGCGAGGTTTCCTAACTGAAGCCGGCCATACTTATATCTATTTCTTTATTATGATATTTCTAACACACTTAATTATTCCTATTAAATAACGCTTTTCCTTGTTATTTCATTTCATTAGGGTTTTATTAAACTTAGTACATAAAAAAATATTTAGCTTATTGTTCGGAAGCTTTAGTGGCTGTAAGTAGTATGTATATGGTGGTTCTGGACCACATTTTGTATGGAAAGCTCGGTGCATGTCTCACCCTAAAAACTCATACTTTTGCTCAGTCTATTACCAGTCTGGTCTTAGGAATGGGACCAGTTCATTATTTTCGGACCAGTTCATTATTTTCGGGTCAGTGTGGGATGAGTCTGACCGAAGGAATGAAACCAGGTCTATATTTATCTTGACGTGAAATTTTTACCACCTCTCAAGATCATTCAACAATTCCGCTAGGTGGCGCATACGTTTTTTCGGTTTGTGTTCTGGCTGATCTTCTGGTTTGTGTTCTGGCTAACTTCTGCTAGGTGGCGCATAAGAAAAAGCTTAGTGGTATATAAGAAAAAGCTTAGAGATTTTTACCTTTAACAGAGCTTTGCCGTAAACATGCCAGCATATAAATAAACCGCAAAATACATACCGACACAGACACACCCATCCATATACATACATTTAGATAAGGGCTACTTGTCTCAATGTATATAAGTTGGACATCTTTTGAGTAAAAAAATGAGGATCGTTAAATGGGAGGCCCTACATTTTTAAAGGGCCGCAAATTTTTAAATGTCCCCTCATATTTCTAATGAGTCCTAGACTTCATCCGAGCCATCTTAAAGAGTCCCATAAATTTCCAATCGAGCGACTGCTCCCCAACCTCCAACCCCCCAACCTCTGCAAAACGGACCTGTCGGACACCCGATCAGAGGCAGGTTAAACATTTTGTTTGGAATTTTATTAGATTGGGTATGATGAAAGATGAATATAATGGCAAATTAATGAAGGAATTTATTGGTTTGAGAGCAAAAATGTATTCTATTCGCTTCGATCAAGAAGAAAGAGAGATGTGTGTGTGTGTGTGTGTGTGTGTGTGCGCGCGTTTGAACTTTATAAACCCAGTAAGAAATCGAGCAACTGATACTGAACTGCTCTGATCAGATCAGTATCAGTCGCTCGATTTGCTGGGTTTACAAAGTTCAAACGCGCACACATACAAACACACACATGCACATATTTGCGGTTTTGAACGGGTGCGCCTAAATATAGGCAACGAAATTGTTTTGTTGTTTTGCGGTGTCATACGAAGGCACCTAAAAGATATAGATCGGCCAGAACACAAACCGAAAGAATGGATGCGCCTAAGTGTAGGCAACGAAATTGCTTTGCTGTATATATGTGTGTCGGTGTGTATATACTTAATCAACTTGTGGATTAATATACACATAAAAACCTACCATCTGCAAAAACAAAATCGATTCATAATTAGAAGAGATCTTCACAACAAATATGTACAAGGAAATTACCGGTAACATTATTAAAGGTTACAGTGACCTTGTTAGCAAACCCCGAGACAAGTTTAATATATAACAGTTCAAAATAAGTAAAATTGATATTAGACCAGATTCTTATCAGATACACAACTGATAGGTAACAGATTTAGCAGTTTCTTATCAGATACACAGCTGATAGATAACAGATTTTTTCGAACGCTGGTTTAAAATTATGTCAAATAATCATATGACTGCATTAGCAAGTCTTGATAAGATCATGAAAGTATTAAGGAAAACTAAAAAGAATATTTTGATAGTTTTGGAAATTTACAGCCACCGATTGAACTGGTTAATTATCTGAAGCCATCAATACATTACAATTATGAGCAGAAAGTAAAATACAACACAGTAAGATGTGGTCAATTATGTTTAAAATTTTTATTTAATAAAAATAAAGTATATAAAATATATATTGTTTATTATTTCTTTCTTAAATTTATTACAGTAAAGTACTACTATAAGGTTTCGAAATGACCATAAGCATAAGAATCAATATGATTTTCTCTTACAATTCGCTTATCATCCATATTGCTTAGAGCTACTTTATAAATATTTTGTGTAAGTGTTCATAATTTTGTAGGCTTCCTCATCCAAACGCTCTAGGTGTGAGCAATTGCAAGTGTCTGGGCCATCTGTGCTATTAGAATTCGATCAAACACAGTTTTCATAGTGTTCACCGAAATGATTTTTTATTTTACTTAATTTATCTCTATACTAAATTTTTAAATGAATTTCGAAAATTCTTTTCCTCTGCTCTTCAGGTAAAATATGTTTAAATTGTTTTAGAAAATTAAATATGTCTACTGCTGCTGACGACGACGACGACGATGACATGTTTGTGATTACTGAACCTTCATATGTAATGTTTGATATTAACGATCAACATGAATTATGGTTGGATTTATATCGTACGAAGTGTGCTCATATAATGCTTCTCGTTTATGTAATGTCTCCGTATTGTCTTCCGGAAATTCAAAGCAATAGATATTTAAAGTACGCTGTATATAATTGCTGTAATAAGAGCATTTAATTCGTATTTCACAATTATCGTAAACTAAATTGAAATGTCTATAAAAAACCTCTGGGCTTTCAAGAATACCTCATATTCTCTTTTCCTTTTCAACTAGTAATTCTTTAAAATTGTCAATAGCCTCTAGAATGGTGCATTCACTTTTTTTCACACCATGTGGCTCACTCCTTTGATCGCGGATAGTTGGTCTAAAAGATCCCCCAGGGATCTGCGTTGTTGTTGTTGTTGTTTTTAATAATGAGGCGTTGAGCTCAAGAAAACTCTGATCTAACAATTGAATTGTTACATTTATTTTTAAACGTAATGAAGTGTTTGGAATATTGTATTCAAAACTAGTCTGTTTACTATTTTCAAAATTTCTAAAGCTGTTTATATTTTGTTCTTGATTCATAAATTGATTATAGGGATAACTTGTTCCATAACTTAAGTGAAACAGGTAAATAAGTAAAATTTTTATTAAATTAGCTAATTTCATATCGGTTTTTTTATTTTTATCTATACACGTGTGAGTCACATTATACAATCATCATATTATATGTTTGTCTATAGTTTTTCACATCAATTATTTCGACACCCACACTCACTCTCATTATTATTAAGAAGAAGAAGAAGAAAACAAACACTTAATGGGACGAATACGTAAAAAGGCTGGCCAGGGTTTTGTAAATAGTTTGATTAATTCTTTACCTATTGAGCTTCATTTACCAGGATATCAATTTTGTGGTCCTGGAACGAAACTACGACAACGGATAGAAAGAGGAGATAAGGGTATAAATCCTTTAGATGAAGCCTGTAGAGAACATGATATTGCATATTCCCAATCGAAAGATATAAATAACAGACAACAAGTTAAAAAATAAATAAATGTAAGGCGCGATAACCTCCGAAGAGATCTAAGGCCGAGCTTCTCTTCCAATTTGCGTCGTGCTCCTCTTGATTTTCCCTACAAATTGGCCGGACGGGACCTACATGTTTTATGCCGACTCCGAACGGCATCTGCAAGGCAGATGAGTTTTCACTGAGAGCTTTTCATGGCAGAAATTCAACCGGAGCGCTTGCCAAACACTGCCGAGGGGCGACCCCGCTTAGAAAAATTTTCTTCTAATTGAAAAACCTTATTTCTAAAATTTTGATGTTGCTTTGCCCGGGAGTTGAACCCAGGGCATACGGTGTGATAGGCGGAGCACGCTACCATTTTACCACGGTGGCCGCCAGACAACAAGTTGATGAAGTTTTATCTGAGAAAGCCTGGCAACGTGTGACATCTAAGGATAGTGATTTCAAAGAACGAGCAAACGCTTGGTTCGTTACAAATGCAATGAAAGCAAAATTCAAATTGGGAATGGGTTTAAAAAATAAGAAAAGAAATACATCTAAATGTAAAAAACGGAAAAAGATGAAAACTCGTAAAGTATCATCTAATAAAAATTGTTTGATGTCAGTTAAAAAAGGTATCAACATACTTAACAAAAAGAAGCCGCAGACATTTAATGAGGCCTATAACATTTCTAAGAATGCTATAGAGTCTAGCTTTAAAAATAAAGAAATTAATATACCGAGAATAATTCCAGTCCCAAATATTGGGGGAATTTTACCACTACTTTCAATTTTAACAGCGTTGGTGCACTTGGTGGTATAGCATCTGGTGGATCAGCTATAGCAAAAGTTTTGAATGATATCAGGAATGGAAAGTAGCAATTGGATGAGGCTAGCCGTCATAATAGATATATGGAATCAATCGCTATGGGGAAGGGCCTATTCCTCAAACCGTATAGAAGGGGATATGGTTTATTTTTACGACCCTATCCAAAAAACGAATAAAAAGCCTACCCAAAAGGCCGTTAACAGACATAGATTTAATGAAATATTGCAAACATCTTAAACATTTCAGAGGAATTTTTATGCGAAATTCCCTACCGAATAAACCGAATGCGCAAGAATGTGGAATTCTTAATTTAGACGATGCTGATGGTCCTGGTACTCATTGAGTAGCATACTATAAAAACAAAAATTATAAAGAATATTTTGATAGTTTTGGAAATTTGCAGCCACCGATTGAACATTTTTATTTAATAAAAATAAATTATATGAAATACAAATTTTGCTTTTTTTAAATGTATTACAGTAAAGTACTAAGGGGGCATTTAAAAATTTGGGGTCCCTCATTTAAAATCTGAGTCCGATACTCTCCTATATTGATAAACGTCTAAGCTCTTTTTTTCTCGCAGGCAAAATACAAAACAAAAAGCTCTAAGCTTTTTCTTATAGATCAGCCAGAACGTCTAAATGGAAGCATACAAACATACAATTTAATGAGATACGACATGTGGTTTTATTTACTTATATTTATACATATATATATGTGTAAATATGCTTCAATGTTGAACAGATAAGGTTTCTTATCAGCATGTTTTGATTTTTTCTCTTGAACAAACATTTCCAAGCGTAGGTATTAATTCCATTATTTTTTACAAACCTCTTATCATCTAAAAACTTAACGTTACTTTATTTATTTCTTGTGTATACAATTCATAACATTTTGATCTAAAAATATACATTGAGTCAAAGTACAATTTCTTTTCGAATAAACAACATCTTTTAAAATCATTTGCAGGAAGTTTGAGAGTAACGCATTGTTTAACACCCTTAATTTTTTTAACCTCTTTTTCTTCTTGAACGATGCGAATAGAATACATTTTTGCTCTCAAACCAATAAATTCCTTCATTAATTTGCCATTATATTCATCTTTCATCATACCCAATCTAATAAAATGCCAAACAAAATATTCAACCTGCCCCTGATCGGGTGTCCGACACGCCCGTTTTGCAGACGAGAAAAAAGGGGGCGGTACTACAAGTGCCCATCGACTCCTTTTTGTAAACGAGAAAAAGGGGGTTGGGGGTTGGGGTTGAGGGTTGGAAGGTTAGGGGTTGGGGGTTGAGGAGCAGTCGCTCGATTAGAAATCTATGGGACTCTTTAAAACGGCTCGGGTGAATTCTAGGACTCATTAGAAATATGAGGGGACATTTAAAAATTTGCGGCCCCTTAAAAATTTGCGGCCCTTTAAATATGTAGGGCCCACCATTTAACGATCCTCATTTTTTACTCAAAAGATGTCCAACTTATATACATTGAGACAAGTAGCCCTTATCTAAATGTATGTATATGGATGGGTGTGTCTGTGTCGGTATGTATTTTGCGGTTTGTTGATATATATATACATATATATATATATAAGTTAACACACTGGCGGCTCCCCAACATGTTGGATTCCCACAAACTGAAGCTTACACGTGCAGCTGTGTCTGCATAATCATTCTTCCCACAATCCCATAGCCACCTGCCGCTGTGTCAGCATAATCATTCTTCCCACAGTCCCATGGGCTAACTTCAGCTGTGTCAGCATAATTATTCTTCCCACGTTTGATGGGCCACCTGCAGCTGCGCTAGCATAATTATTGTAAGCAGCATAATTGCAACTCAACACCCGCTTCAAGGGCAAGTGCATTTCATCATATCGCGCAATGACAATATTGCGCAACGTTATCAAATCTATGGGAACCAAGTCAGTACCTATGCACATTGCAGCGGAGTCAGCATATTTCTATTTCACAATGTTGTGAGACTTTCGCATTGCACATGCCAGCCGAGTAAGACACCTGCGGGAAGTCAAGGCCACACTCACACCCAGACGTCGCATATATGTATCTAGCTACAGAATGTAGCTGCACAAAATGTTATAAAAGGAAGCAGCAGTCCACGCAGAGGGCAGTTGCGTCGGGGCTTTCATACTAACCGCTATCATACTTAGTTTTAGAGTACTGAATAAAGTGTTAAATCTTAAATCTAATAAAGCTTCTTTTCTTATTTAATGTCCAGGGCAAGTTGACCCTTTAATTTTTTTTAGTGTAAGGATCACAGATCCTTTAAGTTATATATATAATTTATATGCTGACATGTTAACGCAAAGCTCTGCTTAAGGGTAAAAAGCTCTAAGCTTTTTCTTATACACCACTAAGCTTTTTCTTATGTGCCACCTAGCGGAAGTTAGCCAGAACACAAACCGAAAAAACGTATGCGCCACCTAGCGGAATTGTTGAATGATCTTCAGAGGTGGTAAAAATTTCAGGTCAAGATAAATATAGACCTGGTTTCATTCATTCGGTCAGACTCATCTAAGACTGGGCCGAAAATTTTGAACTTGTCCCGTTCCTAAGACCAGACTGGTGACAGACTGGCCAAAAGTATGAGTGTTTAGGGTGAGACATGCACCGAGCTTTCCATACAAAATGTGTTCCAGAACCGCCATATACATACTATTGCTGTAGTTGGTGGAAGAGCAAGGTAATTTATAATAGTAGTAATTCAGCTAATGGGTAGACGGGAGGTACAGTGGATGCAAAAATGTTTCATATCTTTAAATCTTCTTTTTTATATCTTCGATATTTTCCAGCAATATTTTTATCTGATCTTATATGTCATGCGATTTCTGCGGCGACCACCAAGGCAGAATCGTCATGATTTTAATGAAGAATGATTTTAATTTTTACCGGGATTTGTCACATTCACAACCTCTTGGGTTTGCGCAGTTATTTGATCTTAGAGAACTTGGGCACATTTTATGATTTTAAATTTGCCTCCTCGAGTCTATATTCAATTATTTTTCACCAATTTGTCCCTCAGGACAACTGTGTTTTTTCTCTTTACAAGTCCTAGATTGCAGGCACAACCTGATAAGCAATTGTCCTAAGTCAATCTTACAAATTTGTTTTTGGTTTCGGGTTTACAGTCCAATAAATCAGAAAAACGCCTTTTTTATTTTTTGCCAACGTTTCGACCTTTTATTTTGGTCTTCTTCAGGGCCTAATGACAAAAAAACATAAAACTTAGTATATAATGCCTTGCATTGCAAAGAGGGTTAATAATAATTAATTACATATACAAACAAAAGTACATATATAACACAATTTTTGAAATCACAGATTCTTACTCAAAATTATCAATCTTATCATCAACAATCAGGTTGCTTGTATTTCCTACGCTACCACTTTCTATCCTAAGATGAAAACGAGCGCGAGATGTCTCTTTGCTGCAAATTTATATAGCGTTTCACATATACATTAAGGTTCTCTTTGTGACTTTTCTTCATTCTCTGTTGTTGGTAATATTATTATTGTCTGGTTTTCTGTTTTATTTTAGAATCTTGCGTACTTCCACTGACACGGGATTTTTATTCAAATATAATTTGAAAGAATTATTATTTTGGTGATGTTTCCATATGAACTACTGTGCCTTTTGTTATTGCTTCCTGACTTACTTACTTTACTTAATTGGCGCTTAACCGTCTAAACGGTTATGGCCGTCCAAGAAGGCGCGCCAGTGGCTCCTTCGCTCCGCCAACCGGCGCCAATTGGTCACACCAAGGGAGTTTAAATCGTGTTCCACCTGGTCCTTCCAACGGAGTGGGGGCGCCCTCTACCTCTGCTTCCATAGGCGGGTTCCGATAGAAACACTTTCTTGGCCGGAGCATCATCTTTCATTCGCATAACATGGCCTAGCCAGCGCAGCCGCTGCGTTTTAATTCGCTGGACTATGTTGATGTCTGCGTATAGCTCGTAAAGCTCATCATTAAATCTTCTTCGGTACTCGCCATCGCCAACGCGTAGAGGTTCATAAATCTTTCGAAGAACTTTTCTCTCGCACACTCCCTAACCCGCTTCATCTGCTGTTGTCATGGTCCATGCTTCTGCCCCATATAGCAGGCCGGGTACGATAAGTGACTTGTAGAGTATGATTTTCGTTCGCCGAGAGAGGACTTTACTTTTCAATTGCCTACCTGGTCCAAAGTAGCATTTATTGGCAAGATTGATTCTTCGCTGGATTTCAGTGCTGATGTTGCTGCTAGTCTTTTACTATTTCGAAATTATGGCTGCCAACAGTAGCGTGGTTGCCAAGGCGCGTATGCGCCGACTTTTTGCTGGATGATAGCAGGTACTTCGTTTTGTCCTCATTCACCATCAAACCCATTTTTACCGCTTCTTTTTCCAGTTTGGAGTAAGCAGAACTAACAGCGCGGGTGTTTAGGCCGATGATATCAATGTCATCAGCATATACCAGTAATTGCACGCTTTTATAGTATATTGTTCCAGTGCGGTTAAGTTCTGCAGCTAGTATAATTTTCTCCAGCATCAAATTAAAGAAATCGCACGATAGGGGGTCACCCTGTCTGAAACCTCGTTTAGTTTCGAACGGCTCGGAGAGGTCCTTCCCAATTCTGACTGAGCTGATGGTGTTGCTCAACGTCATTTTGCACAGCCGTATAAGTTTTGCGGGGAAACCAAATTCAGACATAGCGGCATATAGGCAGCTCCTTTTCGTGCTGTCGAAGGCGGCTTTAAAGTCGACGAAGAGGTGATGTGTGTCGATTCTCTTTTCATGGGATTTTTCCAAGATTTGGCGCATTGTGAAAATCTGGTCGATGGTAGATTTACCAGTTCTGAAGCCGCACTGATAAGGTCCAATCAGCCGGTCCACGGTGGGCTTCAATCTTTCGCACAATACACTTGAAAGGACCTTATATGCGATATTGAGAAGGCTGATTCCACGATAGTTGGTGCATTTTGCAGTATCCCCCTTCTTGTGGACTGGGCGCTTAGATTCCAACCGTCGGGCATGCACTCTTCCGCACATATTTTGCTAAGAAGCTGCTGCATGCGTCTTACCAACTCCTCGCCGCCGTACTTGAATAGCTCCGCAGGCAATCCATCAGCGCCCACGGCCTTGTTGTTTTTCAATCTGGTTATTGCTATTCTAACTTCGTCATAATCGGGCGGGGGGACATATGTTCCATCATCATCGATTGCGGGATCGGGTTCTTCATCTCTGCTTGCTGAATTGCTGCCTCCATTTAGGAGAACAGAGAAGTGTTCCCTCCATAATTTAAACACTCTCTGGACATCAGTTACGAGGTCGCCGTTTTCGTTCCTACAGGAGTTTGCCCCGGTCTTAAAACCTTCCGTCTGTCGCAGTATTTTTTGGTAAAATTTTCGGGCGTTATTCCTGGTGGCTAGCAGCTCAAGCTCCTCGCACTCACGCCTTTCTGCTTCTGCTTTTTTCTTCCTGAATAGGCGTCTCGCTTCCTTTTTCAAATCACGATAGCGTTCACACACTCCTCTTGTCGCGCCCTCTTTTAACGTAGCCCTGTAGACAGCGTCTTTCCTTTCAGTTACAACGCGGCATTCTTTTGCTTCCTGACTATCTTGGCTTTAAAGATATCAGGAGCATTCAGAGAAATTATGCAAATTTTTGATTTGCTGTTCACTTTAGGCAGGGCTAGTGAAGCTGCCTTTACTGCCAATTGCGACATTTTGAAGTTTATTATTTGGAGTTTATAATAATTATTTGTTGCTCTTCCTCAGCTTTGGGTTTGGTTTAGGATAATAGGGTGCGCTGAAATGGATATTTGCAAAGTTAGAAGAAAAAAATTGTTTGACGCGCTGTTGCACGCCTTTTAATTTCCTATATTTAATTTTCATATTGTCACGGATATTTACATCACTAAGCTATACCATCACTAAGGCGATGCTAAGGCCATGTCAAGCAGTATTTACGTCAATAATCAAATCATGTATACGCATATATAAGGCAGCCGAAAGAGATGTCACACACAGATGCATTTACTTATACGTCTATGTGTACTCGAGAGACTGTAAACTACAAACATTCACATCAATGATTCAATCATTATGTATCTACATAAACGAATAAATAATTGCGTCTACACATATGTACGTATACGAGCATCGGAGCGGCAGTGCACAAAGACATGCATATATCTTATCTGAGTTGTCACAAGAGAGAGCAATAATTTGTGCGCGTAGTTGTGGCTGGGGTAGCCGAAAATAACTAGTAAGTTCTGGAAATCTAAGAGCCTAGAAGTATGCAGCGTAAACTATAAAAGCGGGGCAGGCGAGTAAGAAGTAATTCAGTTTGAGTTGAGCTATCAATAAGTTTGATTAAGCACGCGATCTGGCGGCCAATAGTAGAGTTTCATTTGAGTTATCAATCAGTTTGGTTATTAAGCCAGCGAGTAGCAAAGTATAAGTGTTATTGTGAAGTAATTTAATAAAGGTCATTTTTCCATTATTCAACAGTTTAGTGATACGAACTCAGCAGAGGATTGCAAATAAGAGGATTTGCAAGTAAATTCGTTACAATTGGTGTCAGAAGTGGGATTGTTGGATAAATTCCAGAGGACAACAAGGACATGGCAAAGTTCAGTGAATTGAAGATCCAGCAACTGAAGAAGGAGTTGGAGAGCCGTGGATTGAATACAAGCGGCGTTAAACTTGAACTTCAGGCACGGCTACGAGAGGCAATGGAAGCAGAAGGAATTGATGTGGAAGAGTATGTATTTCATCTTGATGGCGAGGAGACAACGAAAATTGAAGAGAAAAACGAAACATCGCAGACGATTAGCAGCACAGACTTGAACGTGATATTGGCTGCAATATCTGCACAAACATCGACAGTAGCATCAATGTCGTCGCAATTAGCATCCCAACTGGAATCGCAAAAGACAGAAATAACATCTCAACTGGCATCTCAACTGGAAGAACAGAAAACGTATATGTCATCACAGATGGAATCCCAAGAGACACGTATAACAGCGAAGATTGAATCACAGGAGACACGAATCTCAGAAATGTCGTCAGAAATAACATCTAAAATTGAAGCACAAGAGGCACGTATATCAGAAATGTCGACACAAATTTCAGAACAGATATCATCGCAGATCTCTGCACAACTAGAATTGCGTATGGAAGAGAAACTAACGCAGTTTCAGGAAGGGTTCAGTGGGCGACAAGATAAAATGGAGGCCGAAATAGATGCTTTGAAGGATCGGATTCAGGAGTTACAATTGAACCGTCCAATCACTTCAATGTCTACTCTGAAGGTAAAATCCCCAACGTTTGATGGTTCTGTTCCATTCCAGGTATTTAAGCTCCAATTTGAGAAGACGTCGGCAGCGAACAGCTGGAATGCTGAAGATAAAGTTGCAGCTCCGTTCGTGGCATTGAAAGGGCCAGCAGCCGATATCCTACAGACGATTCCCGAAGGAGAGCAGAACAACTATGAAGCATTGATGGCCGCTGTCGAGAGACGTTATGGAAGCGAGCATAGGAAACAGATATTCCAAATTGAGTTGCAAAACCGTCACCAAAGAGCGAATGAGACTTTGCAGGAGATTGCCTCGGATGTTGAAACGTTGGCTCATCTCGCAAATGCGGACGCACCCGTGGAATACACCGAGAGGGTAAAAATCCAGAGCTTCATAAATGGCATACGAGATGTGGAAACGAAGCGGGCTACATATGCGAATCCAAAGCTAACGTTTGCTGAAACGGTGTCACAAGCTCTGATTCAGGAAACAGCGTCGCTTCTGTGCAAGCCAGTTTTCAAAGCACGCCGTGTGGAAGTAGAAAGGCCAGAGTGGGTAGACGCAATTTGGAAGCACTGAAGGGATCTCAACAGAAGAATGCCAGAGTTATTAAATGTTTCAAGTGCGGCAACCCAGGTCACATTGCACTTCATTGCGATCTTGGTCCTATTAGTTCCAACAATGTGGGTGGCCGTAAACGCAAAGCTGGCAGAAATGAGCAAGAGCGTGTCGAATGTAAAGAACGAAAACTTGTACCGGCTATTGAATGTCCTGTGATATTTGTGTCGCAAATTGGAAGGAAATCAAGCAGTCTTACCGTCAGAGGGAATGTGGATGGTAAAGAGCGTGTACTGACTGTAGATACGGGCGCATCTCATTCCTTGGTCCGATCTGACTTGGTCAACAGGAGAATAAAACCGTTACCTGGAGCAAAGTTGCGTACGGTCACTGGCGAGTATAACCAAGTCCGGGGAGAAGTGATCTGTGAAGTCTTAATTGGTAAGGTCATGGTTTTACACAAATTCGTCGTGGCGGAGATTGTTGTGAAGTTATATTGGGAGTGGATTTCTTGGTTGACCATGACATCAAGATCGATATGCAGAGAAGGGTGATGCATTATGAGAACCAAGATGTGCCACTTAACTTCAGTTTGGAAAAAGGGTTCAGCAGTAAGCGAGTGCTGGTGGAGAATACTCGACAAAGGCCACGAAAGTTAAGGAAAGTAGATCGAGCAAAGGTTGATGGATCGAATGGGCCAAATAAAGCGAAATCAAAAGTACCTGCGAGAAAAACACTGGCATTGACAAACCCTTATGGACGCACTAAAACGACTGAATGAATTTTTCAGAAAGAATGCAAGGGTGGTTTCAACCCAGCGCGTACTACTGTTGTGAAACGTCAAGACGATACTGATGATGCGAAGTCAATCCGTCAAGATCAAGCTCTGCGAAGTAGTTCTTCATTGGCCAAGGAACAGAGTGCGAGGGAACGATCCAGGATAACGAGTAGTAAGATGAAATACAGGTACGACAAGAATAATTCGGAAGGTTTCTTGGAGGGGATTTGGTACTGTTGTACAACCCTCACCGGCGGAAAGGTGTTCCTTCCAAATTTTGGTGCAGTTGGGAAGGCCAGTACAAAGTTGTAAAAAGGATCAGTGATGCCATCTACCGCATACAAACAATTGGGAAACCACGAAATAGAATGGTGGTTCATTGGGAGAGGCTAGTAGCGGTTAGATCAAGAGATTCGTCTGATCGGGACGATCAGACTTAGGTGGAGGGCAGTGTCACGGATATTAACATCACTAAGCTATACCATCACTAAGGCGATGCTAAGGCCATGTCAAGCAGTATTTACGTCAATAATCAAATCATGTATACACATATATAAGGCAGCCGAAAGAGATGTCACACACAGATGCATTTACTTATACGTCTATGTGTACTCGAGAGACTGTAAACTACAAACATTCACATCAATGATTCAATCATTATGTATCTAAATAAACGAATAAATAATTGCGTCTACACATATGTACGTATACGAGCATCGGAGCGGCAGTGCACAAACACATGCATATATCTTATCTGAGTTGTCACAAGAGAGAACAATAATTTGTGCGCGTAGTTGTGGCTGGCGATTTTGTAGCCGAAAATAACTAATAAGTTCTGGAAATCGAAGAGCCTAGAAGTATGCAGCGTAAACTATAAAAGCGGGGCAGGCGAGTAAGAAGTAATTCAGTTTGAGTTGAGCTATCAATCAGTTTGATTAAGCACGCGATCTGGCGGCCAATAGTAGAGTTTCATTTGAGTTATCAATCAGTTTGGTTATTAAGCCAGCGAGTAGCAAAGTATAAGTGTTATTGTGAAGTAATTTAATAAAGGTCATTTTTCCATTATTCAATATTGGAGTTATTTATTCAACAATTTAGTGATACGAACTCAGCAGAGGTCTGCAAATAAGAGGATTTGCAAGTAAATTCGTTACAATATAGTTTCTGAGTATAGCGGCTATTACAATGATCAATAGCCCTATCGTGCATATTAAAGCACCTAGCCAAACGTCTGTGATGTTTTTGTGTCCACTTGGTCTTGTGGCTCATATTTTACTATTCTATTCTCTGATGTTTCAGTTTCCTTTTCCTACTTCGTATCCAGCTATGGCTATCATAATGCCATGCGCAATCTTTGTCCACCAAACCATTTGAAATTTTCTGTAATATTTTCCTGTTTCACTAAATAAGGGGTAAATTCAAATTTAATAAACTTTCTTTTATTACTCTCTATCTTAAACACTCCATTTTACTTATAACTTTCGTTTGTTTAATTAACATTATAAAAATTGTTAAAAAAATGTTTTTTTCTAAAATTTGTTTTTTTTTATTATCTTTATATATTTTTGTTTAAGTTAATATTTTTTAACATTTTGAAAAAGAAAATTTTATAACTTATTTTTTTTTCAAATTACTAAAAGTTGGGTATAATTTATTTTTTTTTATAACTTTACAAAGATTATTTCTATGCTATTTTTGTGCTACTAATATAAAATTTTGTCGAGTAATATTTTTATTTATTCATAGACCAAAAAAAAACATTTTTTTTCTCATTTTAATCCCTATTAGGGAAAGCTATCCTTATCATCCTTCTGTGGTTGTAGGGACTACTACATCTTCTAGGGTTGGTTCCCAAGTCATTCCTATAATCTTCCAGAGGGTTTTTAATGAATTTAGTTCTTTTTCTAGGTCCCTAGTTTTTAGGGTATTCTAATCCCTCCATTGGAAGGGGTATTTTGAGAAGTCTCTCTGCATTACAAACTTACTCAAAATAGACATTTTCTTCAATTATTTTAAAATTTTCTTTTAGTTGTTAGCAAAAATTTTTCTTCAATTACAATAAAAATTTTCTTTATATATTTCTTATTTCTTAACTCTTTAATTTTTTCTTTTAGTTTGATTCTATCTGTAGTATTGGTAGGTAAATTTAGTATTTTAAAAGTTTCAGCTATTTCCTTTTTCTTTTGGAATTGTTTACCTCCTCTTTTCCTTTTTCTTTTTAATGGGTTAGGAATCTTTGAGATTTCTGCCTGTCGTCGCCGATACTCTTCTATCGTAACCCATGTCGGACCTTGCTTACCTGCTTTACGATTTTTTAAAACTTCTTCGGAGATTTTTATAAATTCTCTAATTGCGTCTTCACACTTTTTTAAAACTTTATGAAAATCTTCTTCAGTTGTGATCTCTTGCATAGTAGGGAAATAGTTGCAACTTTTATTTTTAAAAAATTTTTTTTTTCACGGATCATTTGAAAATTTTATTCTTCTCACATTTAAGGAGTTGTATGAGGACTAAGCATTCCAATTTACTGGTTTACCTGACATTTTAAATTTTTTTTAAATTGATTCTTTAATATTTAATTAAATCCTTCTTTAGGTCCGTGTTTTATAATTGAAAAATTAAAAAATACCCTTTGATTCTTCTTTTAAATCGATATATTTCGATTGCTCAACGGCAATCATCGTCAGGATTGTAGCAACTAACAAAAATAATAAACATAACAATAAACAAATTTTGCATTTTACATTTCACATAAATACATACTTTTATTAACACGTCTGCTTTGTCCGACGTGGAGTATGGTACTGTTTTTTAGTGAGCAGGTGTTTGTAGATATGTGCGCTGTGATCTACGTCGCTCTTATAGTTCAGTCGTGTGTTAGTCGGAATATTAATAATGTGTAACATTTCTAGTGTGAAGCGTTTGTTATAGTGTTGTTCCTGTTGCAGTATTTTAGTCTCATCAAAGTTTGGTGTGTGGCCGCTGTCTGCACAGTGGGCCATGAGTGCTGTTTTTTGATTATTAACTTGATGGCAAAATTTAAAATCAGACTTATGCTGTGAAATTCTCGTTTTGAGTTTGGACTTTGTAGTACCTATATATATATTATTGCACGTTTCATAGCTATTGCCTTTACATGGTATCTTGTAAACTACATTATTTTTTTCCATTATTGGTATTTTCGATTTTGTTTTGTTAAATATGTTTTTTAAAGTGTTCGTAGGTTTATGCGCAATTTTTGTTGTTTGTTTATCTTAGCAGTCAGATTTTGCTAAACGTTCTGATAGCTGCGGTACATAAGCCACCGACTTGAAAATAATGGGTTTATCGGGAGTTTTTGGTCTATTTAAATTTTTGGTTTTTCTTAATAAAGTTTTTATGGTTTTTTCGGAAAATCATTGTTTCTTAGTAATGTGAAAATTTCTTTTTTAACTTCTTTGTGGTATACTTCATCTGAGATCTGCAACATTTTCCGTATACAGCCCTTTGCTGTATTCATAATCATTGTTTTCGGATGTTTTGAATTAAAGTTTATAATTCGTCCTGATGCTGTAGGCTTTTGATACCACTTTAGTTTTAATTGATTTCCTCGTCTGTTTATTATGGAGTCCAGGTATGGTAATTCCTCGTCGTTCTCTAGTTCTATACTAAATTTTATATTTTTGTCAAAAGTGTTTAGTGTGTCAAGTGTGTTTTGTATTTCATTTTCTTTTATTATCGCGAATAGGTCGTCGAAGTATTTGGTAAGTATTCTTGGTTTATGTCGCAACTTCAGCATAGTATCATCTAATAATTTTTCCATAGCTATATCCGCTATTATTGGGGATGTGGGTGCACCCATCGGCATTCCTTTTAGTTGCGTATAGATAGTATCATTGAATTTGAAATATCTGCTCTCTTGAATGCAGAATTTAATTATTTCCATGAACAGCGTTTTTGGTATCTTTGTGTATTCTTTAATTGTATTCCATTTCTCTTGTATTATTTCAAGTGCCAATTGTATCGGGATGCTAGGGAAAAGCGAAACTACATCAAAGGAAATAAGCTTTTCATCTTCGTATATGTATGTATTGTTTACTCTTTCTTTAAACTAAATTGTGTTTTTAATATTGTACGTAGAACTCGCCGTTACGTTTTTTAAAATGTCTGCCATATATTTGGACAGTGTGTAAGAAGGTGACCCAATTGCTGAGCATATTGGTCTTAATGGAGTTCCTTCCTTATGAATCTTCGGGAGGCCGTAGATTCTGGGTGGCTGTGCGGTGGTTGTTATCATTCTTTTTCTCTCCATCTTTGTGATTATTTCCATGTTAAAAAGTTTTTCTACTAGTGCATTATTCTTGTTTTGTAAACGTGATGTTGGATCCTGTCTCTGAACTCTATATGTTGTTAGATCCATTAATATATCTTCCATTTTCTTATTATACTCTTCAATTTCCATTGCCACCGTTTTATTCCCTTTGTCGGATGTTAAAATTCTAATGTTTTTATTTTCATTCAGGAATTTCTTAGTTTGCTCCACTGTATCTAAAATTGCATTGTCTATTGTACTATGTTTGTTTGTTGTTGCATGATTTGATATTAACAAAGAATTTTTCAATTATAAAACACGGACCTAAAGCCAGCTATATATACATATTTAAAGATAAAAGGTCGCCAAAAAATTCATAATTTATAATCCTTCTTTTTTTCAACACAAAATTTTAATAGAACAGAATTAACTTAAAATTTCAAACTTCCTTTCAATTAAACTAGTCCTATTTTAAAAAAATTTCCTAAGCAAAAACAAAAGTTTTTGCTGATTGTAAAGCGTCCATTAGGCCGCTCAATTGATTCTAACAGCCCTATTCTGTGCACTTGACAAATTCACCATCTTGCTTATTTGTCAAGTTTGATAATTTATCAAGTAATTGCTATTCTATGTAAAAAATAAAAAGCCTTTTCGCTGACAAATTGTCAATAAGTCAAACGCTCTTGATAATTTACTTTATATGGATAAACTTAAATTAGAATTCAGTTATTGTGCGATCGAGAGAAAATGGAAGATTTATTACTTTTGCTATTATTGTGGGAAGATCCTCTGGAGATTTTGGGGTAATTTCAGGACGGTTTTGGGGACTCCCTCGGGGTCACTTGGGGGACATTCCGGTATGGTTTTGGAGTTTCCATTGGGTGCTCCCGGGGTCATTTGGTGGTCGTTCCTTATCGTTTTGGGACTCCCTCGGGGTCATTTGGGGATCATTCCGGTACAGTTTTGGGGACTCCCTCGGGGTATTTGGGGGTCGTTCCGGGATGTTTATGGGGACTCTCTCGGGGTCGTTTAGGGGTAATTTTGGCATGGCTTTGGGGACTCCCGAGGGGTCATTTGGGGATCATTCCGTGACGGTTTTGGGAACTCTCCCGAGGTAATTCTGGAATGGTTTTGGGGACTCCCTCGAGGTTATTTGGGGGTTATGTCCCTCAAATTACCCCCAGAGAGTCTATAAAAAGATCTCGGAACGACCCCTAAATGACCCCGGGAGGACTCGATGGAGTCCCCAAAACCATCCCGGAATGGCCCCAAAATGACCCCGAGTGAGTCCCCAAATGGATCCCGGAATGACCCCCCAGTGACCCCGAGATGACCCCGAGGGAGTCCCCAAAACCATCCCAGAATTCTCCCAAATGACTCCGAGGGAGTCCCTAAAAACATCCCGGCACGACCCCAATTCACCCTAGGAAGACCCCGAGGGAGGCGCCAAAACCACCCCGGAAAGACACCGAGGGAGTCCCCATAAACATCCCGGAACGACCCCTAAATAACCCCGACGGAGTCCGCAAAATCATCCCGGAAGACACCCAAATTATCCCGAGAGTCCCCAAAAAGATCCCGGAACGACCCCCAAATGCACCCGATGGGGACCCCAAAACAATCCCGCAATATCCCCCAAATGACCCCGAGGGAGTCCCCAAACCCTTCCCGGAATTATCCCCAAATGACCCCGAGGGAAACCCCAAATGCCCCGAGGGAGTCCCCAAAGCCATGCCGAAATTACCCCCAAAAAACCCAGCGGATTATTTTTTCCTATTCCAATTTCGGGGTTAGAAGCATAAAATGAGACATATCGCTCCAATTGCTCATGCGCAGCACGTTCCACTTTTGATTTCTTTGAAAAAACTATGATTTTAAAATATTTGTTAGAAAAAATTAATAACAATATTTAACTCTTACGTTTTTCCATTTCGCGATTGTTGCACTAAACCGTTGATTTAAATGAAGATAAAATACAGTCCATTAAAATAATAATTTATAAAATAAAAAAAAATAATAAATTTAAAAAATTCTTGCTTGCAGTGGGCTTTGAACCCGCAACCCCAAACGTGTGAGTCGGCTACGTTATCCACTGCGCCACGACTCATACATCTACAAGCACATCAAATTATTCCCTTATAACTCACATTAAACTGCTCGCCCTCAACTGCCCCACGCTTAGCTAATTTAGTTCACCCCAATATGGTGAAAAGCACAGGTCGTAGAGCTTTTTAGAGTTGTCAAGCTATGCACAGAATATAAATATTTGTCAACTTGATAAAAATCTTGATTACTTGTCAACTTATTGACAATTTGTCAAGTACACAGAATAACCCCGTAAATGTACTTATAAAACTTGCTCTTCGCCAGTCATGCTACCAGTCTAAATCGTAGTGCAAAGTTGTATACCGTCAGTCGGGTTCAAATATTATTCCACTTCCTCTATGCGCATCCAACTGCATCCAAATTGGTACGTCGCAAGTCTGATTGAAATGTTATTCCACTTCTTCTATGCGCATCCAGCTGCGTCCAAGTAATATGTTTTAAGAAATATTTGTTAATGATCCTCATCCAAGTAAAATATTCGCCAGTGTTCTTCATCCAATATTCGAGAGGTCTTCAGTAGTGTGTTAAAGATATTTTGCTAGGAACTTTTTTTTTTAAAAAACGTTAGTCCTTTTTGACAATAAAGTATGGCCATTAACTTTTGACTAAAAACTTGGCAGGATCTTTTCCAGTCAGATCGTTTTAGCAGTTGTGCTGATGTTTGAGCTGAACTGGTAGGATCGCCATGAAATATTATTAAAATGAAAGAAGCTCCGCTGATGTGTAGCGAACAAAAGTAATTGTATTTGTTAAATAAATGCCTTTCTTTTTATACAAAATTATCTATTTTACACATACTAATTACACTAATACTAATACACTTATAAAGGTATCTACAGTCCTAATGTATGCATTCTGTGTCAGCATATCAGTTTGACCTAATTTAAAATATTTATCATTGTATAAATATTTTGGCAGGCACATTAACAAACTGTCATTGAAATTTGGTCACGCTATTAACGAATTGGTCAATGCGACAGTTAAATGTAACCGGATATGAGTCTTGCTGTCGGCATTTGTATGTGATGTTGAACTCCCGCTGTGTTGGGGTTAACATAATTCATATGGGTCGATATTGTAATATGAATGCAATATGAATGTGTGTGGTCTGCATAAAAGATGCATTGGCATAGAAGAGCATAATGCATAATGCTACAAACGCATTGACATAGGAGGGCATAATGCATTATGCTACAATAGAACCTTGGAGGAGCATTTACGGAAAGTAGTAGATAAGTACAATAAGGAGTGGGATAAACACATATCATTATTCTTGATGGCTTACCGATCGGCAGTACATGAGACAACGGTCCAAACTCCCGCAAAGTTAATTTTTGGCAATGGCCTTCGACTTCCAGCTGATTTGAAGTTTGGGATAGATGCCGATGTGGAGAGAAATGTCAAGAAATCCACTGGTGTCTTGGAAGAAGAGCTGAGAGAAATGCACCATCTTGTAAGGAAACGAACAAAGATTATGAGTGACAAAATGAAAGCCAGATACGATAAAGCAATTAATTCGGAAGGTTTTCAGGAAGAAGATTTGGTGCTGTTATACAACCCACGGCGAAAAAAAGGTTTGTCGCCGAAATTGCAGTGTATTTGGGAAGGCCCACACAAAGTCTAAAACGGATCAATGATGTAGTTTACCGCATACAAACCATTGGCAAACCACGTACCAAAATGAAAGTGGTTCATTTGGAAAAGCTGGCCGCGTTTAGATCAGACAATTTGTCTGATCGGGACGGTCAGACTTATGTGGGGGGCAATGTGACCAATATTACCATTTCTAGGGTTATTAAATAAAGGCACAACAACATTTAAGCAAGCTACATAAATACATTAATCATCATGTACACACATACATACAGTCGGCAGAGAGATACTCACAAACGCATGTCATAGTCAGCTACTATTTCACTCACGTATACACACGCATATGGTTACACACTACAAATACACGCGCGTATGCTGGAGACCAGGTAGAGGATTCTAGAAGAAGAACCGCCTAGACATTTGGGCAGAGAGTATAAAAGCAGCAGAAGCTGAGTAGTCCGTAATCAGCTTGATTTAAGCACGCTATTTTTGCGAAGTATAAGTGTTATTGTGAAGTACTTTTAAAGTAGTCTAAAAAAGACCTTTTTGCATTATTGAATATTGGAGTTATTTATTCAACAGTTTAGCGATACGAACTTTAGTAGAAGGGGTAAAATAAGTGGACTTTCCCTTTCGTTACAATATTTTAAGCTATTCCACGACCGCGCTACTTGAAACTAGTAGCATGGCCGGGAATATACCATACGGGCCCGGCGATTTAAACTTAGAGAAGGCCTTCACAGTCCATTCGATCTTCGTATCGGTCTCCAAGCCCGACACTACCCGCTCCGTAATCGAAGTGTGAGTGCCGATGGGAAATGTGTATCGAGAAGCACCTCAAGGGACTCCTCATGATTACGTGACCCCGTTCTATTTCTTTATTAGTATCTGGACTACGTTACCCCTTCCTAGGACATTTTCAACCTTTCTGTTTCACTGGAGCACTCTATGCTCGCACATACAACTTTCAATTAGATTTTCTTCGTCCTGGAAATTTCACGCTTGTAGATTCTCAATAGATCCCTTTTGAATAAATTTGCCTCTCTTCGTTACACTTCACTTCGAACAAATAAAAAGATGTTTTAGTTTTTTTCTTAAACGTTAGAATGTGTTCCAATTACTATTTATTTAATAATAAATTAATTCATTAATTAATAAACTATATTCAAATTCTTTCACCCTTCAACTTTGTACTACAAATTTCATATTCACGTATTCAAAATATGTGTATGTACAAGTAGGAGCGTGTCCGCGTTTGCCCGTTTATAGTGCTAGACGGATTTTACTGCGCTCGTACCGGGGACGATGGTAGTGAATGCGTGTTGGCGCCTTTCCACTCGCCGCGCATTGGAATTTCGCCGCCATCTGAATATTGTTGGAGGCGGCTTAAACATCCTGCCCGCCCTGCAGGGAGGTGTTTTAAGCACCTTTTCAGTACCTGCAAGGCGCGGATGGTGGTATATGAGGGTGGTATTGTGTGCGCGTGATCTTGCGCTTGGCCATCCGTTCCGGTTTGGGGGTTGCCGCTGGTTTCGTCGATGCGCGTGGTAGTGGTGGCAGAGCCTACACTGAAGGCAGTTGTCGGTATCTGCCGTGAGAGCCCGATGGGTGTGGTCCTGGAAGTATAAAAGCAGACAGAGAGAGCAGAAGTAGTTGGATACAGCGGATGATAAACGTAAAGTTAATACGGAGAGTTAATTATACAAGGAAAGTTATAGCGCTGTACGCAAGGAGTGCTCCATTGGAAGAAAGCACAGTTTAACTACGTGGCGCATGACACGCCCATTTTGGGTGCGAACTTCTACAACCCAAACAGACGCCACTCGGTGGGTGGGAGCGAACCTTATTTAATTACGACGAGGTCGCCTGGTTGAGGATTTCGCTGTGGCCTTAGCCATTTATAGCGCTTCTGCAGGTCCTTCAGATAATCCTCTTTCCAGCGTCGACTTAATTGGTGTGAAGCGCTTTAGCTTTTCCCATCGATTTATCCAGGAGAGGTCTTCAGCGTTTGGCTCAGGAATGGCTAATAGCGGTGCACCTCGAAAGAAATGACCCGGAGTGAGCGCTGTGAGGTCAGCTGGGTACTGGGATAGTGGGGTTAGAGGCCTCGAATTAAGAACTGCTTCAATAGGTATCAACGGCGTCGTGAATTCTTCGAATGTAAACTTGTAGGATGCAGCGGTTTTTTGAAGTGTGTTTTAAAACTTTTTACTTTTATGAGGGGCATTGGGTGGAATATACTGCTAGTTCATTTCCTGGGGGGCATATTTCTGCACAATACCCGCGGAGCATACGTTAAGAAATTTAACGAAGTTGTGTTCGAGTGCGCGTTGAGCGCCAATGAATGTTTTACCATTGTCGCTCATCATTTTTGAGGGATAACCTCGTCTGCCAACGAATCGGGTGAATGCTGCTCTAAAGGCTTCGGTGGTAAGGTCCGAGCATAGCTCGAGGTGTACTGCATTTGTAGAACAACAGACGAATACAGCCGAATAGTGGACGACCTCAGAACCGATGCTTTTATTTGGAATGGATCTGCTAAGTCTATTCCTGTTGTGGAAAAAGGGAGTGAGAAATTACAGCGCTCAGGTGGTAGCGCGGCCATTATTTGTGTGCGCGTTTTGTGTTTGAAAAACGTGCACGATTTGCATTGGAAAATGCATTTCTTAATAAGAGGCTTAAGTTTTGGTACGTAGTACTCTTGCCTCACTATTCGAAGCATTAACCGTATTTCTGCATGAAGAAGAAGGTGGTGTAAAAACTCTAAATACAACTGGCATAGCCTCGAATCCGGAGGAAGGATTACTGGATGCTTCTCGTTGTATGGTAATGTAGAATGTTCCAATCTGCCACCGATATGTAGGAGGCCGTCTCCATCGAGAAGGGGGTTAAGGGCCAGAAGGGAATTATTTTTGCTAATTGGCGTTTTGTTTTGTAGGACACTCTTTTTCGCCCCGAAATGGCGAGATTGTGCCATTGCCACAAGCCGCGTTTTTGCAACTTTTTGTGGGTCAGATGGGGATTATGTGTTGTTGCCACCGATTTGGATTTGTTGCAGGCATTGTTCGCAAAGCCGAACACGTATGCAATCACACGGAGAGCTCGAGAGTATAAGGAAAAACGTTGAAGAATATCGTCCTCTTCCTCGAGTGCGTGATATGCTTCGAACTTGCGTTTCTCGGGTGGACAAGCGCTACCTGCTTTCGGCTTTGGCCATGCCGAAATGTGGCAAGAAAGCCATTGTGGTCCGTGTCACCAAAGTGAGGAACCTCTCAAATCTTGCGGCTTGCAACCACGTATGCCAAGATCAGCAGGGTTGTCTTGGCTAGATACATGGCGCCAGGTGCCGCTAGGAAGATATTCTTGAATTTGAGAGGTACGGTTGGCCACATAAGTCTTCCAGGTCGATGGAGATTTTTCTAGCCAAGCTAGTACAATCTCAGAATCTGACCATAAGAATGTGCTGCATGCTTGCCAGTTGAGCTGTTTTCGAACAGTTGAAGCCAGTTTGGCGAGTATATCTGCATAACATAGCTCTAAGCGGGGTAAGCTTACAGTTTTATGGGGGCAACTTTGCCTTTCGCAACCAAAGAGAGGATTTTATTTGGTTGCCCACATATGTCCGGATGTAAATCGCTGCGCAATATGCTTTTTCCGAGGCATCACAGAACCCGTGGATTTGAGTGTCTTGCCCTGGAACGACATTAACCCATCGAGAGATTTCGATGTGGCAAATGGCTGGCAGATTTTCTGCGAAATGTTGCCATTTTGATAGTGTTGCGGGTTTGGCGCTTTCGTCCCAATCGCTGCCATCTAGTCAGATTTCTTGGTGAAGCATCTTGGTTTGGATCATAACTGGCGACAGCCATCCTGTCGGGTCAAAAAGTTTCACAACGGAAGATAAAATTTGTCGCTTTGTTACCGGATTTTGGGTGTGTTCCGGCAGAATGGTGTATGAAAATTTGAATGCCAAGAGTTTTGGTATTGGAAGTGCTGTCAAATTTTAAGAAGTTGGAGTCTAGAAGATCCTCCTTCGGAAACTGTTCTGGTATGGCCGGGTGATTAGCTGTTAATTTCTTTAGTATGAAACCAGCTGATTTTAGGGCTTTTATAACTTGAACAAGTGATTCAGTGGCGTTATCGATGGTATGACTTCCTGATAGGATGTCGTCGACATACGTTTGCGTCTTGAGAATTTTTGCAGCCAACGGGAATGTCGCTTTAGTGTCATCGGATAGTTGATGCAACATACGAATAGCGAGATATGGTGCACAATTGACGCCGAATGTAACCGTTTTTAGATTGAAATCGCTAACATTTGAGCGGCCGATTTGAGAAATAGGATTCGCTGAAAATCTTTGTGGTCCTCGTGTATGAGGATCTGACGGTACATTTTTCAATGTCTCCATTGAACACATACTTATGCATGCGCCACTGTATAATTAGTAGCATGAGATCTGGTTGGAGAGTTGGACCAGTGTATAAAACGTCATTGAGGGATTTGCCTGACCCAGATTTTTCTGAGGCGTTGAAAACCACACGAACTTTGGTGGTGACCTTATCTGGTTTGACTACCGCATGATGTGGCAAGTAAAATGAGAAGGCCTTGCCATTCGAAGTTATTTCGCATTCCATGTGATCAAGGTCGAGATATTCTTGCAACACATTGTTGTACATTGTACCCATCTCCCCCTTTCTCTGAAGCGATCGCTGCACACTGAAAAACTGCTGTAGGGCAGCCGGGGGGGATTTGCCGAGAGAGAGTTTTTCAGGAAACTCTTCCTTGAATGGAAGTCTCAAAATGTATCGAAGGTTTAGTGCACGTGTCGTGGTTGTTGCATATATCTTCACACATGCTTAATCATCGGGGGATATCTGTGGAGGTTGTGGAATTTCCTCCTCTTCCCAAAATTTTCTCAGTTGAGAACTGAGTATCTCGTTTGACGCTTGGACTTGTGTCGAGAATGACACTACATTTTCAGTAATTGGACCACTGAGAATCCAACCAAAAATGGTTTGTTGAGCAAGTATGCTACCGCACACCTTTATTATACCTTCCAGCAGAATTTTTTGAAGTATGTCGCTGCCAATGACGATGTCAGTCTGACCTGGTATGTGGCAACTGAGATCAGCGAGCTCAAGGAGTTTGAACTGCTGCCAGATTTTGCGACTAATTGAGGATGTTGGCAGATTCTTTGTCAGTTGCGGCAACACAATGGCATGAGCCTTTATCTTTTTCATGGCCTTGGATGCAACCAGTGTCAAAGGATAAAGCTTGGAGGACTTTTGTACCACTTGTCCACCCATGCCAGAGATTTCGAGCTTTGAATGTTCGAATGGAAGTTTCAACCGTTTTTGAACTTTCGAGGAAATGAAAGTTCTTTCCGAGCCCTGATCGATAAGGGCCCTCATTTTAAATAATTCCTCTTCTTGTTCGACTGCGACCATAGCAGTTGCAAGTAGAGTTTGGTTATCATTGGCTGCATACAATGATTGAACAGGTGCCTGTTTTGAACAACACGGTAGCTCGCTAAAATCGGAGCTATTCTGCGTTTTTCGAAGGGGAGATGTCGACTCATCAGTTGTGTGCTGCACGTTTGGTGCATTCGTTCGCGGGGTGGAACGTGGAGCTTGTGGGTTCGCTTGCAACAGCATGTGATGCCGTTGAAGATATGTCGAACACGACCACTTGCTCGTGCACTCATTGATGATATGAGTGCTGCTAAAGCAGTTTGTACACAGCTTAGCTTGTTTTACGAATTGTGCGCGGTTTTGCACAGACATTCCTTTGAATTGTGGACAGAATCTAATAAGGTGCAGGGAGTTGAAACATTGGCAAATTTCCTTTTTAGATTCTGTCACAAGGGTTTGCGTTCTGTTGAAGGACCTGTTTTGCGCAGAATTCGGATGAGCGATTTCTTTTTGTTTGCTTTGACTTGATTGAAGCCTATTGACGCTTTCAATGACTTCGTATCTCGAGATGAGAAAGTCGTTCATTTGTGACTATGAGGGTAAATCTCTTCGGGAAGAGAGAGATTGTTCCCAAAGGGGCAGGGCTGTTTCGCGGAGCTTTGATGAACAAATGTACACCAGAATCGGATCCCAACGGTCTGTCGTAACTCTCTGTGAGTGAGGGACTGATAGGTAGTTGTTGATTGTATTTTGCAATCTCTGAAGTTGCTCACTGTTTTCGGATGGAATAGTGGCAACAGTCAGTAAGGATTTGATCTGGTTGTCAACCAGGATACGCTTGTTTTCGTGTCGTGACCGTAAAGCTTCCCAGGCAAGGTCAAAGTTTTCATCGCTCAACAAGTATTGTTTGATGATGGAGCCGGCTTTGCCTTGCGTTTTGTACCAGAGGTGGTACAATTTCTGAGCACGGGAGAGCCTTGGGTGGTTAATGTACACCTCTGTGAACATATCCCGAAAAGCGGGCCATTGTTCATAGCCACCATAAAAGGTCTCCGTTTCGCATGCTGAGACTTTGAGGTAAATATTTGCCTCAGCCGAGGGTTGTTCCACGCGGTTTGGTGGACTCGGCGTTGCCATCATTTTGATCAATGAAAGTTGATCGGCAATCTTTGCTTTGGTCATTTCATGCACATTGTTCGCCTTGTACTGGACTCTTGAAGCCTCCAGGGAAACTTTAGTCTGGTTTCAAAAATACCAGATCATAAACCGATTGAAGCCGTGCCCAATAATCATTTAGTGATTTGTCTTTGATCATGAGATACGACTCAGTGTGGTCTTGATTCAGTGCCTCGTTAAATTTTGCACAGTATCTCATGAGACTGTCACTTTCCGCGATGAACTTTTGCGCGGATGGGTTGACTGATTTGAATTTTGGGCGGGGGGAGGTTGCCCTTTCCTTGCCGTTTTTTCTTTTGGGCCATCTTTTGGTTTTGTCCCGGTTTCGGACGTCTTTTGGGGACTGAGAGGCATTATAAGCAAACTTTTGAGTTTTCACCAAAAAAAAAAGCCGAATAAATTATTTGTACGCTCAGGGAACGTTAGCAAGTTTCAAGATGGAAAAACTCTTCATGCCACAGAAATTTAAAAAAAGGGAATGTAAATTGGTGGCGTTGTTTGTGTTTTTTTTTTTTTTTAATAGAATCAAGCACCGACAACGGGACGTTGCTTAAATGATTTAAATTCGCGAAATGCGGAATTTAATTGTATGTATAATGTTTTGTAAAAAAAGAAATAAATAAATTTTAAAAAAAATCAGAAACACTTTTCACTTATATATACTTGTAAATATACGTGTGGAAATAAACGTGTAGATATTTGTAAATTACTGGTATTTATGAATGTATATATTAGAAAATAATAATATATACTTGAAGTTTGTATGAATATTTTTTTGAAAGTTCCTATAGGGACGAAAATATCTCAAACTTAGTTGTATGCGTTGGAATAAGTACAAATTTATATGCGCAATACACAAACGTAAGTATATATGTTTGCGAACGTATACACGTGAATCAAAGAAGCTGCTCTATTTTTGTTTACAAACAGAGTTTGTTTTGATTTGCTTCTTCGTCGCGTTTTTGTAGTGAAGCTGAGTGCGCTTCATTGCAATGTTGGTAGAGTGCAACAAAGAAAGATGAAAAAATTGCAAATGTGAGAGAAGTTGAGAAATTTGATCAGCAACACCAACTCACTTTGCTGATGTAGCTATACGTCAGGGTTAAACATTTAGTTGAATAATTATTGGCGCCACTTCACACGTATTTGTTATGCTCTTTCGTCTTTAGTTGTCGATCAAAAAGCAGAGTAGCAACATTGGTTATTGGTGTCGCTTGTTTGCGTACGACTATGCTATTTATGCGCGAAGTTTCGCAATCTTGCGCATAAATAAACAAAATCCTTGCATACGATGTTGCCTCGTTGCTTGTAATAGGTGAATTAATCGTGCATCAAGTGAATCGTACGATCATCGCGCTCTCGCTAATACAGCCACACTTTTAACTTTGGTTAAACCTGCTATACGTGCTGGTAGAATGTCGCTGGAAGAACGACTTGACCGTGTGGGTAAACACGTATGATGTTCTCTGAGTGGAGCAGTATGAATGCTGGAAAAGCAACTTAAAATTATGTGTACATGTATGTAATTATGTACGTATGAACATTATATGTTGCCATGCAAGAAAAAATTATTTGGAAGTTGAACTGTATCGCAAGTTCAACGAAGTGAGCGAACAACGGGGTAAATTCAGTTGTAGAATAATTTTTGCTGATGTTGTTCTTGCAGAGTGGGTTTGAGCAGGCAAGTATACTCCAATTTTTGTTGGTGAAATAGCACTAGAAATATGTACATATATATATAAACAGTCAAGTATTTTCTGTGCGACTATCTTGCGCTTTGGCGCAAGAGGAAGGAATCTCTGGGATCTCCCTTCTTTGACGATCTTTGTTATCTGGCTAAGTTAGAACCTAGGAAATTCCTGGCATTTGCTGAATCGACCTGTTGCTTTGAGTAGGGGAGAGATCCACGGGGTATCACAATGGGACCTTTTGGGCCTAAGTGCAATGGTGCTCGCACCGGTGGCCACTCTAACCTAACCTAACCTATATATACATATAAGAAAAAACACAGCAAAAACAACAATTGAACTTTTTCAAAAAAAAAGAAAAACATTTTTTTTTTAATAATTGAATTGGGTTGGATTGGATTGGAATTGGGTGGTGCGCACCCTTTCTAAAGAGGAAACAATTTTCTGAAAATTTTGAGAAAAAAAACATTCAAAAAAATATAAAAATCATCCTAACCAACAACCAGGTCATCATTACCAAAAAGGGACCAGGCAAGAACAACACAATAAGAAGCAGTACATACAAGAGTTGGTGAGTAGGCAGTTTTTTATTTTTCAAAAAAAAAAAATAATAATAATACTTTTTTTCCACAAAAGTTATATTATTTTTTGTAAACTGCAAAACATATATATATATATATATATATATATATATATATATATATATATATATATCCACATATATACATGAATATTGAGGAAATTTTCTTACCGTTGGTTTTACTGCAAACTTTTTACAACCAAAAATTGGTAGAAAATATTCCGCTATACCAATAGGCAAAATCCGCCAATTGTATATACGGTAAGAAAATTTCCGCAATATTCATGTATATATGTATATATATATATATATATATATGTTTTGCAGTTTACAGAAAATAATATAACTTTTGTGGAAAAAAAGTTTTATTATTTTTATATATTTTTTTTTTTTTGAAAAATAAAAAACTGCCTACTCACCAGCTCTTGTATGTACTGCTTCTTATTGTGTTGTTGTTGCCTGGTCCCTTTTTGTAATGATGACCTGGTTGTTGGTTAGGATGATTTTTATATTTTTTTGAATGTTTTTTTTCTCAAAATTTTCCGAGAATTGTTTCCTCTTTAGAAAGGGTGTGCACCAAAAAAATTTTGGACTGATTTTTTCCAAACCAATTCAATTATTAAAAAAAATGTTTCTCTTTTTTTTGAAAACGTTCAATTGTTGTTTTTGCTATGTTTTTTCTTATATGTATATATAGGTTAGGTTAGGTTAGACTAGCCACCGGTGCGAGCACCATTGCACTTAGGCCCAAAAGGTCCCATTGTGATACCACGTGGATCTCTCCCCTACTCAAAGCAACAGGTCGATTCAGCAAATTCCAGGAATTTCTTAGGTTCTAACTTAGCCAGATCACAAAGATCGTCAAAGAAGGGAGATCCCAGAGATTCCTTCCTCTTGCGCCAAATCGCAGGATAGTCGCACATAAAATGCTTGACTGTTTCTATCTCCTCTTCATCTTTGCAGCTCCTGCAGGAATCATTATAAGGAGCACCCAGCAGTTGTACTTCCCGATTGCTATGTGGCTGGTTATAAGTCCAACCACCAGAAATATGTACCCCCTTCTAAGAAGAAGGAGACTTCTTGTACGTCTCGCGTCCCATTCAGGCCACACGAGCTTAGAGTGGTAGCAGGATACGAAATTGCTCCATCTCACACCGGCTTCCCTAAAGAAAATTCTTTTCAAAGTGAGCTTACAGGTAGCGAGCGGCATGCTCAATTCCTTCCAGGACGACGAAAGCGGAACGGATGTGCCCCCTCTTGTAATTTCGTCAGCCATCTCATTGCCCAGTATTTCCGAGTGCCCAGGCACCCATATCAGACTGAGGGAAGTTTGTTTAGCGACCTCGTTAAGAGATTTGCGGCACTTCTCCACTGTCCTGGACTTACATGTGATCGATCCAATCACTTTTAGTGCAGCCTTGCTGTCAGAGGAAATACGAATTTTTTTATAGCCGTGAACAACGTTCCTCAGGTGATCACGGCCTCATTTATAGTAGCCACCTCCGCCTGGAAGACGCTGCAATGATCGGGTAGGCTAAAAGATATGTTCCACCCTATTTGAGGTGCCAAGATCCCGCTGCCCACCTTTTTATCGAGTTTGGAGCTGTCAGTATAAATCTGCAGCCTATCGCTCAGGTCCGTCGGCTCCTTCGACCAATAATCCCTATCCAGGATAACAACCTCGTACTTCATATCGAAAAATGCAGTCGGAGCGCAATAGTCCGACTAAGGCGAATCCAGATTCTTAAGGAAGAGTATCCAGCGCCTCCGCAGGAGTGGTGCGTAGAGCGCCCGCCACGCAGACTAGAGCCCTTCTTTGAAACTTCGGGAATACCCGTAGATTCGATTTTGTATCTAAGCTCGTCCACCAGGCCAAAGACCCTTATAGAAGGATTGGTCTAACCACAGTTGTGTAGAGCCACAGGGTATTATCCGGCGATAGTTCCCATCTTCGAGCAACAGCTCCCCTACATCTGTACAGTGCACCGTTGCTTTCCTCACACGCTCCTGAGCGTTTTCCCCTTTACTCCTGGTCCAGTCCTCCACCAGTCTCAGGAAACTTTTATTCCAATCAATTAAATTTTTTTTTATCTGTATGTTTTTTGTATATAGGTAAATTTATTTCTGAACACCCACTGTTTCACAAAGTAGTTTTTTGTTTAAATGAAAGCAAAATTTTTTCGATTTAATTTAATAATAATTTTTATTTATAATTTTTAGGGCGGGCCAAAGATGGCTGAGAAGGACCATGAATAAATTGGCCTCTTTTTGCTACACTTCACTTCGAACAAATAAAAAGATGTTTTAGTTTTTTTTTTTCTTAAACGTTATAACGCGTTCCGATTACTATTTACTAAATAATTTCACGTATTCAAAATATGTGTATGTAAAAGTGGGAGCGCGCCCGCGTTTATAGTGCTAGACTGATTTGACTGCGCTCCTGTCGGAGACGATGGTAGTGAATGCGTGTTGGCGCCTTTTCAATCGCCGCACATGGCTGCGCTTAGGAAATTCGCCGCCGTCTGAATATTGTTGGAGGCGGCTTAAACACCTATACTTGCCCCAGAAAGCATCCGGCAAAAGTCTAGAACAGTGGTAGACTGCTAATACCAAGCTTCTCTTTCTGCGGTCTTTGCTAGCTTAAACATTTTTTTTACCTGTCTTCTAAGAAGACTCGCTCATTGCTCCACCATGGCTTAGCTTTTCCTCTGAATCTTCTTAAAGGACAAGCCCTGATGTTCGCGGTCATAAGCGTCCTTGTTTGGAAATCATTGGACTCCTCCAGTTCCTCCATATTAGCAATCTCTTTAGGTTGTCCCAGTCTTGTTTCTACATTTTTCTGGAATTCCGTCCAGTCCGTTGACATAGGTTTTCTAAAGGATCTACCCTTTTCTACCCGCTGAAGCTGATACAAGCATGTTCCGAGAAGGATGGTCTAGCAAGAACAATCCAATCTTCTCTTCTCTTCTCTTCTCTTCTCTTCTCTTCTCTTCTCTTCTCTTCTCTTCTCTTCTCTTCTCTTCTCTTCTCTTCTCTTCTCTTCTCTTCTCTTCTCTTCTCTTCCCTTCTCTTCACTTCTCTTCTCTTATCTTCTATTCTCTTCTCTTCTTTTCTCTTCTCTTCTCTTCTCTTCTCTTCTCTTCTCTTCTCTTCTCTGCTCTTCTCTTCCCTTCTCTTATCTTCTCTTCTCTTTTCTTTCCTTCTCTTCTCTTCTCTTCCCTTCTCTTCTTTTTTCTTCTCTTCCCTTCTCTTCTTTTCTCTTCCCTTCTCTTCTCTTCTCTTCTCTTTTCTTCTTTTCTCTTCTATTCTCTTCTCTTCCCTTCTCTTCTCTTCTCTTCTCTTCTCTTATCTTCTTTTCTCTTCTCTTATCTTCTTTTCTCTTCTCTTCTCTTCTCTTCTCTTCTCTTCTCTTCTCTTCTCTTCTCTTCTCTTCTCTTCTCTTCTCTTCTCTTCTCTTCTCTTCTCTTCTCTTCTCTTCTCTTCTCTTCTCTTCTGTTCTCTTCTCTTCTCTTCTGTTCTCTTCTCTTCTCTTCTCTTCTCTGCTCTTCTCTTATCTTCTATTCTATTCTCTTCTCTTCTCTTCTCTTATCTTATCTTCTCTTTTCTTTTCTTTTCTTTTCTTTTCTTTTCTTTTCTTTTCTTTCTTTCTTCTCTTCTCTTCTCTTCTCTTCTCTTCTCTTCTCTTCTCTTCTCTTCTCTTCTCCTCTCTTCTCTTCTCTTCTCTTCTCTTCTCTTCTCTTCCCTTCTCTTCTCTTCTCTTCTCTATTCTTCTCTTCTCTCCTCTTTTCTTCTCTTCTATTTTCTTCTATTTTCTTCTCGTCTCCTCTCTGCTCTTCCCTTCCCTTCTCTTTTCTTTTCTTCTCTTCTCTTCTCTTCTCTTCTGTTCTCTTCTCTTCTCTTCCCTTCTCTTCTCTTCTCTTCACTTCTCTTTTCTTTTCTTTTCTTTTCTTTTCTTTTCTTTTCTTTTCTTTCCTTCTCTTCTCTTCTCTTCTTTTCCATTATCTTCTCTTCCCTTCTCTCCTCTTCTTTTTACTTCTCTTCTCTTCTCTTCCCTTCTCTTCTTTTTCTTCTCTTCCCTTCTCTTCTTTTCCCTTCCCTTCTCTTCTCTTTTCTCTCTCTCTTCTCTTCTCTTCTCTTCTCTTCTCTTCTCTTCTCTTCTCTTCTCTTCTCTTTTCTTCTCTCTCTTCTATTCTCTTCTCTTCCCTTCTCTTCTCTTCTCTTCTGTTCTCTTCTCTTCCCTTCTGTTCTCTTCTCTTCTCTTATCTTCTATTCTATTCTCTTCTCTCTCTTATCTTATCTTCTCTTTTCTTTTCTTCTCTTCTCTTCTCCTCTCTATTCTTCTCTTCTCTCCTCTTTTCTTCTCTTCTCTTCTATTTTCTTCTCTTCTCCTCTCTTCTCTTCTCATCCCTTCCCTTCTCTTTTCTTTTCTCTCTTCTCTTCTCTTCTCTTCTGTTCTCTTCTCTCCTCTTCTCATCTATTCCTTCTCTTCTCTTCCTTCTCTTCTCTTTTCTTCTCTTCTCTTATCTTCTCTTCTCTTCTATCCTCTTCTCTTCTCTCCTCTTCTCTTCTTTTATCTTCTCTTCCCTTCTCTTCTCTTCTCTTATCTTCTATTCTCTTCTCTTCTCTTCACTTCACTTCACTTTACTTTACTTTACTTTACCTTACTTTACTTTACTTTACTTTACTTTACTTTACTTTACTTTACTTTACTTTACTTTACTTTACTTTACTTTACTTTAACTTTACTTTACTTTACTTACTTTACTTTACTTTACTTCACTTTACTTTACTTTACTTTACTTTACTTTACCTTACTTTACTTTACTTTACTTACTTTACTTTACTTTACTTTACTCCTTCTCTTCCCTTCTCTTCTGTTCTGTTCTCTTCTCTTCCCTTCCCTTCCCTTCCCTACCCTTCTCTTCTCTTCTCATCTCTTCTCTTCCCTTCTCTTCTCTTTTATTTTCTACTCTTCTCTTCTCTTCTCTTCTCTTCCATTCCCATTCCTTCTCTTCTCTTTTATTTTCTACTCTTCTCTTTTTTCTCTTCTCTTCTCTTCTTTTCTCTTATTTTCTTTTCTCTTTATTTCATTTCTCTTCTCTTTCACCTGCGGCGCTCTTGCTAAATAAATAAGAAACTTTATATTTCTTTAAATTTCGTATCATAAAACATAAAAATGCTTAATAAAAAATCGTGCTTTTTTTAATTTATATTATTTTATACGTGTGTGAATTAATTATTTGGAAGCAATTTTAAGCGGTCAACTAAATCTGATTATAAATCCGAGCAATGTCAACACCCCAAATAATATTAGACTAGAATTTATTCAAGAATTACAAAAACAAAATACATTCATAGTGTATGTTTGCATTTAAGTCGGCAGCCACCATATAATGTTCTACCCACAGAAAAACCAAAAGTAACTTTTATTGTTGCGGCAACACTATTCACCACCTTCATGTGTTTTCATGTATTTAATTCACCACAAATCACTAACCCAGATTGCGCATTCACGAGCTCAAAATTGCTTCATTCTGCGCAACCACGTCACAGTTAACCCTTTAGCGAACAGCTCATATGCTGTTTTATAGTTTTTCATACAAAATATAAGAGCGTGTTTTGTGTAAATGTGTTTTATTTTAATGAATAATTGTTTAACTAAAAGTTTTTTAACCCTTAATGTATCGTAATAATGTATCGTTCTTATCGGTGCACTCTAATTTTAACATACCCAAACATTATTTGCCAAACGTTTTGTGTACTTTTGGGCTTGATTGGAGAAGCGAGTTGAGTGTAAAACTAGGAAAGTACTGGACTCCAGCTATAGACGTAAAGCCAGGCCCGACGAGTGGGGAGGAGGAATGGGGGGATTCCCCCCGGGCCTGGGGTTTCTGAGGGGCCGTGGTTTTGATGTACTAAGAAATTTTTTTTATTCAAGAGAGTTTTTGTTGTTCCATGTGCAATTTTTGAGCCGAATTTCAAAACAACGAATATCTGCATTTCGTTTTAATTTCACTCCAAAACTAAAGGTTATTTTTTAAACGAAATAAAAAAACTCGAAAACAACTGTTATTTTCTGAGCGGAAAATAAAAATTCCCGTTATTTGTAATCAATGGATTAAAGTAAATTAAAGTGACTGTGTAAATGCACATTATTCTGATATCACGCACAATTGTGTTCACCATTCAGGTTCCGCATCCGATTTGACCATTGATAATGATTTTTTGCCTGGACTTGCGAACAGTGAGGAGACAATGAAAACATCAAACAATAATGAGGTTTACATGAATCCGAAATCATAAAGTTTCATTGTGACACTGATGAAGGTACATCTTCAAAAATTCTTCCAACAATACCACCAACTCTGTATCAAAGTCCACATTATTTAAAGACTTCGACCTCGATACCGTGAATGATGAGTTTTTGCGATCCGAAGAAATCAACGAAATAATTCGTCGAGGCCATCAAAAATGTCCTGTTATTTTTCGACGTGCTCGCCATGACGAGGCATTTCCTACCTCGTTGTTAAGCAGAATCTTGCCAAATGGAAAGAGAGTGGAGCGTGACTGGTTGGGGTGGAGTGCCAGTAGCAATGCTTTTTATTGCCTACCATGTCCTCTGTTAAGCACCAATACATTAAATCGACCTAAAATTTGTTGTCCTGAATTCTAATTCAAAAGGAGGAAAGGAATTTTGAATAGAATTTTGGACACTATTTAATTTTTGGGTGAAAGAGGACTTGCTTTCCAAAACGAAAGTATATGCCTCGGTGAACGAAACGATGGACATTTTTTGGGCATCTAAGATCTCATAAGCCATTATGATCCGATACTTAGAGATCATTTGGAGAAAGTTAGGATTTCACAACAGCAGCACAAACGTTTACAAGTTCACTATCTTTACACAGACATTCAGAACGTGTTTATGCAAATTTTTGCAAAGCTCGTGAGGGAAACTCTATTAGATCAAGGCAAGAAAGCCAAGTATTTTGCTATTATCGTTGATTCTACGCCTGATGCTAATCACGTTGACTACGTTCATTTTGCGCTACCTCCATTTAAATTCGAAAGCAAAAAATTTTACATTTTGTTATGGAAGCGCATCTTTGTTGGAAGCAGTAAGGAAGGCGGTCGGCATGATGTGGTGGTGCACAGTGGCTAGTCATTGTCGGCTGGGGCGGGTCCTTGCCAACCTTACTGTTCCTGCGCCAAAATCAGAAAAAAAGTCATAGCATGCCTTTCAAACTCAGCTGTCAAATTTAAAATAAACTGACAGAAGCGCAGAGACCGACTCAAAACGCTTATAACTTCAAAATAAAACGACATCCGGTCGAACCGGATGCCACGGACAGACCGTTAACATTCAAAAAAATTTAAAATTCAAAGAAACCGAAAATTTAAAAAAAAACTGTTCGAAAAAAAACTAACCGAACCGGAAACGACCGGTTAATAACTCTGAAAATCATTCCTGCGCAGCTTCAAAGGTCTTTGGGGATTTCCTGGCGCTGGTTGGCTATCATATATACTAACTTCCTCAGGCTTAACTATATCCCGAAGTTTTGGCACACGGTTAGGGTTATTTTCATTCCGAAGGCCGGCAGAAGCTCTCATGTATCACCTAAGGATTTCAGGCCAATCAGTCTCTCGTCGTTTCTTCTTAAGACGTTGAGCGGTTGATTGACCTGTACCTACGGGAAAGGATACCTCGGGGGTTACTGTCGGCTTCACAGCATGCGTACTGCAAGGGCAGATCGACGGAAACGGCTCTCCATTCGATTGTAAAGCAAATAGAGGGGTCCCTCGAACACAAAGGGTATGCTCTGGGTGGATTTCTAGACATCGAGGGAGCTTTTAACAATGTCTTACCGGGGCAATCGAAAGAGCTCTGGTGGGTTTAGGAGTCGAGGCTGCTCTGGTTGAATTTATTAGCAAACTTATATGCGGCAGAATTGTCGCAGCGGAGTGGGGAGGGGTTATAATTAAGAGGAAGTTGTGCAGGGGCACGCCACAAGGGGGTGTCCTATCTCCTCTCCTCTGGGTTGTGGTACTCAACGAGCTTCTTGTGGAGCTGGAAGCCAATGGTGGTCGTGTGGTTGCCTATGCAGATGACCTCGCTATCCTAGTCAGAGGCAAATTTCTGGGCACCCTGCGCGATGGTCTGCAGGGCTACCTGGATACTGTGGCTAGGTGGGCTGAATCATGTGGGTTGGCGGTCAACCCGGGAAAAACGGAATTGGTCCTTTTCACAAGGAGATATAAGATGCCCGATTTCAGAACTCCCTCGATTGGAGGGGTACCGTTGGTACTTTCTGATAGGGTTAAATATTTGGGGATTGTTTTGGACAAGAAACTGACCTGGAGACCCAATTTGGAAGATCGGGCCATGAAGGCCGCCATTGCCTTGTACTGCTGCAGAGGAGCTATCGGAAAGAAATGGGGACTCTCGCCAAGAATAGTACACTGGCTTTATGAGATGGTGGTCAAACCGATTCTGCTATATGGGGTGCTGGTCTGGTGGAAAGCACTGGACACGGCGAGCACCTCCAAAATGTTAGTGTCAGTGCAACGGACGGCGCTGATCGGTATCAGTGGCGCTCTCAGAACAACACGTACCTTGGCACTGAACGTCATGCTGAACATATACCCAGTAGATATTGCGGGAAAGGCGGCCGCGGCAAGTTCGTTGGTCAGGCTTCGTGATATGGGATATAGACTTTCTGACCGCGGACACTCTAGCCTTCTTACCAGTTTCGACTTCATCCTGGACAGAAAGGACTACTGTATGCCGATAACTGCTCCCTATACAACCTTCACCCCAGTTATTCCAGAGAGAGAGGATTGGGGAAGAGGAATTATCTGTGGCATGGGACTGGTTAACTTGTTCACGGATGGGTCAAAGCTGGATGGAAAGGTTGGTTGGGGGGGGGGGGGGGGGGGGAGGTCTTTTATCAAGAGCTAAATTTAAGCCGCAAGTTAAGTTGGCTGATCACTGCAGTGTATTCCAAGCGGAAATTGCTGCGATTAAGGATGCGGTGGATGGAATGCTATCCAGTGCTACCACGGTTAGGGAATTTAACATCTTCTCTGATAGCCAAGCGGCTATCAGGGCCTTGAGCTCAACTACAGTGCGATCGAGGGTGGTCTGGGGTGCCTGACCTCGCTTGCGATTGCATCGAATTATTTTACAATTAAGATTATCTGGTTCCCGGGCCATAGTGATATCCCGGGTAACTATCAAGCGGATCTCTTAGCCCGCATCGGTACAACTGAAACGGATGAAGATGGCTGTAGGGACTTCGGGATCCCGCTGGCCACCTGTGCATTGCTCCTCCATAGCTGGGCCTCGAATCAACTCAGCAAACGTTGGGCGGATACCACGTCTTGCAGGGTAGCAAGATCTTTCTGGCCAAAAGTGGATGACAGGAGGTCTGCTGAAATAATTGGGTTCATTAAGGCGGCCCATACATGACACAAAAGCCATGCGCAAATATAAAACGACGGAATTTGTGCAAATGAAAATTTTGACATACACGGCTCAAAAACACTTCGCAATATTCATTTTCAATGTAGCGCACCAAATGAAACATGTGTTTTAGTTGTATAAAAAAGGCACTAATTGTATAAAAAAAACACTATTTATTTTCCACAGTGCTGGTGATTCACAGTATAAGTCGAAAAACTCGCACCAGAAGCGTTTATTTTCCATTGTATTTATAATTTTTATATTTTAGTTGCAAGACCAGCTCAACTCATTGCAGCACTGCGCAATATTCATTTTTCAACTAGCGCAACAAATGAAACATGTGTTCTAATTGATAAACAATTATTATGTATTATTGAATTTGTGTGAATTCCTGTTACAAGCTAGAGATGGTCCTTACGCCTTCAATATTAACATTTTTAAGCAATAATTACTGATGTTATATTATCAGAAACCACAGGTAAACTGTGTAAGATTCACCACACACGAAGAAAAAAGCATGTGCAATATTTACAGACATGCGTAAATATCAAAATCGTTTTGATTTTAGCGCAGTTCTCTGCGCAAATAGCGCAACCAGTGCACACACCGGGCAAATCCTTGTGCAAATTAGTAATTGGCACAAGGATACTTGAGCCGTGTAATTGGAGTATAAGGCTCACCTATCAATGGTCATTGGGGTGTTGACAGGGCACTGTCCCATGGGTATCCATGCGGTACGTCTCAATATACTGGAAACTCCATCCTGCTGCAGCTGTATGAGGATGATGAGGTGGAATCACCAAATCACTTTATGCTTGATTGTCCAGCTTTTGCCAGAATTAGGCGAAAGTACTTCGGTCGCGACTCACTTGGATCACACCAGGATATATCCAAAGTTGAGATCGGTATCATTCAGAGCTTTATCGTTGCTACCAACGATTCTCTAAGTAGCTAGATCTAAGTCACCGTTATTTTTTGTGTATGTGGTATCACAACGGACCTTCGTGTTGTCAAGTGAGCTATCCTTATCAGGGCAGCTACCACCTAACCTATCCTATCCTAACTCTGAAAATAAAAAAATGCTGAAAATAAATAGAAAAGGGTATAAACAAAAAGGCCGAATATAACTTGGGGGCGCCGCGGGTGTTGTTGCGACGCCCGGTGCTTATACCCACCCTCAAAATCCATGGCCACCGACGCACATATTTTTCGGTGGCCCCTTACCTGGTAACCCTAAGTGCCTTCTAAATAAACAAGGAAGTCAGCATTCCCATTTTAAATTACAAATTTATTCAAAATTCATTATTAATATGTTGTTGTTAAACCTTTTCTTTGAAAAATCATTGGATTATCAGCTAAATGTATATAAGTTACATCCATACATACTTGTTCTATACACATACTATTTTAGTGTTATATAGTTTAGCCCCTTATTCATTTTGGCCTTAAAGTACATTGTTACAATAATCACCTATTATTTGCCTTTTTTACACTTACAAAAATTATTATGTTGTTATAGTAGAACTTATTTTTGAGTGTAACAAAATATCAAATTGGTATAATGCTAATGCGCATAGTATAATGATAATAATATGTAATATGTACTAAGAAAATGTGTTACAAAAGCAATAAAGATGACATTGCGATAGCAATAGGTATTACGTGCACGTATGTTACTTTCGTCGTGTTGTTCGAAGGATATTGCCCGCAATAGGGATTCATATGCATATATATATATATAGTGCATTTGTATGATATAAGACAAAAATTAAATTGAAATCCTTTTGCCAATTCGTGCATAATCGACGAATGGCTGCTGTTGCAAAAAAAAAAAATTTTCTTTAAATTTATGGTTGAGCTCCAAAAATGGAACGCTAAAACTTTTCAAATGATACAGACCGCTTTTCTTATGACTAAAAATGTATCGAGCTAACTTCAATCATTTTGAAGCAAGCAAAAATATCATTAAAATGAAGAAAAGCAGATGTATGCTCCTTTTTGTATAGCCGACAATTTCGAGTATTCAATAATACAATTTGACAAAAAAAAATCGACCCCTGTTAAATAGTTCAACCGGACTGTATAGAACCCTCTAAGTACCACTTAGAAGTTTCTTTAACTACCCTGCAAAAACGCTCTCGTCATTCCACGTCATTTGACCAGACACTCTACAGTCATAGGTTATATTCATAGTCACATTTGCATGAGCGTGGGTAAGTTTTATGACCACATTTTTTGTAGGGTAATTATATCTAAAGTTATACTTTGCTGGTACTTACATGGCCGTCTGAGTACGTACCATGGGTCTCTGCCGGCGTGGTTACCGGTGATGTTGTTCTTGCTGGTGAAGGTGTCACTGTCGTCGGTTATGGCGCGCGGTCTTGGGCGCGCTGTGTTGGTACTGTTGGTGGTTGTTGCGCTCTGGTCCGAGGTAATCGAATGAACCTGATGGCGATAAAACTTCGTGCTGACCTTTACGATCTGGATGACTTGGTAATTTTGGCGTTAGTTGTATTACGCGGCAGCATACTGCTGGCCCTGGAAGCGGAATTGGTGTCGGACGCTTTTCCGAAGGTGGTAGTGTACTTCGTAAACGTAGAGAAAGGCATTTATCTTCGGATGCCAAGGGTTTCTCATCAACAATTAGTTTAGTGCGCCCGAATCCGAATGGGAATTACTAGAACTTTCCTCACTAGGGGTGACCGTGAAACGCCGACCTACTTCAACTGGATATTCTATACGTTGAGCTTGTGTCAACACAACACACCCGTTGTAAAGTTTATTACCACCCAAAATAGACGAGTAGAAAATGTTTGTTCTTCTAGTAGTTGGTTTAAGGAATCAATACTCGCTTGAATACGTGCACAGCCGGCTAGGGTGTTTTGCGATTAGTTGAATATAAGTGGGGATGTGCAGTTGATGTAGCAATAATGTTAATGAAGCAGTATAGGTACTTGACGCCTTTGCTGTTGAAGTTGTGCCAATAGAGGTTACACGATCCTTTGTATAATCACCGGGCCGCCAAAAAATAGGCTCAAGCAAATCACAAATGCCGGAAACTCATGGCAATTTTCGCTCGTTGTCGTTTCTCAATTTTTTTCAGACTTCTTCTTGCTTTGTCGTCATGCCGGAAACTCATGGCAATTTTCGCTCGTTCTCGTTTCTCAATTTTTTTCAGACTTCTTCTTGCTTTGACATGCCGGAAAACTCATGGCAATTTTCGCTCGTTGTCGTTTCTCAATTTTTTTCAGACCTCTTCTTGCTTTGTCATGCCGGAAACTCATGGCAATTTTCGCTAATGATCGCCGGTCTGTTTTTTTCTTGTTTTCGATACTTTTGTATCGCAACTTTCGCCCCATCGCCAGTCACTAGGTGTGTTCGCGCGAACACGCTCCCAAGTGGACCGTAACCGTAGACCATAACAGCAGACCGTAACAAACCTGCTTCGCTTTGAAGACCTGACGATGAAGCGAACAGGAAACCGGATCCGCTGGGGGAAAGCGACTGCCAGGGACCTCCGATGCCAATCAACGTGGAGCACGACTCACCCCTGAGATAATAGTCTCAAAGTCCTATTGCGAAGCTAGCCGGGCAACATAGGTCCATCAAAAAAAAGTTAAGTCAAGTTGGGAATTATTTCTGTTCCCTAGTTTAAAAGGGCTTTGCGGCAATTAGACATTTGTTATGGAGAACTCGTCAAAACTCTGAAAGATGATTTCTAGTGGTTATCGCCCCCACAGAAAGGCAAAAAAAAAATATGGGTGTAGACATTTTGATATGGAGAACTCGTCCAAACTCCGAAAGGCTAGTCCAACCCAAGTTTGGACTGCCAGGCTGTTCACGGTTCTCGGTGAGGACGCGTGTGCACATCCTATGAGGCAATTGCTCGGGGAGAATACTGGGCGAGATGTCCCCGACCGCCAAAACGCCCAGACAAAAAAAGTCCGATTGGTAGGGAGATATAAAAAAAATCAAATTGTAATTTGGCAAAGAAACGTTCTTTCTGGTTCATTGCGGACGAATATCCGAAGCGTGAAAGCGACCAATCAATTTCCCGTTTAGGTCTTCGAGATCATACAGTGCATTGCCTATTTTTCGAAGCACGCGACACTTCAGGTATTTTGGCAAGAATTTGGCGTTAATGCCCTGTTTGAAGTTACTTAAGGCAAAGTTTTTCCGAAAAACTTCCTGACCTTCCTTATAGTTGACTTGCCTAGAGCGCTTGTTATAGGTGGTTAGCCCCCCATTCCTTGGCCTGATCTAAATTTCTACGGATCTGCTCACGAATATTAGTCAACTTGTCAGCTCTGCTTACTATCGTAACCTGGTCTTCCCGAAGGCTGCCGAGTTGCTCTAAAATTTTGTACGCTGAGGCATGTTGAACCATATTTTGGCCATATAATGCAAAGTATGGAGAGCACTGAATCGCCGTATAGAAATCACTTCTCAAAACAGATAAAGTCTCGGGTATATGCTTATCCCAATCGGTATGGTCAGGTTTATCTTTCAGGAAAATCCTAATCTTCGAAACAATTTCTCTATTAACGCGCTCGGATGCGTTTGCTTGGGGATAATATAGCCCCGTCCTCACGTGCGTTATCCCGTAATTTGCAAAAAAATTGGTTCATTTCCTTCGAGATAAACTGCTTACCATTGTCACTGTGAATAAACTCAGGGACCCCTACAGCCGGAAAAATTTCTGAAGCGAAGTGATTTATGACGTTAACAGTGGTGGCTCTCTGCATGGGCTTTAGCCAAACGTATTTCGAAAGATGGTCTAGGATTATAAAAAGAAATTGATTGAGCCGCTTAGATCTCGGATACGGCGATAGAAAGTCGCAATATAGCCGCTGAATGGCCTTTCGGATTCAAAGGTACTCCTTATAGGGGGTCTCGACTGCTGATTGGTGGGTTTTACAGTTTTGCAGGTGTCACAACGCTGAACGTAGTCCCTGACGTCCTTAGCCTGCTGCGGCCAGAAATAATTCTGCCTAACACATTCTAAGGTTTTCTTCCACCCGCAATATTAACTCCGGTTAGCGTCATGTGCTAATCTCACTGTTTCCTCAGTCAACCCTTTCGGCAACCATAATCGCCACATTGAGTCTTCTTCCCCTTCCACCCCCTTACGAAATTTAACTCTTTTGAAAATTACCCCGTCAACCACTCGTAAATCCGGAAGCCATTCCTCGTTTTCGGTGACGGTCGGAATCAAGTCTAAATATTCGTTGCTGCTAAATTCGGGAGAGACTAAATCTATTTCCCCGGGTGTGGTAGTGAAAGTCAACTCATCGGCATCAAAACGCGACAGCGTATCTGGTACTACATTCAGGGTGCTCTTAAGATGTTCCATTTTAAAGTCGTATCTTTGTATCATTAACCACTTGAGACTGGAGTGGTCCGTGATGATACGAAACGGTAATCCCTCAACATAGGGTCGGAAACGCTTCACGCTGATTATGGCGGCGAGACATTCGAGCTCGGTTACCGTGTAATTGCGTTGAGCATTATTCAGCTTTTACGACACAAACGCGATTGGATGCTCAGCGTCCTCGTCATCGACCTGGAACAACACTCCGCTAGCACTTATTTTAGACGCGTCGCATTGGATTACGAATTCTCTGGAAAAATCAGGTTGGGCCAAGACAGGAGCGGAACTTAAGGCTACTTTAAGTTTTCTGAAGGCCCCTATAGCTTCAGAGGTAAGCTTGAACGGGCCTGATGACTTACGGAGACAGTCGGTCAAGGGACCTGCCAAGTCAGCAAAATTGGTAATAAACGCCCTGTACCAATTCGCCATGCCCACAAACCTACGCACTTGCCGAGGGGATTTAGGGATCGGGAAGTTTTGCATTGCTTCTATTTTTCCCGGATCCACTTACAAACACCCGCTGCCTATAAGGTACCTTAAGTAGCGTATTTCCTTCTGACAAAATTTGCTTTTCTTCACGTTTATTGTCAGCCCTGCCTCGGTTAAGCACTTTGCCACTTCCGCCAGCAATTTCAGGTGGTCTTCAAAATTTGTGCTGCATACAATTAGGTCCTCCATATAGACAAAGACGTTCTCTCGCAAACGCGAAGGGATTGCCTTGTCCATCAGCCTACTCATAGTCTGCGGTCCGTTGCACAGACCAAATGGCATTACATTGAAGTGGCACAGAGGCCTCCCCGGAACTGCGAATGCTGTTTTTTCCTTGGAGGACTCTGTCAATTTGATCTGGAAGAACGCGTCCTTCAGATCAATGCCACTAATAAAATGCGCATCTTTCAGTCTGTTCAATAAGCCGTTGATATGAGGCAGGGGGTATGAGTCCTTCTTAGTCACCGCGTTGACCTTCCTGGAATCTATGCACAGCCTAACTTTGCCTGGTTTCCGAACCAGTACCACAGGACTACACCACGGAGAGTTTGATTCTTCTATTACTCCTAATTCGAGTAACCTGTCTATTTCGCTGAAAGCTTCGGCTTGCCTCGGTGGCGAAAGAGGGAAATGTTTGCTTTTTATGGAAACTGCATCACCGGGATCAATGTGATGCTCCACTAATTTAGTTTGCCCTAGGCCTAACTTCTCGTACGAAGGAAACGTCTCGATGACCTTTTGTAATTCTAATTTCCGGTCTGGTGACAATTCATGGAGGTTAAGTTCTTCTTCCTTTTCAGGTCTAATCTCTATGCACTCTACGCTTGGGAATATTTCGGGAGCCAACGCAAACGCTCTCCAAAAATCTACCCCGAAGTAGGCTTCTTGGAGAAGTGAAGGGACAAGGTAAAAACGAAGAACCTTTGTGATATTTTTAAAGGTGACCGGTAGAGACACTGAGTCTAAAATTTTTTTCTTGTTGCCGCCCGCGGTATATACGAACGCATGTAAGGGCTGATAATTGAAGCCGTTATCCTCTAGGAATTCTAATCCATTTTCCCTAAGATGGAGACGTTGGCTCCCGAGTCCAACAACCCTACAAGAAAACTATCCTTAATCTTAGCCTTTACGAGGGGCCTTTCATCCTCTGTAAGCGTTAACGTGGTGGCTTGCAGTAGTCTACGCTCCTGTACTCTCCTGTGGTATCTCTTCCTGCACTTCAAAATATTGTCCGTTACCGGGTATTGTTCAAAAATGGTATGTCTTATTCGCTCATACCTAGGTTCCCTTTCTTCTAGACTTGGTGAAAAATGCGTCTGGCCAACCACATCCCTATACTGGCGTTGCAGTATTCTGGTCGGATCGCCCATCGCGGATGAGGACGTTTGACTCTCGGATTCAGAGGTCAGGGTAAGTTATAATCACGTTTGAGGGTTCTTCTGCCAGGGCACTACTGCACCTCGGAAGCTCACCACCTCCATGCAGAGATTCACCCTCTGGTTCCGTGCACGGGACGACATCTCGAGCACCGGCTGGTGTGGGTGCTATGAAGCCGAACGAGGTTCCCCCGCCTTCTCGCTCGGGTACTGGTTTCCCTGCCTGCGATGGTTCCTAGGGCATTTTGTAGTTAATACTCCCCTATGGCCGCATTTGAAACAAAAAGGATTCCTAATGGGTTCGTCGCAGTATATGTATGAGTGGCCCATTGCCTGGCAATTCCAGCATTGGATTCCCGAATAGTCCGGTCTCCTGTTGCGTCGATATTCCAGCGCCTCTATCTGCGGATCCGATTCGCAATCCTCGCCTTCCATCCTCATGTCCGGGGTTGTCACGCGTGCTTCATTTACATGCCGTCCTGGGTAAGTGGCTCCCAACAGCTTGCTTTCCTTCAGCACTTGTTCACCTCTTCGTGCTACATCGCGTAGATCATGAAGGGTCCTTACATCTGCGTTGAAAAGCATCAGCTTAAGGCTACTGTTGTCGTTCCTTTTTATAATGCCAATCAATAGAACCTCCGACATTGGCTCTCTTAAGCGCGCGTTCAAGGAGAACACGTCATAGCACTCGCTTGATTTCTGCTTGCGCATGGAGATCTCCATCATGATCTCGTGGTCCGTTTTCAAAGTACCGAACTCTCTTTTCAATGAGTAGCACAAAAAGGCATAAAAAGGCACAAAAGTCGCATTTGGGTTTTGTTTCGTGAACAGCCAGTACCATTCTTCGGCCCGCCCGGAAAGAAACAGGTGGAGACTAGCCATTATTTGTTCGTCCGTGCATTATGTGCGCTCACACAAGGTGTCTAGCTTAAAAAGGAAATCTGCTACGCTTCCAGTGCCGTCGAACGCGATTTTCCACTCCTGCTGTTTCACTGCTATGCTGCTCGGAGCAGGGTACATTGGTGGTACTACTGTTTGGCGCGGGTTACGGTCCATCCTATTTGCGTTCCGGTTCTGATGAATTGGTTGCTGCGCAGATTCGAGAGCGGCGTTGAGCTGGTCCATATTGTTTCTGATTGACCCCATCTCCCTCCGCATTTCATCCTGCGAAGCCTGGAACAGTCGGTGCAGCACTTCCACCCACGAGTCTCCACGAGTAGCTTCGTTCTGCATTCCTGGGGTATTCGCCCGATCACCTGCAGCTTCTCTTATATTTTCCATTCCTTGGGTAATGGTAAGGCACCAGCTCCATCCGGTGCGTAGGTTGACACATTGGTCATTAGCCCCGAGATATCATGCGCGTATAATAGGGGCGCGTTCAAATGACTGTTGCTTCCCGGTCTATCCAATTTTTCGCGGTGGTCGTTCAGGTCCAAGCCGGTATGTGTCCCCGCGGGATTTCCGTATTGCGCCCTACTGGGGTGTGCACCACCAAAGGGCGCCTGGCCTTGGGGAAAGCCCCCTATTATTACCGCCCCGGTTCTGGCTCCCCCGAAAGCTTCCCGCACTCCCGAACGGAGTATTTCGGCCCGGTTAGCCGTACGACTGCTCGCGTGACGTAATTCGGTAAAGAGAATAACAAAAAAAATGTAATTTGTTACGTGGTAGTTTTGGAAAAAAAACTTTTGCCGCGTAACGCAGTTAGGGGTCAAAAAAAAGATTTATATATGTATATTTATATTCATAAAAAAAAAATTCCAAAAACTGGAAAAAGAAAAGCGGTTAGTTAAGTTAAATATATAGTGTAATCAATGGGAATGCTGACATCCCCTTCCCTCCAGAAGACACTCAGGCTACAGGAGAAAAAAAATTTAAACACAAAAAAAACCACACAAATTCATTCATAATTGTGCCTTGTGCTCCCAACCGCAATGCGAGGGGGTCTTAAGGCCCCCCTCCGAGACTGGTTGGGGCCACTAGGGTCACTCAAGGCACACACGGGTTTGTCTCAACACGCCCAGCCGCAACGCAGAGGCAGTCTCCAGGGGCTCGCCCCTGGGACTGGTTGGGGCCTCCCGTCCATTCTCACTGGACACCCCTCCCGCCCCCGACGCATTGGGTGGAGCGGTTTCGGAGCCGCTCCCCCAGTCTGGTGGGACAGGAAGGAGTGTCATTCTAAATCCCGGCTCACCCCGTCACAGTCCAGGTGGTATTCTGAACTACCACCTGGGACGTGGGATGAGCTGGGGTCCTTACCACACGCACACACACTCTAACTCCAGACAACACTAATTCGGCTAAAACAAACAAAAATAAAAAAAATGTTTACAAACAAAAACCCAATTTGGCGGACGTATATATTTCCAAGCCGACTAACGGACAACTTCCGGTAGCAAAAAAAAATCCCAATTACAAAAAAAACTAAGTGCGTTCAGCACTGCCTCACCGGGTGAATATAAAATCCGGAGACTTGACGTTCAGTCACGTGGCTCCTTCGGCCACTGCCCCCGATGACCAGCCCAGACAACCTGATCCGTCCAACCATCCCACCGCAACGTAGGTGGCAGCTCCTCTGGCTGCTCACTCGGACTGGTGGGATGGTCAACTTCACAGGTTGACCCGACTGACCCTCGCGGCCAGCGCCTTAGGCGCCACGTTGGGCGCCATCTGTTATGGAGTCGCATCGTCGTTGGAAGCAGTAAGGAAGGCGGTCGGCATTATGTGGTGGTGCACAGTGGCTAGTCATTGTCGGCTGGGGGCGGGTCCTTGCCAACCTTACTGTTCCAGCGCCATAAACAGAAAAAAAGTTCCTATCATTCCTTTTAAATGGTCACACAGCGCAGAACTAATTCAAAACGCTGGAAATTCAAAATAAAACGACATCCGGTCGAACCGGATGCCACGGACAGACCGTTAGCACTTCAAAATTTAAAATGCAAAAAGAAATAACCGCAAAAAAAAATTTACCGAACCGGATATGGCCGGTTACTAACGCTGAAATGCAAAAAAAAAACGCTGAAAATTAAAATAAGAAAAGGGTATAAACAAAAAGGCCGAATATAACTTGGGGGCGCCGCGGGTGTTGTTGCGACGCCCGGTGCTTATACCCACCCTCAAAAGCCATGGCCACCGACGCATCTATTTTTCGGTGGCCCCTTACCTGGTAACCCTAAGTGCCTTCTAAATAAACAAGGAAGTCAGCATTCCCATTTTAAATTACAAATTTATTCAAAATTCATTATTAATATGTTGTTGTTAAACCTTTTCTTTGAAAAATCATTGGATTATCAGCTAAATTTCTAATATAAACTATACTCTCTAACGACAAAGGTATTCAAATTAATTTGCTTATATTTTGTTAACCAAAAATATATATAAAGTTCTGTTTTGGTTACTATCATAAGGGGTTGGTGGTTGTGTTGGGTGTTGGTGTTGTTTGTTGCGAGTGTATATAAGTTACATCCATACATACTTGTTCTATACACATACTATTTTAGTGTTATATAGTTTAGCCCCTTATTCATTTTGGCCTTAAAGTACATTGTTACAATAATCACCTATTATTTGCCTTTTTGTTTCACTTACAAAAATTATTATGTTGTTATAGTAGAACTTATTTTTGAGTGTAACAAAATATCAAATTGGTATAATGCTAATGCGCATAGTATAATGATAATAATATGTAATATGTACTAAGAAAATTTGTTAAAATAAAAAATAAAAAAAATAAAATTTGTTACAAAAGCAATAAAGATGACATTGCGATAGCAATAGGTATTAAGTACACGTATGTTACTTTCGTCGTGTTGTTCGAAGGATATTGCCCGCAATAGGGATTCATATGTATATATATATATATATATATATAGTGCATTTGTATGATATAAGAAAAAAAATTAAATTGAAATCCTTTTGCCAATTCGTGCATAATCGACGAATGGCTGCTGTCGCAAAAAAAAAATTTTTCTTTAAATTTATGGTTGCGCTCCAAAAATGGAACGCTAAAACTTTTCAAATGATACAGACCGCTTTTCTTATGACTAAAAACTTATCGAGCTAACTTCAATCATTTTGAAGCAAGAAAATATATCATTAAAATGAAGAAAAGGAGATGTATGCTCCTTGTTGTGTAGAGTATTCAAGAATACAATTTGACAAAAAAAATCGACCCCTGTTAAATAGTTCAACCGGACTGTATAGAACCCTCTAAGTACCACTTCGAAGTTTCTTTAACTACCCTGCAAAAACGCTCTCGTCATTCCACGTCATTTGACCAGACATTCTACAGTCATAGGTTATATTCATAGTCACATTTGCATGAGCGTGGGTAAGTTTTATGACCAAATTTTTTGCAGGGTAATTATATCTAAATTTATACTTTGCTGGTACTTACATAGCCGTCTGAGTATGTACCATGGGTCTCTGCCGGCGTGGTTACCGGTGATGTTGTTGTTGCTGGTGAAGGTGTCGCTGTGGTCGGTTATGGCGCGCGGTCTTGGGCGCGCTGTGTTGGTACTTTTGGTGGTTGTTGCGCTCTGGTCCGAGGTAATCGAATGAACCTGGTGGCGATAAAACTTCGTGCTGACCTTTACGATCTGGATGACTTGGCAATTTTGGCGCTAGTTGTATTACGCGGCAGCGTACTGCTGGCCCTGGAGGCGGAATTGGTGTCAGACGCTTTTCCGAAGGTGGTAGTGTACTTCGTAAACGTAGAGAAAGGCATTTATCTTCGGATACCAAGGGTTTCTCATCAAAAATTAGTTTAGTGCCGCCCGAATCCGAATCGGAATCACTAGAACTTTCCTCACTAGGGGTGACCGTGAAACGCCGACCTACTTCAACTGGATATTCTATACGTTGAGCTTGTGTCAACACAACACACCCATTGTAAACTTTATTACCGCCCAAATTAGACGAGTAGAAACTGCTTGTTCTTATATTAGTTGGTTTAAGGAATCGGCCTGCAATTCCTCGTTGCAGTCTTTTGGTTCTTCATCAATACTCGCTTGAATACGTGCACAGCCGGCTAGGGTGTTTTGCGATTAGTTGAATATAAGTTGGGATGTGCAGTTGATGTAGCAATAATGTTAATGAAGCAGTATAGGTGCTTGACGCCTTTGCTGTTGAAGTTGTGCCAATAGAGGTTACACGATCCTTTGTATAATCGCCGGGCCGCCAAAAATTAGGCTCAAGCAAATCACAAATGCCGGAAACTCATGACAATTTTAGCTCGTTGTCGTTTCTCAATTTTTTTCAGACTTCTTCTTGCTTTGTCATCCCGGAAACTCATCGCAATTTTCGCTCGTTGTCGTTTCTCAATTTTTTTCAGACTTCTTCTTGCTTTGTCATGCCGGAAAACTCATGGCAATTTTCGCTCTTTGTCGTTTCTCAATTTTTCAGAACTCTTCTTGCTTTGCCATGCCGGAAACTCATGGCAATTTTCGCTAGTGATCGCCGGTCTGTTTTTTTCTTGTTTTCGATACTTTTGTATCGCAACTTTCGCGCCATGGCCAGTCACTAGGTGTGTTCGCGCGAACACGCTCCCAAGTGGACCTTAACCATAGACCATAACAACAGACCATAACAATTTCAGAAACAGTTTTTGGCTTTCGTGGATCGTAACCAAAAAACTGGGCAGGAAATCGCTGATTTAATGTGCCGTACTCTAGGTAAACATGAAATCCCATTAAAAGATTGTCGTGCACAAGTGTACGATAACGGCGCCAATATGAAAGGAGCTTACAAAGGAGCACAACGTTACATTCTCGACAAAAACTCGAATGCTGATTACTCGCCTTGTGTAACCCACGGTCTCAATTTATGTGGTGTTGATGCTGCAGAATGTTGTACGGCTGCAATTATTTTCTTCGGAGTTGTACAAAAATGTTTTTTCTATTTTCAGCAGCCGTCCACAGCAATGGGACATCCTCAGATGGGCAGGATGGCCTAGAAGGTCGCATGAGGTCATAACAAATCATTCCCGAGATGGTCGGGCTTGGTACCGGGACGTACCGGATCTGCATCCGGCAAAGGACCACCTACTTGATAACACTCTCCAAGGCCTTCGGGGAGTGTCCTTATCGCTACAACAAGAACAACATGGGACATCGTCAAAAAAAAAATTTACCGAGCACTCTTCACAGTCTTTTAGACACCCGGTGTTCGGCTAGAATTGATGTAATCATGACCATTCGCAAACCATGTTCCAAAATTAACACAAGCAATAAACGCATTAATTAAGTTAATTTAATTGCACACGCATACGGAGATATTACATCAACAAGTTCGAATATATTGTTACGAATATTAGCAAAACTAAGGAGTGCTGCCAGCTCTAAGCCGATCTAAGCAGTGACGTGAATGCACATCAATAATTCAATCATTATGTATCTACATAAACGAATCAATAATTGCGTCTACACATATGTACACATTCCGACGAGCAACATTTACATTCAAGGCAGCGAGAGATGAGATGTCACACACCGATGAATTTACTTATACGCTTATGTGTGTGCGGGAGACTGTAAACTACAAACACATGCATATACCTTATCTGAGTTGTCACAAGAGAGAGCAATAATTTGTGCACGTAGTTGTGGCTGGCGATTTTGTAGCCGAAACAACTAGTAACTTCTGGAAATCGAAGAGCCTAGAAGTATGCAGCGTAAACTATAAAAGCGATGCAGGCGAGTAAGAAGTAATTCAGTTTGATTTGAGTTGTCAAGCAGTTGCGATTAAGACGATATCTAGCGAGCAATAGCAGTACTATTTTGAATAGTAGAGTTTCATTGAGCTATCAGTCAGTGTGGTTATTAAGCAAGCTATTCGTTGCACAGTTTGAGTGTATTGTGAAGTACTTTAATAAAGGCCATTTTGCATTATTACAAATTGGAGTTATTTATTCAACAGTTTAGTGATTCGAACTTAGCAGAGGATTGCAAATAAGAGGATTTGCAAATAAAAATTCGTAACAATTGGTGTCAGAAGAGAAATTGTTGAATAAATTCCAGAGGACAACAACGACATGGCAAAGTTCAGTGAATTGAAGATCCAGCAACTAAAGAAAGAGTTGGAGAGCCGTGGATTGAATACAAGCGGCGTTAAACTTGAACTTCAGGCACGGCTACGAGAGGCAATGGAAGCGGAAGGAATTGATGTGGAAAAGTATGACTTTCATCTTGATGGCGAGGAAGTAACAAAAGTTGAAGAGAAAAACGAAACATCGCAGACAGTTACGAGCACAGACTTGAACATGATTTTGGCTGCAATATCTGCTCAAACATCGACAATGTCATCACAACTAGAATCGCAGGAGACACGCATAACATCCAAGATTGAAGCACAAGAAACGCGTATGTCAGAAATGTCGACACAGATTACATCGAAGATTGAAGCACAAGAAACGCGTATGGCAGAAATGTCGACACAGATTACATCAAAGATGGAGACACAATTGGAAGAACAGAAGACATATTTGGCATCTCAACTGGAAGCGCAAGAGGCACGTATATCTGAAATGTCGGCACAAATTTCGGAACAGGTATCAGCGCAGCTCTTTGTGAAACTGGAAGAGCAGGATGCAAAAATTTTACAACTCGAGGACAAAATTGATGCCGAAATAGAAGCGTTAAAAGGTCGTATGGAGCAGTTACAACTAAACCGCCCAGCTGTTTCAGCGAGTAATCCAAAGGTAAAGACACCATCCTTTGACGGTTCTGTTCCTTTTCAGGTCTTTAAGCTACAGCTTGAGAAGACCGCAGCAGTGAACCAATGGAATGCTGAAGATAAAGTTGCAGCTCTGTTCGTGGCACTGAAAGGGCCTGCCGCGGAAATCTTACAGACCATCCCAGAGTACGAGCGGAACCACTACGAAACATTGATGAGCGCTTTAGAGAGACGTTACGGAAGCGAGCATAGGAAACAGATATTCCAAATTGAGTTGCAAAACCGCTACCAAAAAGCAAATGAAACATTGCAGGAGTTTGCTTCAGATATTGAAAGATTGGCTCATCTTGCAAATGCGGACGCACCCGTGGAATACACTGAAAGGGTAAAAATCCAGAGTTTCATAAATGGCATACGGGACGTGGAAACGAAGCGAGCTACATACGCAAACCCAAAGCTGACATTTTCTGAAACGGTATCACATGCATTGACTCAGGAAACGGCCTCACTATTGAGTAAACCAGCATACAAAGCTCATCGTGTAGAAGTGGAAAGACCAGATTGGGTAGACACTATTTTTGAAGCACTGAAGGGATCACAACAGAAAAATGCCGGAGTTATTAAATGTTTCAAGTGCGGCAACCCAGGTCATATTGCACGACATTGCAGCAGCGGTCCCAATAGCTCCAACAATGTGGGTGGTCGTAAACGCAGAGCAGAAGGTGATGAGCAAATATCCAAGACCACTCAATCGTTAAACTAAATCGAGTCAGCCGCAAGGGGCGACAGCTGGCTCCCGCAATTGAATGCCCCATAATCTCTATCTCGCAGATTGGAAGAAGATCGAGCAACCTTACTGTTGGAGGACATGTGGACGGAAAGGAACGGTTATTGACTGTAGATACGGGTGCATCTCATTCCATCATTCGAGCGGATTTAGTCAACAAAAAGATAAGACCATTGCTTGGAGCAAGATTACGTACAGCCACGGGAGAGGACACCCAGGTAATTGGAGAAGTAGAATGTGAAGTCGCAATTGGGAACGTCATGGTAGTACACAATTTTATAGTGGCAGAAATTGTTGATGAAATCATAATTGGAGTGGACTTCTTAATCGACCAGGGCATCAAGATCGACATGCAAAGCAAGACGATGCGATATAAAAACATGGATGTACCACTTAATTTCGGCTACGAGAGAGGCTACAGCAGTAAACGAGTGCTGGTGGAAGAGAGTCAGCAAATACCACCAAAATCCGAAGCAGTCATCTGGGCAAAGGTTGATGGAGATTGTGGGACAAACAAATTGTGGGTTGTCGAAGCAGCAAACAAATCAGCACTAAACATACTTGTAGGAAAAACCCTGGCTATGACAAAACAAGCTGGACGTATTCCGGTAAGAGTACTCAATGAGTTCAAGTCACCACTCAAACTGACTAAAGGAGCTATTTTGGGAAGATGCCAAGAGGCTGAAGTGGTTATTAACTGTGAACAGCTCCAGGAACACGTTTCAGCTAGTAATACTGATCTTTCAAATGACATCACGGCATGGATGCAGGGACTAGAGGAAGCATATCAGAGTAAGGCAAAACAACTGCTCCTAAAGTACGCGAACATATTTGACCAGGATGATTCTAAACCAGGCCGCACCAACGTTGTGAAACATCAAATTGACACTGGAGATGCGAGACCGATCCGTCAAGCTCCACGTAGTGTTCCACTGGCGAAGCGGGAAGTTGTGAGTCAAATCATTCAAGAAATGAACGACAGCGGCGTCATCGAACCATCAGCTAGTCCATGGAGCTCACCGGTAGTACTTGTAAAAAAAAAGGATGGAAAAATGAGGTTTTGCGTGGACTACCGGAAGTTGAATGACGTAACGAAAAAGGATAGCTACCCATTGCCAAGAATTGACGACACTCTGGACTCGCTATCTGGTACGAAATGGTTTTCCACGCTGGACTTGAAAAGCGGCTACTGGCAAGTGGAGGTGAAGGAGGAAGATAAAGAGAAAACAGCCTTCAGTGTCGGTGATGGTCTTTGGCAATTTACAGTGATGCCTTTTGGACTTTGTAATGCACCAGCTACTTTTGAGAGACTCATGGACCAGGTACTGAAAGGACTACATTGGAAAACATGCTTGGTGTACCTGGACGACATCATCGTATTGGGCAAGAACTTTGATGAACATCTTAAGAACTTGGAGGAAGTTTTCCAGAGATTAGCTGGCGCTGGTCTGAAGTTAAGTCCCAAAAAGTGTGCGCTGTTTAAAAAGGAAGTCAATTATTTGGGCCACAAGGTAACGACAGAGGGCATCTGCACTGCGAACGAAAAAATAGAGGCTGTACAGGATTGGCCAAGACCACAGAATCTACATGAATTGAGAAGTTTTCTTGGGCTGTGCACATATTACCGCCGATTTGTACCAAATTTTTCCAGCGTAGCCCATAGCCTCCATGAGCTTACAAGAAAAAACAAAGCTTTTGAATGGAAGAAGGAGCAAGAAGTGGCTTTCCAAACATTGAAGGAGCGTTTGTGCACTGCCCCAATGTTAGCATATCCGATTCCAGGAGCAACATTTATTCTAGATACAGATGCAAGTGGATATGCTATAGGAGGCGTTTTATCACAACTGGTCGATGGACAGGAGAAGGTAGTTGCATATTACAGCCGTTCGATTGGAAAACCAGAGAGGAACTACTGTGTTACGCGGAGAGAGCTGTTGGCATTGGTAGAGTGCATTAAACATTTTCACAAATACCTCTACGGCCAGCGATTCCATGTCAGGACAGATCACGCAGCATTGAAATGGCTTCTGCAGTTCCGTAATCCGGAAGGACAATTGGCACGATGGATCGAGCGACTTCAAAGCTATGACTTTTCCATTGAGCATCGAAAAGGTAGTACCCATGGAAATGCCGATGCAATGTCACGAAGGCCATGTAGTTTGGAATGCAAGCACTGTTCAAAGGCCGAGGCTAAAGAAGACATTATAGATGTCCGGCTAATGACTATAACGTGTACGGATGAATGGGACAAGGAACAACTAAGAAAGTGTCAGCTAGAAGATACAGATCTGTCACATGTTATGCAAGGGCTCGAACGAAACGAAAGACCAAGCAGAGAGGATATGTCAGCAGAGAGTCCCATTGCGAAGTCATATTGGGCACAGTGGAACAGTTTGGAATTGATATCCGGTTGCTTGCATCGAGTATGGGAGAGTGAGGATGGTCAGTGCAAGAAGAAACGTATAGTTGTTCCCAGAAAGAGGATTCCTGACGTGCTCAGCGAGTTGCACAATGGTCCAAGTGGAGGCCATCTTGGAATCACGAAGACACTCGAGAAAATTAAGCAGAGATTCTATTGGGTTGGTTGCCGTCAGTCGGTCACCGAGTGGATTGCCAATTGCGAGGTATGCAACAGAGCGAAAGGGCCCAAAACCCGAAGTCGTGGCCAGATGAAGCAGTATATTTCAGGTGCACCATTTGAAAGGATCGCCATGGATGTCGCAGGTCCATTTCCTACTAGCAACCGCGGAAACAAATACGTACTGGTGGTTATGGATTATTTCAGTAAATGGCCAGAGGTATACCCAATCCCAAACCAAGAATCAGAAACAGTAGCAGAAGTGGTTAAAAACGAATGGGTTGCAAGGTATGGTGTACCAATGGAGTTACATTCTGACCAAGGCAGGAATTTTGAATCAGCTGTGTTCCAAGAACTGTGCAAGAAGTTGGGCATTCGAAAAACACGGACAACTGCATTGCATCCTCAGTCCGATGGTATGGTGGAACGTTTCAATAGAACATTGGAGGAGCATTTAAGGAAAGTAGTCGACAAGTACCATAAGGACTGGGATACACACATATCATTATTCTTGATGGCCTACCGATCGGCAGTACATGACACAACTGGCCAAACTCCCGCAAAGGTAATTTTTGGCAATGACCTTCGCTTGCCAGCTGATTTGAAGTATGGGATAGATGCCGATGCGGAGAGGAATGTCAAGAAATCCACTGATGTCTTAGAAGAAGAGCTGAGAGAGATACACGATCTGGTAAGGCAACGAGCAAAGATTATGAGTGACAAGATGAAAGCGAGGTACGATAAAGCAATTAATTCGGAAGGGTTTCAGGAAGGAGATTTGGTGCTGCTATACAACCCACAACGAAAAAAAGGTTTGTCCCCGAAATTGCAGTGTAACTGGGAAGGCCCATACAAAGTTGTAAAACGGATCAACGATGTAGTGTACCGCATACAAACCACTACCAAACCACGAACCAAAATGAAAGTGGTTCATTTGGAGAGATTAGCAGCGTTTAGATCGAGAGATTTGTCTGATCGGGACGATCAGACTTAGGTGGAGGGCAGTGTTACGAATATTAGCAAAACTAAGGAGTGCTGCCAGCTCTAAGCCGATCTAAGCAGTGACGTGAATGCACATCAATAATTCAATCATTATGTATCTACATAAACGAATCAATAATTGCGTCTACACATATGTACACATTCCGACGAGCAACATTTACATACAAGGCAGCGAGAGATGAGATGTCACACACCGATGAATTTACTTATACGCTTATGTGTGTGCGGGAGACTGTAAACTACAAACACATGCATATACCTTATCTGAGTTGTCACAAGAGAGAGCAATAATTTGTGCACGTAGTTGTGGCTGGCGATTTTGTAGCCGAAACAACTAGTAACTTCTGGAAATCGAAGAGCCTAGAAGTATGCAGCGTAAACTATAAAAGCGATGCAGGCGAGTAAGAAGTAATTCAGTTTGATTTGAGTTGTCAAGCAGTTGCGATTAAGACGATATCTAGCGAGCAATAGCAGTACTATTTTGAATAGTAGAGTTTCATTGAGCTATCAGTCAGTGTGGTTATTAAGCAAGCTATTCGTTGCACAGTTTGAGTGTATTGTGAAGTACTTTAATAAAGGCCATTTTGCATTATTACAAATTGGAGTTATTTATTCAACAGTTTAGTGATTCGAACTTAGCAGAGGATTGCAAATAAGAGGATTTGCAAATAAAAATTCGTAACAATATTTTGCTGTCCTCAATTTGGTCCAAAATACTGACTACCATTAATGAAAAAAACGTAGTCCTCCAAGCTAAAGACGTCACCATAGCTGTTGAGGCCCGACATCTAGATGCCTTATTAGCTGATTTGAAGTTGATCAGGAACCAATGGGAAACAATTTTAAACGAATGCAAAACAGTTGCTATTCAATTGAACACTTCGCCAAAATTTCCGGACATTCGAAAGAGAAAACGCAAAAGACGTTTTGAAGATAATGGAAATGAGATGATTACGGATGATCCAGAGTCTGATTTTAAAATTAATACATTCTTGATGATCGTTAATTCGACAATCACTTGCATTACTGAGCGATTTTCAGCTACGAGAAATTTGAACGAGACGTTTTCCTTTTTGTGGTAATTTGAAGACATGGATGAAACTACGGTTCAGGCGAGCGGTGCAAAATTTGTCGAAAAATACAAGTCGGACCTTTCTCAAAGCTTAGAATGCGAAATAATTCAATTCAAACACATTTGCGAAGCAAATTTTGATAAAGGTCTGTCACCATTGGAATTGCTAAATTCCATCTACATATGTTCAAAATCTGTATACCACTTTCCCCAACATTGGTGTTGCTTTACGTATCTTTTGCTCTATACCTGCTACTGTAGCTAGTGCAGAACGTTCTTTCAGCGTCCTTGTAAGAATCAAAAGCTTTCATAAATCGTGTTCATCTCAAGAGCGAGTTTCAGGACTTACCACGCTTTGCGGTGAATCCGTTTTGGCAGGACAGTTAAATTTTGATATTATTATAACCTTCTATATTAAATATTAAAATTTATAATCATCATTATATTTACCAGAAATGTTCTAATATGTTACCAAGTATATAACTAGAAAAGATTATTTAAAACAATACGTGGCTATTAAAAGTGAATTTCATTTCTACGTTACAATAGAGCAGTATAAATAGTAAATATTCTGTGTTAATTTTATTTTCAGTTCTTAGTCCAAAAATCATTTAGTTTTTATGGAAAACAAATTTTTTGACGTAATCCATCAATAATTATTCATGAATGAGACGTCATTAATTCAAATAAATCAAATGTTTTAGTGGATTTTAATGGGGGCCCGTAAATTGTTTAGTCCCGGGCCCGGATTTTTTCTCTACGGCCCTGCGTAAAGCTATCGAAGAGGCTGCAAAACGACTAAAGCTTTCCACAGCTGCACGTACTACACATATATGCAAGCATTCAGTGGAGCATTAAGGAGCTTAATACAGTATTATTATCTACTTCTAGCAGCCCGTGTGCGACGTTGCTCGCAAAACGAATGTTACTTGTTACACAATAATAACAAATTATACGTGAGATATGTTACTGATATTAGAAAAGAAAATTACTTTAAATATACATATGTGGTATTTATTTAATTCTATAACTTAAAGTACTTTCGAATACACTACATTTTTAGCTTTATTATCTGAAGGTAGCAGTATATTGTGATTCTGAGGGTTCATAGTTCTCGATATTGCAACATACAACTGCCCATGGGTGAAACATTCTGCGCACAAGTCAATACCAACAATGTGGAAAGTTTTGCCTTGAGATTTGTTGATTGTGAATGTAAAGGAAATTGTAACCGTTTAAATTGGAAAGGCATATCCGTTGGAATCATAGGTATGCGGGGTATGAACGACATCTCTCACCTGCATTCGCAGGACCCGTGAGGATCATTGCCTCGAGGATATTGTTATGCATTAGTTTTATTTGTAATCTCCTTCCATTGCATAGAGTTGGTGGCTTGAAATTAAATAAATAAATAAATGCAAGGCGCGATAACCTCCGAAGAGATCTAAGGCCGAGCTTCTCTTCCAACTTGCGTCGTGCTCCTCTTGATTTTCCCTACAAATTGGCCGGACGGGACCTACATGTTTTATGCCGACTCCGAATGGCATCTGCAAGGCAGATGAGTTTTCACTGAGAGCTTTTCATGGCAGAAATACACCCGGAGCGCTTGCCAAACACTGCCGAGAGGCGACCCCGCTTAGAAAAATTTTTTTCTAATTTAAAAACCTTATTTCTACAATTTTGCTGTTGCTTTGCCCGGGGTGCGAACCCAGGGCATACGGTGTGGTAGGGGGAGTACGCTACCATCACACCACGGTGGCCGCCAGGTTACGCAGCAAAATAATTTGTTGCGGATTGTTACCTCTTCGTGATAGAGTTTTAAATTTTGCGGCTAATACTTGCAGCGGGTTTTTAGAACGGCAAGAAATGCTTATTGTTGTTGTTGTTGTAGCAGTGCTTCGCCCCACCTAACAGACGCGACCGATCACAAATTGTCATAAATATCCTCTAACGGGAGTCCAAGGAAACTTGCTGTTTCAACAGGGGTGGACCATAATGAAAGGGGTGTTAGAGGCGTTGGTTCCACATTACAACTAAAGAGATGGTTGGTGTCATGTGGGGACACATTGCAAGCGGGGCTATATTTTGTATGTCGGGGTTGATTGTGGATAGGTAAGAGTTCAACCTGTTACAGTATCCAGAACGAAGTTGAGCAAGAGTGACACGCGTTTCCCTGCGGAGTATGCGTTCCTCTTCCACAAGTTTTGGGTACTTTTCTTTGAGTACTGGATTCACCGGGCAATTCCTGACGTAAAGGTCCGACGCCTGTTTGTGGAGTTCACCAAGGACCTGCTTGTGTTTTTTTGCTTCATACGGCTGGGTTCTCAGGTGCCGTATTTCCTCAAAATTCTTACGGAGATGACTCCTTAAGCCCCTAGGCGGTGTTGGCTCATCAATCATATGTCTGTTTGGATGCCCAGGTTTCTGGGTATTCAACAGGAACTGTTTCGTTAGCATCTCATTTCTCTCCCCGATGGGGAGTATTCTCGCCTCATTATGTAGATGGTGTTCTGGGGACATAAGAAGGCAGCCCCTGGCGATTCTGAGAGCAGTATTTTGGCAGGCCTGTAGCTTCTTCCAGTGGGTAGTTTTTAGGCTTGGCGACCATATGGGTGACGCGTAGCACGTAAGGGGCTTGCCAATTGCTTTGTATGTAGTAATGAGCGTTTCTTTATCTTTTCCCCAGGTACTACCAGCAAGGGATTTGAGGATTTTATTACGGCTATGGATTTTCGGAACAATTGCGGCTGCATGCTCACCAAAATGTAGATCCTGTGGCACCCCTTTTTTAATTCTCCTTGGTTTTGATGTTTCGTTTCTAAATTGCACCGATGCCTGCCGACCACCCAGATAATTTGCGGTCCACCTTTTAAGACATGGGGGAAGGGTAGACCTTTCCAGGTCTTGCAGCAACGTGCCATAGTTGACCGTATCAAAAGCTTTTGATAGGTCTAGCGCTAAGAGTACTGTTCTATGGTGGGGGTTTTGATTTAAACCGTCCTTTATCTGGATGCTGATGGCATTTAGCGCGGTGGTGGTGCTAAGGAGTTTTCTGAAGCCATGCTGATTAGAGGTTAGCTACAAATTTGCTTGGAAGTAGGGGAGCAAATTGGCTTCAAGCGTCTTTGCTACTGGCGATAGTAGAGATATCGCACGATACGACTCTCCTATATTAGCTGGTTTCCCAGGCTTTAGTAGCGGGACCACCTTGGCCATTTTCCATTTTTCGGGTATGACAAAGGTGGAAAGAGACAGGTTGAAAACATGTGCTAAGTATTTGAAACCCTCTTTCCCTAGGCTTTAAGCATCGGCATGGCTATGCCGTCTGGGCCCACTGCTTTGGATGGTTTAGCGTGACCAATGGCATCTTCAACCTCTCTGGCGGTGATGGTAATTGGCGATGCGCTGAATTTATGTTTATGTGCGTGCCTGTTGGCCCTCCGTCTATATTTGTCGACCGTAGAATGCATTACATATTGACGGCAGAAAGCGCTCGCGCATTTTTTCGAATCCGACAGCAGTTTATCGCCGAAGGCGATGGAAACTTAGTCATTATGCTTAGACGGATTCGCTAGGGACCTTACGGTGGACCAAAATTTACCCACACCGGCAGAGAGGTTACAACCTCTTAGGTGCTCCTTCCATTTCGCCCGCTTGTATTCATCTACAAGCAATCTGATGCGATTATGTCCCTTATTTGGGGGTCGCCTGGGTCGAGCTGTCTTATAAGGTCACGTTCTCTCGCTAAATTTGCTGCCTCCGCCGGGAAGTGGGCCGAATTTCGGGAATTCTCCCGGCGAGCATGCAACGTGCCGAGGCGGATTCAATGACCTTGCGGAAAGCACGCTCTCCTTGGCAGGCGTGAGTCGGAATAGGGAGGGCAGCAAAGAGGTTGTCTGTAAAAGATTTGTATTCCTCCCACTTTCCTTTTTTTAAGTTTATGAAAGTGCGTTTTTCTGTAACGATGAAGTCGGCGGTACGCTCGAACGAAATAAGTATAGGCAGGTGGTCGGATGCCAATGTTACCATCGGCTACCAGTTGACACAGTTTACGAGTTCTGCGCTCACGATTGAGATATCCGGCGAACTGTGACAGCTTCCTACCATACGTGTTGCGGCGTCTCCGTTTATTGTGCAGAACGTCGTTTCTTCTATTTGATCCGCCACCGTCTCACCCCTACTGTCCGCCCGCAAGTTTGAATGCCATAGGTCGTGATGGGCATTAAAGTCGCCTAAGATAATGCGATTGTTGCCAGAGAGTAAGGCGCTCATATTAGGGCGGTATCCACTGGGGCAGCAGGTGGCAGGAGGGATGTAGATGTTGATGATTTCAAGGTTTGCATCGCCTGACCGAACAGATAGGCCTTGGCGTTCTAAGACATTGTCTCTGCGGTCGATGCCAGGATAAAATATATGATATTGCACAGAGTGGTGTATGATAAACGCGAGGCCGCCTCCATTTCCGCTCATGCGATCTTGTCTGTGGACATTATACCCAGAACAGGTTTGCAGTGCAGATCTTGCTGTGAGTTTAGTCTCTTGAATCGCAGCAATGCGGATGTTGTGCCGCTTCATGAAAACGAATATCTCCGTGATCTTCCCAGATAATCCATTACAGTTTAACTGCAGAATTCTGAAGTACATAGGGGGAGACATCGCCACTCTGGGAGTAAGTGACGGGTGACTACGCCTGGGTTGAGGAAGGTCAGGACGCAACTGCTGTTGTGGCCTTGGGACTGGGCGTCCAAGCATTGGGGTACCCGGTAGATTGGAGGTTGCGACTTGGCAACATGGCGCAATGAAACCCGTCGGGGGTTGCCGTTGCGGAGACCAGAACATCTAGGAAAGTAGCACCGCCAAAGGCAGGAGCTGCATTGGGCGGATGTCGCAAACATATATATTCTGTGCTGGCAAACGGGGTTAGGGACTAAGAGTCTGTTTCCCTGACCTACACGATTGCTGCCGGAAAATAGGGGGGGGGGGGGGGGGGGGAGAGAAGACGGGGGCAGGGGCTGATGCTCAGCATTGCTACCGACTCTACTACGAAGATAGTAGTTATGAGTGGTAGCAGCTCTTTGAGTTGTTGGCTCCGCGGGGCGCGAGCAGCAGCGGGTACTAGTTGTGGTTTGTTGAGCAGCTGGGCTGCTGGAAGGTAGTGGGGGGGGGGGGGGGGGGGGGGGGGGGGGGGGGGGTGGCGCTAAGGCGTAGACTACGGGACGCCCTTGGACGTGAACAGCAAGGCCCACAAAAGATTTATAACAGTTACGTGGACGTCGGGTTTTGGGATCACGCCCAGAACAACCTGTCCGATGCAACCATCCCTTACACGAGACACACTGAACAGAGTATGACCGTCCTAAAAAGATTCTTTTCCGGCAGATGCAGCAAACCCATTTCTCAGGACCGGGGTCAGGAGACGGACCCGGACTGGATTCGATACCTTCCCGGAGCAAAAGAATATGAAGCAGTCCCGCTGCAAGGAGCTGCTGGAAGGATGACAATTTGAGGGAGGGACGCAACAAATTGAATAAGGTTACACTGAAATGACAGTCCTTGGTCGGGAAAAATCCCGAGTCACTCCGGTACATAGAACCGACTGCCTTGGGAAGCGCAAGAAATGCTTCTGCTACCGTGATGCGGTTTCCAATTGAAATTAATAATCTTAAGAATACTTTTATTCTTAACAATATGTAACTTTATTATTACAAATTAATATACTCAAACTATATTGGCAAGTATTAGTAAGCAATTATTTATTAGCGAGCGGTATAAATGGACTGTAGCCAATGTATGAAAAGAATTGTAATAACAAACGGAATAAAGATAATGCAAATGTCAGAACATGCAGGCTTGACATGATTGCGCATTAACCCTTGTAATACTAGATTTCACAATAAGTTTTATGTTTGCAAATTCGATCTCAACATACCGTCGCCCTTGAACCATCTAGTTATGTATGATACGTTCAACTTTAAATTACATTTGATTTTTTTTTTTTTTGAAAAATGTGTATTTATGAGTCTTCGTTCTCGCAAAATAAATCTCCTTTCTTAGGTAGAAGGCATATTTTTGCTATTGGCCGCTTGTATTCGCCATTGGGCGTTTTGACTGTGACGACCAGTGTGCGAACGTCAGCTCCCGGATGACATCGAACTACCCTCGCTAGTGTCCACTTTCGTTGAATACATCCACAATATCTCCTTCGAAGTTACGTGACCCCATTGGTGCGGCGTTGCAAACTCAAGAGACACTCGTCCCTCCAACGACGCCAGAAGTGCTGTCTTATAGATGATATTAACTGCCACCGTTGCTGGAGATTTCCCCGGAATCCTTAACCCTCAGGTTGCGGGATAGCCTTAAGCGGTTCGCCGATAAAACATGGTCTTGCAATACCTTCTTCCGTTGACGAAACGCTTGAACGCGTTTAGAAATGCAGGTGTAGACAAATCTCCTACGAATTCCAGGTGCATCGCACCAGTACACAAACAAATAAAGGAGCAGATGTATCCCTTCGTAGATTTCGCCCCTCTGCCATGAGTGAATTTGACCGAATAAGGACCTGCGAAGTCTACGGCAATGCATGTGAAACATCCAACATAAGTATTGCGAGCCACAGGAAGGTCACCCATTGACTGTGCGGACGCAGGACGATTTAGGCAAGTACACTTTACGCATTTGTGATAAACACTACGAATTAGATTGCGGGCGCCGATCACCCAATAACAACGTTGCAATATGACCTGCATGATACGTGGCCCAGCGTGCAATGTATACTGATGAATATCGGAAATTATGAGTCGTGACAGCGGACAATTCTTAGGCAAAATGATTGGATGCCTTACATCAGGCGCGACATCCGCGGATTTCAACCGCCCCCTACACGAAAAAAGGCATTCAGGTCTAGAAAAGGCTGCAAGGGTAACAGACTACTGCGTAGTGGGATCGGCCTCTTTGTGCTATAATGAAATATTTCGTTAGTGAAGTAAAAGTTTTAAGTATACTTAACTAAGCGGCGTTCTGCTTCGACTAACTCTGAAACAGTCAGGGAACCTATTGATTTGTCGAGTAGGCACTTAGTAGAAAACGAAGAGTATTTCTTGACTATTTGCCAGTATTCGTTCGAGTCCGTCACGTGGGCTACGACTTTGTTGCGGATGCCCATATCAGTTGTATGCTGCTTCGAAGCATTCTGCTTCAAAAACTGGTCTGTACCGTTCAAAAAATTAGGACCGTTCCAGCAAAGCTCATGACATAGTAGATCGGACAGCGATATACCCCTGGACGCGGAGTCAGCTGGATTCAACTCGGACCTTACATGATGCCAACACTCTGGAGGCAAGACCTCTTGGACGTCCGCAACGCGGTTTGCGATGAGTCGCCCATCTGCTAGGGTGCGCGTGCAGCCAGAATAACGTAACTTTACTTTACTATACTTTACTGTACTTTACTTTACTTTACTTTACTTTACTTTACTTTACTTTACTTTACTTTACTTTACTTTACTTTTCTTTACTTTACTTTACTTTACTTTACTTTACTTTACTTTACTTTACTTTACTTTACTTTACTTTACTTTACTTTACTTTACTTTACTTTACTTTACTTTACTTTACGATCGCGGGTTACTTTACGTTACTTTACTTTACTTTACTTTACTTTACATTACTTAATTTACTTTACTTTACTTTACTTTACTTTACTTTTCTTTACTTTACTTTATTTTACTCTACTTTACTTTACTTACTTTACTTTACTTTACTTTACTTTACTTACTTTACTTTACTTTACGTTACTTTACTTTACTTTACTTTACTTTACTTTACTTTACTTTACTTTACTTTACTTTACTTTACTTTACTTTACTTTACTTTACTTTACTTTACTTTACTTTACTTTACTTTACTTTACTTTACTTTACTTTACTTTACTTTACTTTACTTTACTTTACTTTACTTTACTTACTTTACTTTACTTACTTTACTTTACTTTTCCTTTTTTATTAGGCAATTCATCCCAGCACAACAATTTGGCAAAAATTATTTTATAATGCTAGTCGGTAAAAGGCATAAAATAGGAACAATTTTAAACTTGAAACTTAAAGCTAATGACTATGGCTAAGAAAAGGTTACAATAAATAATATATTTAATAAATAATAAATAAATAAATAAACGAATGATAAAGTATATTTGCTTAGAAGAAATTAGTATTTTAATTGTCTAAGTTATTATAGAAACTTGTTAATTCTTTATTGAAGAGCAGAGCATTGCTTATAAGCCTAAGTCTAGAAGGGAGCGAGTTCCAAAGATGTATGGAAGTAATGAAGAACTGGCGATCAGATATCAGCATACGATGTCTGAAGTGGGTAAGGAGAACAGATCTAGACGACTGGAGAAAATTTAGCCTCCGATACAGATAGTCAGGTTCCTTCATATATATTAATTTATGTAGCGTAGTGAGCGTTTTAAGTTTAATAAGGTTATCGAAAGAAATGTTTAGCAACCTGAAAGCATGATGAGAGACGTGGTCAAGTCTTTTCAACCCATAGACGTATCTAGCAATGTTGTTATAAACAACATTAACAGCTGAATTCAGTAAGCCGTCTCTAGCCACTATTAGAGACTAATTGGAGTGAAAATCACTTTTGAGACAATTTGCCATTCTGTAAGCTGTCTCGCGTCTCCAGCCTCACAATAGCAATCACTAATTTGTGAGCTGGGCCGGGGCAGATCACAAACGTGAAAATTTCAGAAAAAGTATGAAAATTATTTGCGAAAAACGCTTTAAATATATTTTTTTATTCCTAAAATTAAAATAAGTATAGAAAAAATAAAAAAACAGAAAATACTTAAAAAAAAACATCGAACTCTAATGTGGCGCCGCTGAGATTCGAACCTACACACTTTGGGATTTTCTATAAAAATTGTGATCGGCGTCTTAGCAAGCTCAGCGACAATACTACCCAACGCTACGTTGACAAAATGTAATGCTATATTATTTGTTCAATGTATGTGTAAATTGTCATTTTGGTGAATTTCGTCGATATGGTGAATTGTTTTTGTGACTTTCGTTTACTGAATACCGAAATCATCTCAAGTCACAAAAATTGTCTCTAAAGGAAAATCTCAAATTTAGAGACTTGAGATGAGACTGAATTACAGGATTCAGCCGTAAGTTTCCTATTACATACATATCACAATTAGAGTAAACCTCACAACCATAAAGAAGCGTAGGTATTAAGTACGCTTTTGCTATTAGTAGACGAATATGTAACGGAGTAAAATATTGTGTAAGCCAGAGTGTACGAATCATCCAATACTCTTTTCCCACTGTGCGGAAGATGTGATCTTTCCATGTCAAGGTTTTGTTAAAAACTACACCTAGATTTTTTGCCGTGTCAACGTATTCTATAATAGTGTTGTCTAACATTTAATTTTCCATTCCACTTTTATCTAGTGACCTTCTATGAATGACTATACATTTCGACTTCTTAGGGTTAAGACATAAGCCGTTCATAGAAGCCCACGTTCCAATTTGACACAAATGGTAATTTAAGTTATTAATACATGAACTGGTACGATCACTAGGACAGCACATATACAATTGTACGTGGTCAGCATAAATGTGTATATTACAATACTTGAGAACACCAGGCAAATCGTTTATATACAAAACAAATAACAGGGGACGAAGGATTGAGCCTTGTGGAACTCCTCTTAAAACACTGACGAAGTCAGACTTTCTGCTACCAACACTTACTGCCTCAGTTCGGTCGGCCAAATACGATCTGATTAGGGCTGTTGCACAGTTGGAGAAATTAAATAGGTTGTCCAGCTTCTTGCAGAGAACGGTGTGGTCGACCGATCAAACGCTTTTGAATGGTCGAGAAGAGTCAGGAAAGCAGTAAAATTTTTGTCAACTTGTTCTCGAATATCCTCTATCACCGATAGGAGCGCCGTTTTACAGCTACGATTTGACCTGAATCCACACTGGGAATCTGTGAGAAGGTTATTATCCTGCACATATGTATTTATCTGGCAGTGCAAAATTCGTTCGACGACCTTGGAAAGGAAAGGCAGAATAGATATAGGTCTATACTCCTTGTCTTGCTTGGGGATTGGGATTACCTTAGCAACTTTCCAACATTTGGGAAATACACAGGACGTCAGCACAGAGTTAGCCAAGTAGGTTAAGCGAGGAAGGTAGGTAGGTTGAACTGGCCGGTCCATGAGGACCTCACATAGACTGATTGAGTCCGTAGTGGTACCAGAAGTTTGTTTGAACGACCAAACTGAAAAACCCTATCAAAAACCAGGACCTATGTTATAAAATAACTCCGTCCTCTTGGCAAATACTATAAGCTTCCTAGGACTTAAGCCACTTGCTGCTTCTAGATCTGACAGCTGTATCACTCCTAATAGCTGGAGTCTTAGCCTGGCAAGTGCAATGCACGAGCACAGAACGTGCTCGATCGTTTCCTCATCCAACCCGCACTTCCTACATCTGTTATCACTGACCAAGCCTAGTTTAAAGGCATGTGACGCCAGAAGGTAGTGTCCAGTCAGAATACCCGTCATGAGTCTACAGTCCTCTCTTTTTAATGATAGGAGGAACTGTGTTAGTCTAAGGTTGTAAGACCTACACATAATCTTCGACACTTTACAGCTCTGCGCTTGAACCCACGCCTTTCCCGCTTCGTCGATCATGTGCACCTCTCGCATTCGCTTAATCTCGCCCAATCTAATTGGGACATCTACGGAGCAGGCTTCAAGGGATGCGCCCTTTTTAGCTAGTTCGTCCGCTTTTTCAATCCCATCTATTCCCATATGCCCTGGGACCCAATATAGATGTATGCTTCTCCCTGTCCCGATTCTCTCCAGAGACTGCTTACACTCTAACATGCATTTAGATGCTGTGCTATGCGAGATTATTGCCTTACTTGCTGCTTGACTGTCAATATCAAAGTTAACACGGTTGCAGCTTAAGCTATTCTCTTCCAGGGTTTCTACTGCTTTGGTTACGGCTAATATTTCCGCTTGGAAAACGCTACAGTAATCCGGCAGCCTGTAGGATCTGCTTATTTCCGGATCAGCGCAGTATACCGCAGACCCTACTCCTTCCACTACTTTGGAACCAACGGTATACACATGTATCGCCTCGTCCGCCATTTGCGCACCCTTGCGTCAACCGTCCACTTCTATTGTGGCCTTAAGATCTCCCTCGAAGCGCGGATAGGGAATCATGTAGTCTGTCGTCTTGTGATTGATGACGCTATACTACTATGATCATATGGTCGGTGCTCAAGCTGCCCCGAAGCACCGAGCCTGGTTGCGGTCGTTAACGCTTTGTTCTTTGTTACCAGGTCTACAGGTGGGATGTGCAAAATGACATACAGTGCAGCCGTCCGGTTTCTTTTCAGGGCTCCCGTAATGATAAGCATCGATAGTCTGCATACCCCCTCTAATTATTTGAGGTATGTTGTTTTTTGTGTGGCTTTCCAGCAAACAAGAACTCCATAGTATAGTATAGGGCTTACAATTGCTGTAAAAACGCAATGAGAAAGAGAGGGCGATAGGCCCCACGTACACCCCAGCATTCTTTTACATGCATAGAGTGCCGTTGAGGCCTTCTTGACCCTCTCCTCCACGTTGAGCTTCCATGACAGCTTACTGTCTAGGATGATTCATAAATATGTTGTGCAAGGTTTCTCCTGTATGGCCACCCCTCCTAACTTAGGCCTGGTCCAATTTGGGACCTTGTACCTCTTTATAAACAAGACCATATCCGTCTTCTCCGCATTGACTTTCAACCCGACATTAGATGCCCAGGTATGAATATTGCGAAGCGCCCGATCCATCAAAGAACTAATCGTTGGAAGGCACTTTCCACTTATGACAATTGCAACGTCATCTGCGTAAGCTGTAAGTTTTACGCGTCTCTCACCAAAATGCCTGAGCAGATGGTTGATGACCAGCATCCACAGCAGAGGTAATAGCACCCCACCCTGCGGCGTGCCCCTGTCCACTGGTTTCGTGGCCTCGTACAATCCCAATTGTGATGTAATCTTTCTGCAATTTCACATGCAGCCGATCCATCTGATTAAGGCAGGATGTACTTTAATGTAATTAAGACCATCCATAATCGCCCATTTTGCAACATTATTGAAAGCCCCGGCAATGTCCAAGAAGACTCCTAGAGCATACTCCTTATATTCCAGGGATTTCTCTATGCTTATTACCACCCTATGCAATGCGGTGTCTACCGACTTGCCTTTGGTGTACGAATGCTGTGTTGTGGAGAGCAGCTTTTCATCCACGTTGGACTTTATGTACACATCTATCAGCCTCTCAAAGGTTTTGAGCAGAAATGATGTTAAGCTATTTGGTCTATAATCTTTGGGATACACGTGACCGATCTTCCCCGCCTTTGGTAGAAAAGCTACACGAGCAGTTTTCCAAGAGTGCGGTACATGATTCAGTCGTATGCACCAATCGAATATTATTTTAAGCCATTCCAAGACCGCCCTACTTGAGACTTGTAGCATGGCCGGGAATATACCATCTGGTCCCGGCGATTTAAACTTAGAAAACGTCTTCACTGCCCACTCGATCTTGGTATCAGTCACCAAGCCCGGCACTACTGGCTCCGTGATCGAAGTGTGAGTGATGTCTGCTGGCTCCTCTAAACCGTCTCCCGATGGGAAATGTGTATCGAGAAGCACCCCAAAGGATTCCTCACTATTACGTGACCATTCCTCCTTCTCTTTCTTTATTAGTCCCTGAACTATGTTTCCCTTTGCTAGGATTTTTGTCAACCGTGCCGTTTCGCTGGATCACTCTATGTCCGTACAGAAACTTTTCCATGAGTTTCTCTTCGCCCTGGTGATTTCACGCTTGTAGATCCTCAGTAGATCCCTGTACTCGTCCCGACACGCTTCGCTTTCCGCGGTCTTTGCGAGCTTAAACATTTCTTTTACCTGTCTTCTTAGAAGACTCAGCTCATTGCTCCACCATGGCGGCTTAGCTTTTCCTCTGAATCTTCTTAGAGGGCAAGCTTTGTTATACGCAGTCATAAGCGTCCTTGTTAGGAATTCATTCGACTCCTCCAGTTCCTCTACATTAGCAACCTCTTTGGTTGTCCCAGTTTTGTTTCTACATGTTTCTGGAATTTAGTCCAGTTCGTTGACCTAGGGTTTCTAAAGGTTCCTCCCTTCTCTACCCTCTTTAGGGGGATGTTGAAGCTGATATACGCATGGCGGGAGAAGGATGGTCTATCAAGAACCATCCAATCATACCTTGATATATCACGCTCGGAGCTCAATGTAATATCCAGAACATTGCTGGATGTTGGACCAATGTATGTAGGGACATTTCCCCTGTTGGATATCTGCAAATTGACTTGCAGTATGTAACAAAACAGAGATTCGCCTCTCTCGTTCGTATCTGCTCTTCCCCACGCATTGTGGTGCGCATTTGCATCTGCGCCTATGACCAACCGCCCTTTGCGCCCTTCCTCCTGTACTAGCCTTTTCCACTCCATCGGTGGGACCTCCGCAGTATAGGCCATGTAGCAGGACGCCAGGATAAATGCCTGTTTATACTTTTTCTCAACGGCCACCGCTACGAGATCCTCAGTGGTGTAATTAGGCAGCATATATGAATGCAGCTGTTTTCTTACCATTACTACAGCTCGCACCCATCCTTCCGTTTGCGTTTAGTAAACGCCAAACCCGCGCGCGCTAAGTCCAGAAACCTTTCCTCCCAATGAGAGCCACGGCTCCTGGATCAGCGCCACGTCAAACGAACCCTCCTCAAGGTTTAGGAGGAGTTCGCTCGACGCCACTTTACTGTGTTGGAGGTTTATCTGTAAGACTCGCAGCACCATTGGGCTGTTTGTCCCCCTCCAGCACCTTCGTCTTGACGTCGTCGTCCTCCGTTTGCCCTTTTGGTTTAGCGTATTCGAGGCCCCCTTCAGCCTCTCGTGACTGTTGTGCAGGGTGTTCCTCTGTGCGAGTCACAGCACTATTTAGCGATTGGGCTTCTTCTAGCACGTTCGTGGTGACGTCGGGAACCTCCACCTGTCTTTTTTCCTTTAGGCTTTTGAGGTCCTTTTCGACTTCGCCCACCTCTATCGTGTTAGGGTTTTTATCATCGGGACTTCTTTTCCTGAGTCGCATGTAAATTTTGCCAGTGCCAAAGGACATTTTACCAAACTGCGTGTACAAAATATCCTCCGCCTGCTTGTTTATTTGGAAGATGTAGAACTGATCATCCTCGGTAGGCCGAGATACAGTAAGTACCTTCCAATCCTGTGTCGGTATGTTCGGATTCTGATTCTGCAGAAGTCGCAGAGTATCCTCCGACTTCATAACGCATGGTATCCATACCTTAACTTTAGGTACCGTGGGATTTGCGCTTTATCCACCACCTCAAACCGCGCGTTTGTACCTTGCCTTTGGAGGTTTGAAACAACTTCCTCCAACCACCTCAAGCTCGCGATGTTGTCGCACGCTATCATCTTCACACCATTATACCATCCCCCCGAATCAAAGGTTGGAAGGGGCTTACTTGGTTGTTCCCGCATCATCTTAAGCATTAAGCTAACAAGCTCCCTTTCCACAGATCTCCACCTTTCAGTAGTCATTTGTCCGAAAGGACTGCTATGATCAACCAGCGCCACAGTCAGTGACTGCTTTGCCACACAACTCATCTTCTCGGAAAAAGCAGGAGTCTTAGTGTTATCTCCCTGTGGCACCTCCGGGTAAGTGAGGAAGGATTTTAGGAAGAATTATTTTTAAAAATTTCGGACATATACCATCGAACCCCATAGCATTAGACTTTACTGAAAGAATGGCTTGACACTAGCAAACTCAAGAGGACCAAAATCAACATTAGCACGAATACAATAATTGTCAGCACATATATTGTCAAATGAGATTGGCAGATTTACAAAATGTATATTTATCTCGTTAATGTCTACATCAGGGAGGACAGAAATATCGCATTTGGATTTTCCGATACCAATATGTTTAATCGACTTCCATGTTTCCTTCGAACTCAAAGCAGCACTAAACTTGTTATTATAAAATTTCTGCTTAGCTGACCTAATGGCTTTGTTTGCAGCGATCCGAGCTGCTTTGAAGCAGTTGTGGGCCTCCAGGGTTTTGTATAATTTTCCATCGTAAGCAAAGTTACGCTGGTGAATTAAGTGTTTTAGATTGGCACTAAGCCAAGGGGTATTATTGTGTATAGCAGCTTTGAGTTTCACTGGCACATGGTTGTCGAAAAGCCTAATAATATGGTTCTGTAGGAATGATGCCTGATCATCGACCGATGTCAGCGTACGAATCAAGCTCCATTCGACCGACTCCACCGCTGCATTAAGGGAACTGTAATCTATGCTTATAAAATCTCGATACGTAAAAGAACATTGGATGTGTGACGTTTGGAAGTTGTAACTAAGAAATATCAGATCGTATTTTGAAAAGCAAGATGCCGACAATTGATCGTAGTGGAGCAATTTCAGGGGATCATTCACAAAAAATAAATCCAGCAAAGAAGAATTTGAGTCAGTAAAGTGTGTAGGTGAAGTTAAATTGGTGGGAAAAAGTCCAAGAGGCTCCATACTTAGCTTTAGAGTTGAGTCGACGAGAAGGCTGGAGTTGAAATCCCCAGCGATGACTATATTATCGTAGCTTATAAGTAGAGGCTCCAGAGATTCAATAAAGCCAGAGAAGTCAACTCCATGATTATGTCTGTACGCACAGCCGCTAAGAAGCCTTTCATTATTTACAGAGAACACGTCTACGAACACATATTCGACAGAATCAATTGGGCTAGCACTGCAGCAAAGTTTACAGGATAAACTACTTTTAACATATATAGCAACACCACCACCATGACCACGTCTATCAGACCTGAAAAGTTGATATCCATTTATTTGCACCAAATCATTTTTGTGACATGAAGAAAACCAGGTTTCGGAAATACATATAACATCTATATCAGAACCCTCAGATATGAATCTCAATTCATTCAGCTTTTTATATAGGCTTTGCGCATTGAGATGGATGACTTTGAGCCCTTTAATACGTTTGCTGAATACGCGCAACAGTGTATGTAAGCAGTCTTTGGAACTAGACAACCTATAGTCTAGGACCATCTCTATCTATGGGATATAAAAAATGCTCTGCGATGCGTAACAATAAAGACAACATAAATGAATGTTCACAAGTATGATAGGGAGAGATAAAGACGGAAACGAAGAGACTCAAGAACTTAAGTAATATACCATACATAGAAATTAATTTATTGATCATTATTCGTTGGCGCATCATCAACTCGAAAGGAACTAGCGCTTTCTTCGCCGGTATTCTCAAGACGCTCTAGAAAATCCAAGCAATGTATTGCTTCAGGGCTGGCGTTGGCTGTTCGTCTGATATGTACCAGACCCTTCTTAGAAAAAACCGCTACTACCTTCCTTTTTTTCTTTATACGGATCGCTGCCTTGAAGATCGCATAGTTTTGCCTGGACAGCGAAGCATTTACATAAATCGGAGCATTTGAATTTATGCCCACATGAACTAATTGCAGACCCTTGATGTTTGGATTGTTTTGACGCTCAGAGGGGCCTATACCTTTTAGCAATTTGTTTCTGTCTGTCGGCGACTGAAATTTGATTATTACGGCCGGATCTGTCACGCTGTTGTCTAGTTTCCGTAGCCGAAAAATGCTCATTATAGGAATTGGTTACAATCTAAGAGTGGAACAGAGGTGATGAAAGACACTTGTTAAGTTTTCTCCTTCCTTAAAGGGAATTCCGTGTACATGGACTTCACTTGCGGCAATATGGCTCCCTTGCTTTGACGCATCGGTTTTGAGTGTTTTTACTTCCTCTTCGAGATAACCAACGCGCTGGAACACGCTCTCCAGCTGAGTAACTCTTGCATAAAGCTCACTGACCTCTTTCTTCAGCACCACAAATTTGTCTTCTAGTTTTTTGCATACGAATTCAATGAGCCTTTTTTCCGAGTCCAAAATTTGCTTAGCAATCAGATCGTTGAACTTAGCAAATCGCTTTGCATTAAACTAGGAGAGAAGCCGCTGATCCGTTGCACCTTTTTGGCGCTATCAACCTCGTTATTAAGGTCGTCACCACGACGCTTACCATTGACTTGATCCATGGTGTTCGAAAAAAACCGGCCAAAAATAATGCTCGAAGAATCTGGGTGGCAGCTCTAACGCAGATTAGATTATTATGACGCATATATATATATATATATTATATATAGCATAGACGCAACCCACAAAATAAAGCTTGAAGCACAAACAAACTTCAGTGACTATAAAACTTTTGGCGGGAAGATACACAGTTGATGAAGGTGTCAAAAATAAAACAAGTTGACTGACAACAACAAAGCAGGAGCACCAATCGCAATATACTGCAAAGTTAGTAAAGTTGAATTGGAGATCACCTGGACATAGAATCCCACCCTCCGCAGACAAATGTGACGTTTTTTAATGTTTAGAAGCAGGTTGTAAGAATTAAGACTCGCAATAAACAATGAATTTGAAAATTTAAAGAGGAGCACAAATTACTTTAGCTTTCACACACCAGGGTTGCCAACTATAACTTCACTTTACTTTACTTTACTTAACTTTACTTTACTTTACTTTACTTTACTTTGCTTTACTTTACTTTACTTTACTTTACTTTACTTTACTTTACTTTACTTTACTTTACTTTACTTTACTGCGTCGTAAACCGGCAGTGGGCGGGCGCACAAGGGTTGATCTCGGGAAGGTTCACTCAGAAATACAATAAAAGAGAACACAAAAAGGATTTCCTCGTTATAATATTGTTTTTAATTAAATTGAAAAGAAATGTACAATGATGGTATGAATTTGCCTTGACGTAGAAATGATGGCGGTGATGATCCTGGGCGATGTGAACTGCTTGGCGGTAAATCGAGAAAGAGGCCGGTTGTCCCGTTGATGATAACCGCTAAGCCGCGAAAAAGTCCTCTGCTATTAAGAAGGGGAAAAGCCACACACACAACCACCCCCACATATACGCGCATGGGTGCTGACAATCTGCACACACACACATGCATGTGTATGAAACGCATGCATGTGCATGCATGCACACAGATGCGGCGTGAGTGTGGGTGGCTGGAAACATTATTAAAACGTTAGGGAGGGGCGCCGTCAATCAAGTAAAAGTTAGGCATTGAGCCTAAACATGCCGCCCCACTTGCGGTACGCAACCCTACAGTCCTCCAAGGATCACCGACCGTGAAGAGCAAAAAATAAAAAAACTTATAACTAATTATAACTTACTTAACCTAACGACGGCCAGTCCGCGGGCTTGGCGGCATGCAAGATGGTTTGCATAGTGTGCGAGCTTGGTTGCTGATGCCTCGGTCATTCGCCACCTTTTCCCTTCGTGGTTAAAATTTGACAAGCCGTGTTCGCCTACAGCTAGGAACTGAGAAAAAGAAACAAGAAGATATACGTGTTCATATTTCTTGCCGTTTAAAGAAAGACACCATTTATTTCGAAAAAACGTACTATTTAAATACACTTAAATAAAATTAAAAAAGTAAAAAACTAAATCACCCTTAATGCATACTAGATCGAGTGGGTCCCCGAAAGTACAAGAATACACAAACTTAAATAAAATTACAAAAGTAAAAAACTAAATCACCCTTAATGCATACTAGATCGGGTGGGTTTCCGAAAGCACCCACCCGAAAATCGTACTTTGCGAGAGCAGCGCTCCGAAAGATGGTGGTAATGTGGCCGGCGTTATGATTTCGGCGTAAACGTCGCCACCAAGAACGAGGTGAATTGGTGTGGACGCATAAAAATGGGGATCCGCCAGATGAATATGCTCGTATGGAGCTGCGACGCTGGAGTCGACGTTATATGTGGGGCTGACGTGCCTGAACTCATGGACGCAGACTGCGTAAGTCGTTACCGTCTTGCTCTGTCCATGTTTGCCTCTAAATCTAATGAAACAGCCGGTTTCGCCGGCGGCGTTGGTCGTTGGCAGTGCTAACTCTCGCGCCAGCCTACGGTCGATCGTTGTGCGGGGGGAACATGCATCAAGGAGTGCACGAATGAGGTGCAACCGCCCCCGGCTTCCACCTGCAGTTGGCGCCAGAGTAGCCATTGGGCGAAGGGTTGGGCCGGCTGTAGTGTGGGCCGGAATGATTCCGAACTGTGTTGTGGTAGCTGGTGCGCCGAGTGGCCGGTCTACCTTCTCGGTTGTGTTCGTGCGAGTTTCGAATAGCGCGTAGCTGGCGCGGCCGAGGGGTCAGTATACGCTCGCGCGTTTTCCGTGGTGCTCGCAGGTGTCGTTGCGTGGGTGGGCGGAAAGCCCGTGATTCCGCTCCACTTTCCTCTCGTCTTTCGTGCGCTAATAGAGGTCGGAACGGCCGTGGGTCCGATCCCCTAGCGTTTGCTCGACCTGTATGGGAGCCTGCTCTACTCCCGGATGGTTTCTGTGGATCCTCTGTAAAGGCCGACTCGGACACATGGAGAGACAGCGCCTCATCCATAGTCCCGTCGTCCACCTGTTGCGTCGTGGGCATCTTTTCATAGCCCTCCTTTTCCCCTTCTAAGACCAGCTGGTTCCAGCTCTTAGGCTGCTCTGGCTCCGTTGAAATGTCTTCCGTTGAGAGGTGCGGTGTGGTATGATGGTTGCAACCACATCTTCGGCACCTGTCCTTACTCGTGCAGTCTCTAGCGCGATGCAGCATCGAAAGACAATTTTGGCGGAAGTTAGCCCTGATAATTTCGCGCAGCCATTGCCGCGGGGACTTTGCGCGATAGATAGGATACAACCTGATTGGATGCTGCGCTCTGCATAGATGGAACGGCTTCGGGTAACGAGCGGCTTGGCGCTCGGTCCTCTTGCGTAGCGACGCGTAACGAGCCATTCTATTCAGAGAATGTGCAAGAAAAAGAAACGGAAACTCCGTTTATTTGTTATGACTGTGTCACGCGTTCGGTGGCGAGTAGGCCCTAATTTTATTATCGAGATCTGGGAAATTTTATTAGCGCGTGCGTAGGGGGAAAACATCTGTAGCAGCATAAAAAAAATATTCATATTTGGCGCACATTATGTGCATGGCCTCCTTCCCCGCACGTTATGTGCCTGGGATTTTAGTGCCTTATTTTGTTTATTTTTGTGTGACCCGGTAGCGTTTCAGCTAGTCAGGCATACTATAGCTGCAGAAAAATGGACATTTAAATTGCTTGGTACTCATATTTTGGTACCGAACCGGGTAGAGAGTGTATAATTTGGGATCTTTCCAGTCGTTATTTATGTTGTTGGTGCTAAAAACCAACAACTTTCCTGCCCGCAGCAAAAAAATTTCTGGACAGCAAAATTTTATGCTATATAAAGGAAAAATAAAAATCTTCGTTTTGGAAGAGGAGAAAAATTTGTAGAATGTATCATTTTTTTTTTTTTTTTGTGTTGCCCTTCTATTACTTATTCAACCTTCTTCCAAGTAGGCTTGTAGTCCTGTTTAATTGACGGCCTTTATCAAATGGCACGGTTCCCGAAGGGTATTTGGCTCCGGTACTGATTTTTCGGAAACGGGTTTTTGGGTACCCGTTTGCCTCTTTTTATGCATCGCTAGTATCATGTACATTTAAAATAATCATATATATGTACATACGTTGGCCGGTGCACGGACTTTACCGCATTGGTATATTTGCCTACTTTTGGACCCATTTTACTTTTCTACTACTTCTATCATCAAATCCCCAAAATCTACAAACATTTCAATCGATTTGTATTGAAACTGAACATACTCAAGACCAGAAACAAATTTTTTGATGAACTAAATGTAGTAAATGCACACGCAAATAATTTTTTGGCGCTATTGTCGGTTTTTTTTTTTTGTGAATAATCTTCCCAATAACATGCCGGCATCGGTTATTTTGTGGCAGTATTTTTGGTACATTGGAAAATTGTTGTTGTAATTGGAACTTGTGGCAAAAGTTTCGTGAGTGTTTATAGCTCGAAATACAGGAAAAAGGGAAGTCTCATAAGCTATGTATCTACACATTTACATGGATTTTGGTTTTTATTTATTTATTTATTTAATTTCAGTCTACTGATTTATAAATCTTACAGACTAGACAGTTTATCACATAAGTATAAATATAACAAATTTAACTAAATAGTGTAAACAATTGCAAATTTTTTGTTGAGAGTTTGATTTCCATAAAATGTGCTTTATTTCGTTTTGACAACAAATAATGAATTGTTTTGTACAAATATAAACAGTAATTTTATTTTCCTGACCAAAATCTACCAACTACTACTATTTCCATTTTCGCTTCCCAAGGCAGTAGGATCTATGTACCGGAGCGACTCGGGATTTTTCCCGACCAAGGACTGTCATTTCAGTGTGACCCCATCTAATTTGTTTCGTCCCTCCCACAAATTGTCATCCTCCCAGCAGCTCCTTGCAGCAGGACTGCTCCATATTCTCTTACTAAGGGAAGGCATCGAATCCAATCCGGGTCCGTCTCCTGACCCCGGTCCTGAGAAATGGTTTTGCTGCATCTGCCGGAAAAGAATATTTTTAGGACGGTCATACTCTGTTCAGTGTGTCTCGTGCAAGGGATGGTTGCATCGGACAGGTTGTTCTGGGCTTGATCCCAAAACCCGACGTCCACGTAACTTTTATAAATCTTTTGTGGCTCCTTGCTGTTCACGCCCAAGGGCGTCCCGTAGTCTACGTCTAAGCGCCCCCCACTACCTTCCAGCAGCCCCACTGCTCAGCAAGCCACAACAAGTACCCGCTCATAACTACAATCTCCGTAGTAGAGTCGGAAGCAATGCTGAGCAACAGCCCCTGCCCCCGTCTTCCCCCCCCCTCTTTTCCGGCAGCAATCGTGTAGGTCATGGAAACAGACTCTTAGTCCCTACCTCCGTTTGCACCGTTTGCCAGCACATAATATATATGTTTGCGACATCCGCCCAATGCAGCTCCTGCCTTGGGTGGTGCCACTTCCCTAGATGTTCTGGTATCCGCGACGGCAACCTCCCGACGGGTTTCATCGCGCCATGTTGCCAGGTCGCAAACCCAAATCCTCCGGGTACCCCAATGCTTGTCCAAAGACGCCCAGTCCTAGGGCCACAACAGCAATTGCGTCCTGGCCTTCCCCAACCCAGGCGTAGTCACCCGTCACTTACCCCCAGAGTGGCGACGTCTCCCCTTATGCACTTCAGAATTTTGCAGTTAAACTGTAATGGACTAACTGGGAAGATTACGGAGATAGTCGATTTCATGAAGCGGCACAACATCCGCATTGCTGCGATTCAATAGACTAAACTCACAGCAAGATCTGCATTGCAGACCTGCTCTGGGTATAACGTCCACAGGAAAGGCCGCGAGAGCGGAAATGGAGGCGGTCTCGCGTTTATCATACACCACTCTGTGCAATATTGTATATTTGATCCTGGCATCGACTGCAGGGACAATGTCCTAGAACGTCAAGGCCTATCTGTCCGGTCAGGCGATGCAAACCTAGAAATCATCAATATCTACATCCCTCCTGCCACCTGTTGCCCCAGTGGATACCGCCCTAATATCAGGGCCTTACTCACTGGCAACAATCGCATTATCTTAGGCGATTTCAATGCCCATCATGATCTATGGCATTCAAACTTGCGGGCGGATAGTAGGGGTGAGATGTTGGCGGATCAAATAGAAGAAACGACGTTTTGCACAATAAACGGAGACGCCCCCACACGTATGGTAGGAAGCTGTCACAGCTCGCCAGATATCTCAATCGTGAGCGCAGAGCTCGTAAACTGCGTCAACTGGCAGCCGATGGTAACATTGGCATCCGACCACCTGCCCATACTTATTTCGCTTGAGCGTAACGCCGACTTCATCGTCACTGAAAAACGCACTTTCATAAACTTCAAAAAAGGAAAGTGGGAAGAATATAAATCCTTTACAGACAGCCGCCTACTGCCCTCCCTATCCCGACTGATGCCCGCCAAGGGGAGCGTGCCTTCCGTAAGGTCATTAAATCCGCCTCGGCACATTTCACTCCCGCCGGGAGAATTCCCGAAATCCGGCCCCACTTCCCGGCGGAGGCCGCAAACTTAGCGAGAGAACGTGACCTTATAAGACAGCTTCACCCAGGCCACCCCCAAATAAGGGATATAAACCAACGCATCAGATTGCTTGTAGATGAACGCAAGCGGGCGAAATGGGAGGAGCACCTAAGAGGTTGTAACCTCTCTACCGGTGTGGGTAAACTTTGGTCCACCGTAAAGTCCCTAACGAATCCGACTAAGCACAAAGACAAAGTTTCCATCGCCTTTGGCGACAAAGTGCTGTCGGACGCGAAAAAATGCGCGAGCGCTTTCTGCGATAATATATAATGCATCCTACGGTCTACAAAGATAGACGGAGAGCCAATAGACGCGCACATAAACACAAATTCAGCGCGTCACCAATCACCATCACCGCTAAAGAGGTTGAGGACGCCATTGGTCGTGCTAAACCATCCAAAGCAGTGGCCCCAGACGGCATAGCCATGCCGATGCTTAAAAACCTAGGGAAAGAGGGGTTCAAATATTTAGCGCATGTCTTCAATCTGTCTCTTTCCACCTTTGTCCGATATCTCTCCTATCGCCAGTGGCAAAGACGCTTGAAGCCATTTTGCTCCCTTATTTGCAAGCAAATTTGCAGCTAGCCCCTCATCAGCATGGCTTCAGAAAACTCCATAGCACTACCACCGCGCTAAATGCCATTAGCACCCAGATAAATTGCGGTTTAAATCAATACCCCACCATAGAACAGTACTCGTAGCGCTAGACCTATCAAAAGCTTTTGATACGGTCAACCATGGCTCGTTCCTGCAGGACCTGGAAGGGTCTACCCTTCCCCCATGTCTTAAAAGGTGGACCGCAAATTATCTGGGTGGTTGGCAGGCATCGGTGCAATTTAGAAACGAAACATCAAAACCAAGGAGAATTAAACAGGGGTGCCACAGGGTGGTGTCCTATCCCCACTTTTGTTTAATTTCTACATATCTAAGCTACCTTCACCACCGGAAGGAGTCACAATCGTTTCCTACGCCGATGACTGCACAATAATGGCCACAGGCCCAGGCCCAAAGATCGATGCGCTATGCAATAAAATAAATGGCTACCTCCCTGATCTCTCCAGTTTTTTCGCCTCGCGAAACCTGGCATTATCACCGACTAAATCTTCCGCGACCTTATTTACAACATGGACGCCCCAAATGTCGACCATTTTGAACATCCACGTCGATGGCACTACGCTACCGACTGTCCGACACCCCAAAATCTTGGGTGTGACGTTTGATCAGGATCTACATTTTGGTGCGCACGCATCCGCAATTGTTCCGAGAATTCAGAGCCGTAACAAAATCCTCAAATCCCTCGCTGGCAGTACTTGCGGAAAAGATAAAGAAACGCTCATGACTACATGCAAAGCAATTAGCCAGCCGATTGCGTGCTACGCGTCACCCATATGGTCGCCAAGCCTAAAAATCACCCACTGGAAGAAACTACAGGCCTGCCAAAATACTGCTCTCAGAATCGCCACGGGCTGTCTTCTTATGTCCCCAGAACACCATCTGCATAATGAGGCGAGAATACTCCCCATCGGGGAGAGAAATGAGTTGCTGACCAAACAGTTCCTGTTGAATACCCAGACACCTGGGCATCCCAACAGACATCTGATTGATGAACCAGCACCGCCTAGGGGCTTAAGGAGTCATCTCCGTAAGCATTTTGAGGAAATACGGCACCTGAGAACCCAGCCGTATGAAGTGAAAAAACACAAACAGGTCCTTGGTGAACTCCATAAACAGGCGTCGGACCTTTATGCCGGGAATTGCCCGGTGAATCCAGTGCTTAACGAAAATTATCCAAAACTTGCGGAAGAGGAACGCATACTCCCCAGGGAAACGCGTGTCACTCTTGCTCAACTTCGTTCTGGATACTGTAACAAGTTAAACTCTTACCTATCCAGAATCAACCCCGACATACAAAATGTATGCCCCGCTTGCAATGTGTCCCCACATGACACCAACCATCTCTTCAATTGTAATGTGGAACCAACGCCTCTAACACCCCTTTCCTTATGGTCCACCCCTGTTGAAACGTCAAGTTTCCTTGGACTCCCGTTAGAGGATATTGATGACAATTTGTGATCGGTCGCGGCTATTAGGTGGGGCGAGCATTGCTACAACAACAACAACAACAACATTTCCATTTTTTCGTCTACAGTTTATCACATAAGTATAAATATAACAAATTTAATTAAATATTGTAAACAATTGCAAATTTTTTGTTGAGAGTTTGATTTCCATAAAATGTGCTTTATTTCGTTTTGACAACAAATTATGAATTGTTTTGTACAAACATAAACTGTAATTTTGTTTTCCTGACCAAAATCTACCAACTACAACTATTTCCATTTTTTCGTCTACCACCATTCCCTTTTTAGAAGTCCGCTCACTGGTACCAGCATACCAACGGCAAAGACAAAAGAAAAAAAGCGCACATTCATACATACCCGTGTATAGAATTTAAAATTCCTATCAATTGAAACAACTGGAAATGTATCAAGTGATTTTTCGTTCTTTCCTTCTCTACTACGGCGTGTGGCTGGTCATTTGGTTATCATTGAGGGCAAGAAGAATGGTAAGTGAATTGTAATATTTTGAATTAATTTTACTAATTATAAATATTTCTTTTACTTAATCTTATTAATTAATTCTTTTAATTTTAGTTTGTTGGCGTGGAGATCCCGGCTATCAATTTGGTTTTGTATCAATTTTTTTTTGGTTTTTATTGCATGGACCGGCATCGCAAAGGGGTGCTCCAACGGCGGCGTCGCCCTCGCCGTCAGTTGCCACACCTTTGCGATGCCCATTAACGCACATATTAATGGATTTTTTCTTTTCAGGTTTAATATCGCATTTTTCTGCATACTTTTTGGACTAGATAATATTATCAGCATACTGTTCCTTAATGAAAGCTGCCTTGTATCGGGTATCATACAAATGGTTGTAGGATTTATAGTAGAGGCATTGGAAGTACCTTGTTGCTTCATTTGTATAGAACCGGTGAATGATTTGGCTATTAAGGTAAAGGCACGGCCTTTGTGGAATCGTGCTGCCTTTTAATGGGTAATTGCACTACCTGTGATAATTTTATGCCCGGGACTGGGCAGCATCTTTGCTTGTGGTCTCGGGTTCTGCAATGGTGTGGTATATGGTCCCATGGGGGTGGGTGAAAAAGTTTCCGTCGAACAAATGCGTTAAGCTGCTGTGCAATCGGGCTTAGCAGGTATAACTACAGTAAGCGATAGCGCAAGCAATGTGAATAAAGCACAGCAATTCTCATTTACCGGGGCAGTGGGCACGGATAGCAATGTGTGATAGCGCAAGCAATGAATCAAATAAACTAAAACCCTTGCACGCATTTCTGTACACAAAGCAACCAGAACTCATTTGGAATAATGCAGTACAGAAGCAAGACCCTTTTTTCATATCCTTGATCACAAACGAATTCGTCATAAGCGAATGTGTTTTTGAAAATAAAATTTCTTCTGGCGATCAAGCCGCTTTTAATCTGCCCACGTTGGTATCGGCTTACGTAAATCTACATTATATCTGCGAGACTGGATCACGCAAAATTCCTAGCCATATGTTGGGCAAAATAGAAGTCTTCGATCAGTTGGATATACGCGGTCAAATCAAACTTCCGTGCTAGTTGACCCGGTTTGTTGGCAATAGCTTTGGCACAAGTGCGTAGTCTATCAAAGAATACTATAGTAAGCACGTTTGTGATGAATGTACGTCCACTGGGTGAAATTGATCAAGTCGAATCACAAAGAATGCGTAACTAAGCGAAAATACCGCACGTGTACATTCTTATATACAAGAACACTCGCCTAAGAAATGGATGATATGGAATTTGCATATTTACATCCTGCTATTGTATTTACTTCACATAGGATGTTGCGTAAACTTGAATCTCATGTTCAAAATTTTTGTACAACGTGTACAATTCTGTGCTTTATCTAGTTTACGTAAATATATCTTATTGCACTTAAGTGATGAGCAACATGCTGAGGAACGTTTTAGTACGCTGATAATACCATTACTACCATTGGCTGCATTAGGATCAGAAGTTATTGAGGAGTTATTCTTTTCTAGTTTACTTGGGGAGGTACAAATCGATAATATGATACCTTATATGTTGACGTTGAGGGCCAGTACAAGCCTATGAGTCATAAGATAAGAAGGACGATAAAAAAGTATGGTCTATGAGTAACAACTGGTAAGGTTTTGTGGATACATTGTTTTCAACATGTTTAAATATGAGCACTACTATATGAAACAGGGTATACTAGGATTTAGAGGAGCGAATGCCGTAGACTGATTCTGATAAGTATATATATACGAAATTATAGTTTCTTGAGTTGTCAACGTTGATAATAAAGTACTTGACGGCAAGAAGTTAAATTGAATGAACCTAAGGCGGAAGTGCATATGCAATATCGTAAAGTGCCTGGTGATATCTTTCATGGTAAGTGTAATCGTAAAATAGACGAAGTGTCAACTGAAAATATATTTTAATCGTTCCTTCGATCAGTTCAAAAATAGGATGCAAAATGCTTAGTATGTTGCGATTGGCGCGCATCGAATGTGTGGTGTCGGGGCCAACCTTTGGTAAGGATTGCATAAAAGGGTTTCTACGTTTCGCAGACGGCCAAGTGCCAACGTTACAAGAGAACAGCAGAGGCGTTTGCAAGAAGTTAGCACGCTACAACGGGAAGGCCTTGATGGCGGGTCGGTGTGGTCTAAATGAAATCGAACCAGGACTCTACTTAGGCAAGCGTAATATATAGATATAGTAGACTTTATGTTTGAAATTTTAAGATAGGGATAAAGACACTCCCCGAAGGTTTTGTGCAGTGTTGTCGATGTTAATGGCGCTTTCGCGTATAGATCCGTCACGTTCCGGTAACACGCACCATTAAGGTACACGCCAGACCACCTGAGGAACCATTCAGTATTATGATATTGAAGCTTATAGGTCATAACGCCCACCTGCCTTTTATTCCGAGATGATAAAGAGACCGGATTCGCCACGGGTAGGTGAAGGTTGACATCTAGGTTGGAGAAGCTATAAACTGCGCTAGCAAACCCCTTGAATGGGTTGAACTTTAATCATTTGGGTATTGTAGTCTCCTCTTACGACAGGTACTGTCTAAGCCCCCTAAGCAGCGGGGGGAAAAATTTATGTGGACGCTTTGTTTAGATACTCTTCCGATGATAACGTTTAAAGTTCCCAACTTCTATGGCCCGTTCCTATTAAAATCAGTAAACGCAATTATTACCTTTGTTGACTAAATAATGAATTTTATACTTGGTGAACCTAAACTTTTGATGGAAAATCCCATTTGTCTTCATATGCTCACATTTTCTCAATCATAAAAATTCAAATAAAATTATAAATATATCAAACATATTAAAGGCTTTAAGAAGTTTAAATGCTGTTGTTGTAGAATTCAAATAAAATTATAAATATATCAAACATATTAAAGGCTTTAAGAAGTTTAAATGCTGTTGTTGTAGTAACAGGCGAAGCACTGATACAACCACAACAACATGATGATCATAGATGCTGTTAGATGTTGTAGTCGTGTATGAACATCGGTCAAGTTCATTATTGCCAATCAACTGCGGTTCAAATAGTTCATCTTGGAAGGTCAGGATGCTTTCATCGGCTGATGAAATAGGATTATTATATAATATTTAATTATGTATTAAATATGATGAAAAAATGAATCATACTCGTATTCACATTGGATTCCATCATATGGTTGGAAAAATGCTCTTTAATATGATCAAAAATGATTCTGAAAAGTAGTCAAATATCTTTCAAAACTAAGTAAAGCACAATCCTCCAAACATATCAAATATGATGAAAAAAGAACAAAAGTGTTTAAGAATATGAATCATAAATGATTATTCAAGAGTAATCACATGTAAGGTACACTTTTCTCCCGACGATACCTTGATGTTTCGAATAAAAAATACTTTTAAATTTGAACCTTTTCAATCATCTGAGGTATGGCAGTTGAATATCCTTTTTTTTGATGAGTCTAACAATGTTCTTATCGTATTGAGTACATTAAGACTTCAAAAAATCTGAATACTTTAGTAATGGTAATATCTGGGGCAGATGGGTTTTCCATCTGCGTTAGGCTTGCGATGGGCCTCGTTGCGCGCCAACGAGTGCAGCTGTTTTCTGTGGCAGAGCGGTTGTTCGCCCTTCTGCGGTAGGCTTTTCTCGTTATGGGATAACGAGTGAATTTTGAGTTCGATTTTTTTTTTAATTTAAAAATTGAATGGGCCGGAGAATGCCTTTGTTTTCGGTGGCAGATGCGGATCTGCATTAGGGTTGTCGGTTGGCCTCGTTCCGGGTGAACGAGAGCTGGGTTGATTTTCTGAAAAAGGGGATGGGGAGGAACGGATGGATTCTTAAGAGGAGCTCGTGGTCCTCTTACAATCGCTCTCCGTAGTAAGAAGGATCAGTTTGACCAAAGGTCGTCTGACTTAACCCTTCTCGGTTATGAGGTCGACTACACGTACTCGGTTATCTTCGCCGGGGTGTACGTTGACGACTCTACCTAACCGCCATTCGTTGGGAGATAAGTTGTCCTCTTTGAGGAAAGCGAGATCTCCCACTTGTATGTTTTGTTTGGGATGCTTCGACTTCACCCGTTTTTGAAGTTCGGAAAGATATTCGGTATTCCATCTCTGGCAGAACGTTTGATGTTTATTATGCAGGCCGGGCTTTCGCTAACATCCGGTTCTGGCGGCGCCAGAAGATGGCTGCCCTTTAGGAAATGTCGCGGGGTTAGTGGTTCCAGATCCGTTGGGTCATTCGTGTTTGGAACTCCTCCATAGTATATTTGTGGGGAGAAGCGATCTTTTTGAAGTGGCTTCGGAAGCTCTTCACTCCCGTTTCCCACAGGCCGCCCATATGTGGAGCGCCGGCGGGAATAAAATGCCAAGTTAATGCTTAATTGCTATACTTGGAGGCTGTTTTGTCTCGGCTTTCGACCAGGAAGGCTTTGAATTCCGATCGTAGAGATCTGGAAGCTCCGACAAAGTTCGTACCATTGTCGGAGTAGACGTTCTTTGGACATCCTCTTCTAGCGATAAAGCGCGAAAAGGCTGCTAGAAAGCATGGGGTACTAAGGTCACTATTGGCTTCTAATTGGATGGCCTTAGTGGAGAAACAGACAAAAAGGCATACGTAGCCTTTGGACAGTCGACATCTCCTACCGCGGTAGCTTTTGATGTCGAAAGGCCCCGCAAAGTCTACCCCGGTATTGGTGAACGCGCGGGTAAAAGTAGTCCGTTTGCAGGGAAGGGTACCCATATGTTCGCACTACGCCTGCATTCGGTGAATAATGCAGGTTTTGCAATTTTGGATGATGGCTCTGATCATGGTCTTGACATTCGGTATCCAGTATTGGGTTCGGATAAGACGGAGCATGAGCTGGTTCTCGCCATGAAGGGAGTCATGATGAGTCATCATAACTGTAAGGAGAGACAGCCTACTATTGTAAGGCAAGATGCTCGGATGACGCTCGTTGTATGACATGTCTTTTGAAGCCCCTGAACGCCCCCCTGTTCTAATAATATCATCTTTGTCGATGTATGGGTTGAGTGACAGTATTTCGCTCTTTCGATCAATGGGTTCCCTATTTTTCAATTTTAAATATTCTGTACCGTAAAATTGTTTCTGGCAGACTCGTATTAATGCTTGAGTCGTTGCCTTAATCTCATCGGCTGAAATTATACACGACCTTTCGTGGAACATTGCTTTAGTTTTAGGATGCGTTGTTTTATAGAATATCCTAACATAGGATAGAACTTTCAAAGCCCTGGGCAGATTTGAGAATCGGTCGATAATATCTATTTGATCTACCCTTGTCGTGGCATATGTTTGTGCCCTCTTCTCCTCAACGGACGTTTTGTATTCAGTCTCTTGTGCTGGCCAGTGGGAATTGTCTTCTTGCAGCCAAAAAGGTCCCTGCCACCACAACGAATTGTTGACCAAATCTGATGCAAGTAGTCCTCTGCTTCCTAGATCCGCTGGATTAGATTCCGAGTCCACGTGAAGCCAGTCCTTGCTACCGACCATATCGATGATCTTAGTGATTCGGTGTGTGACGCAAGTTGACCAGGAACAGGTCGGCTTTCTTAACCATGCGAGTACGATGGTTGAATCCATCCAGAGGTGAACTTTTGCTGGTCCCAAATGAATGTTTCGGAATATTGATTCCATGATTTCTGCGAGCAGCACGGCCCCGCAGAGTTCTAAACGTGGTAGCGAGATGGTTTTCACTGGAGCTACTCTGGTTTTTGCTAAAAGTAAGTGTATGAAAACCTGATCGTCTCTTTTCACGCGCATGTATACCGCTGCCGCATATGCTTTCTCGGAAGCTACTCAGAAGCCGTGGATTTCTATTTCGTCTTCCGGAATCTCGTTTCTTGCTCTGATAGTTGACGCTATTGTATGCCCTCCAGATAAAACTTACTTTCTCGTAATATACCCGATGCTATTGGGTGGGTATTTTCTACATCATCAGCCAATTGTAGAAGTGACCGTATCGCGAGGTAGGGGGCGCAGTTTACACCAAATGTGACAGTCTTTAGTTCGTAAAGACTGGTGGATTCGATGGACAATTCTTTGAAATTTGGCGTGATTATCAGTCACCCAAATTTGCATATACATCTTTTCTATGTCACTGTTAAAAACAAAACGGTACAGTCTCCAACGTAGAATTAAAATGGGCAAGTCTGCTTGGAGTACTGGGCCTGGGTGGAGTATGTCGTTTAGACTAATGCCATTTGCCGTCGGACTTGACGCTTTGAAGACAACGCGCACCTTGGTAGTGCTACTTTCCGCCTTTACAACGGCGTGGTGGGGCAGGAAATAATTATCCGAATCGTCGGATGGTATATTAGTCTTGACTTTCCTCCTATGTCCAAACGTTTCGTATTCTGACAAGACCCGAATATACTCTTTCCCTAACTCTTCATTTTTCAGTAATCGCCCCTCATTTCTGAAGAATTGTGAACATGCGCGCTTTAGGGACGGTCTAAATTTAATATTCTCAGGGGAATCCTGCCTGAATGGTAGCGAAACTGTATACCTCCCATTTTCATCACGTTTTGTCGTTTCCTTAAATAACTGTTCACAATACATTTCTTCTTCATTAAGCATTTTATTTTTGGGAACATTTTGTACCTCCCAGAAAGCTTTTAATTGGTTGTCCAACGCAACCTCGTTGTAGAATGACATGATGCTCTTCGTTGGACTCGGTGCTTCGATGCGACCGGTTAGTATTCAACCGAACAATGTCTCTTGGGCCAAAAGTGTATTTAGTACATTCTTTTTCAGACTGCTCAGTATAATTTGGGGGTGAGCATATATCCAAGTATGAGGTCTACGTCTTCGTTGATGTAGAACCTCTTGTCTGCCAAAACCAAGTCTGGGAATGCCTGCATAGTCATGGCGTTGATATGGCAGGATGGAAGATTCCCAGTGAGTTTGGCTAGGACTAGAACGGGTGTAGTCAGGCTGAAGCACCTGAGCTGACACCGCATTTGTGATGCCTGAAACTTGGGCATGCATCTTTCTCGCTGGCAAATTGATTGTGCGTTTCAGTCTTTCAGTTATAAAGGAACATTCAGACACTGAATCAATTTATGCCCGCGCGGATAAGTCGGTACCATTATGGCGAATGTGTACGCGAGCAGTTCCTAATAGCACGCCTGTGCTGGAATTGGCATGACAGGATTTTACATTCTGGTTCGCAGATTGTCGCGCCTGTGCCGAAGTTGTTGGGATATTATCCGCATCTTTGAAAGGATTGCGCAGAGCAGATTGCTGAGATGTATCCGCATGCAGGAGCGTGTGGTAGCGAGAGTGGCATTTGGAACAGTTGTAGGAACTGGTGCACTTCATCACGGTGTGTCGTGGGGATAAACAATTCAGGCAGCCACTTGTGGATTTTATAAATTTAATCCTTTCTACTGGGGTTAACTCGCAAAAGCGTGAACAGTTTCGTAATCCGTGCTCAGGGGATTTGCACATTTTACAAATTGATTTTATTGTTTGCTTGGATACTTTTGTTTGAAAAGCACCAAGTCTTTTCGAAGGGGTTCTGTCGATTGTCGCACCGAGTTTGGTTTTTTCACTTTCGAAGTGGCATGCCCTGTAAAACCAGACACTGTTTCAAGTGTCTGAAACCGATTAGACAGGAATTTATCCATATCCTCCCACTTGGATGTGTCCACTTTATGGTCTACACTTTGCTCCCAAAGAGCCAACGTGCTCTCTTGTAGCTTGGTTGAGCAGGGATAAGTCAGGATTGCATCCCAATTGGACGTGTCAATTTTATGGCGTTTGAGGGACGAAATGCAATTATTTATATCATTTTGCAGCTTCTTGATTGAACTGCCGCACTCACTTTCTACCTTTTTTAAGTTAAATAAAATTTGTAGTTGTGTGTTTTCTAAGATACGTTTGTTCTCGTATCTTTCACACAAGTTTTTCCAGGCCATCTCGAAGCCTTCATTTGTGAGAGGGCATTTTTTAGCAATGTCTTTTGCTTCGCCCTGCGTTTTGTTGTTAAGATGGAATAACTTTTCCACCTCTTTCAAGCTAGAATTTTTTATATAAATTACCGTGAACAGGTCACGAAAAGTTGGTCAAGACAAATAATCCCCTTTAAAACCTTCCGTGTCGCAAGCATGGAGGCGAATTTTGCGCCCATGAGGTTCTTGCTCAGGTTTGATGTTCTTGTCCTCTTTCTTGTATTTTTCTGCCTCAGCAGATATAGACGCTAAGCATCGCATGTAGATTGCGTATGCTGCTTTTTGCTTCTTTCTTATGACCATATCATCCCCTGATACCTCATCATATCCCAGTAGCGAATAAAACGCAGACTTTACCTTCTTACACAAGGACCGCAACTCTTCCCGCTGTATCGCAAGAGTGTGTTTGCTATGGTCGCTTTCCGGAATAAGGCTGTAATCTGTCTCAAACTCTGCGATTAATTCTACTAACCGGATGTAGGTTTCCATGGTCTTATTTGAATTTATTAACGAAATAATTGCCGATTAGAGACGTAAATAAAAACTATTGAAATTCGAAGTTTTATTATTTATTTTGTTTATTGCAGACTTTGTCAGAGTAGCGACAACGAAAAGGGCTTGTGTTTTAAACTTTTTGTCTCGGTAGCGACAAAAACGGAGGTATATTTTTTCAAACTATTAGTCACAGCAGCACAACAACAAAGGGTTTGTCTTATAGACTTTTGCCTCAGCAGTAATAACAGAAAAAGGGGACCACTCGCCACCTACACAATTTAATGGTTGAATTGTAAAAAAAAGAAAAGTGTGTGCGATATTGTTTTTCGAAATTGAAAATAAGCGGAAAAAAGTGTAAAAAAGTGTTTTAATTGACTGGAGCGCCTGCTTAATAAAATTGTACTTGATTTTGTGTCCGTGATTTACAAATCAACAACAACAAAATGGTTAAATATCGTGAGGTTGTTTGAAAGTGAAGTTATGTTATCCTCTTCCTTGTGTTGTGTCTGGAAAACCTTACCACTGGTGGGGGGATAGACCAGATAATCACAAGGACCGAAATAAAATGAAAAACAAGTGATTTAAATTTTGAACCAAGGAATGAAACAATTCCTCGAAGCTAAAGACGTCACCATATCTGTTGAGGTCCGACATCTAGATGCCTTATTAGCTGATTTGAAGTTGATCAAGAACCAATGGGAAACAATTTTAAACGAATGCAAAACAGTTGCTTTTCAATTGAACACTTCGCCAAAATTTCCGGACGTTCGAAAGAGAAAACCCAAAAGACGTTTTGAAGATAATGGAAATGAGATGATTACGGATGATCCAGAGTCTGATTTTAAAAACAATGCATTCTTGGTGATCGTTAATTCGTTAATCACTGGCATTACTGAGCGATTTGCAGCTATGAGAAATTTGAACGAGACGTTTTCCTTTTTGTGGCAATTTGAAGACATGGATGAAACTACAGTTCATGCGAGCGGTGCAAAATTTGTCGAAAAATACAAGTTGGACGTTTCTCAAAGCTTAGAATGCGAAATAATACACTTCAAACACATTTACGAAGCAAATTTTGATAAAGGTATGTCACCATTGGAATTGCTAAATGCCATCTATGTTCAAAATCTGTACACAATTTTACCCAACATTGGTGTTGCTTTACATATCATCTACTCTATACCTGTTACTGTAGCTAGTGCAGAACGTTCTTTCAGCGTCCTTGCAAGAATCAAAAGCTTTCATAAATTGTGTTCATCTCTAGAGCGAGTTTCAGGACTTACCACGCTTTGCGGTGAATCCGTTTTGGCAGGACAGTTAAATTTTGATATTATTATAACCTTCTATATTGAATATTAAAATTTATGATCATCTTTATATTTATCAGAAATGTTCTAATATGTTACCAAATATATAACTAGAAAAGATTATTTAAAACAATACGTGGCTGTTAAAAGAGAATTTTATTTCTACATTACAATAGAACAGTATAAATAGTAATTATTCTGTGTTAATTTTATTTTCAGCTCTTGGTCCAAAAATCATTTAGTTGTTGTGGAGAAAAATTTTTTTTGATGTAATTCATCAATAATGATTCATGAATGAGACGTCTTTAATTCAAATAAATCAAATGTTTTAGTGGATTTTAATGGGGGCCCGTAAATTGTTTAGTCCCGGGCCCGGATTTTTTCTCTACGGCCCTGCGTAAAGCTATCGAAGAGGCTGCAAAACGACTAAAGCTTGCCACAGCTGCACGTACTACACATATATGCAAGCATTCAGTGGATCATTAAGGAGCTAAATACAGGATTATTATCTACTTCTAGCAGCCCGTGTGCAACGTTGCTCGCAAAACGGATGTTAATTGTTGTACAAAATAATAACAAATTATACGTAAGATATGTTACTGATATTAGAAAAGAGAATTACTCTAAATATACATATGTGGTATTTATTTAACTCTATAACTTAAAGTACTTCCGAATACACTACATTTTTAGTTTTATTATCTGAAGGTAGCAGTATAGTTTGATTCTGAGGGTTCCCAGTTCTCGATATTGCAACACACAACTGCCCATGGGTGAAACATTCTGCACGCAAGTCAATACCAACAATGTGGAAAGTTTTGCCTTGTGATATGTTGATTGTGACTGTAAAGGAAATTGTAACCGTTTATATTGGAAAGGCATATCCGTTGGAATCATAGGTATGCGGTGTATGAACGACATCTCTCACCCGCAGCCGCAGGACCCGTGAGGATCATTGCCTCGAGGATATTGTTATGCATTAGTTTTATTTGTAATCTCCTTCCATTGCATAGAGTTGTTGGTTTGAAGTTACGCAGCAAAATAATTTGTTGCGGATTGTTACCTCTTCGTGATAGAGTTTTAACTTTTGCGGCTAATACTTGCAGCGGATTTTTGGAACGGCAAGAAATGCTTCTGCTACCGTGTTGCGGTTTCCAATTGAAATTAATACTCTTGAGAATAATTTTATTCTTAACAATATGTAACTTTATTATTACAAATTAATATACTCAAACTATATTGGGAATTAATAGTAAGCAATTATTTATTAGCGAGCGGTATAAATGGACTGTAGCCAATGTATGAAAAAAATTGTAATAACAAACGGAATAAAGATAATGCAAATGTCAGAACATGCAGGCTTGACATGATTGTGCATTAACCCTTGTAATACTAGATTTCACAATAAGTTTTATGTTTGGAAATTCGATCTCAACATACCGTCGCCCTTGAACTATCTAATTATTTATGATACGTTCAACTTTAAATTAAATTTGATTTTTTTGTTTGTTTAAAAATTGTGTATTTACGAGTCTTCGTTCTCACAAAATAAATCTCCTTTCTTAGGTAGAAGGCATATTTTTGTTATTGGCCGCTTGTATTCGCCATTGGGCGTTTTGACTGTGACGACCAGTGTGCGAACGTCAGCTCCCGGATGACATCGAACTACCCTCGCTAGTGTACACTTTGTGGGAGGGGTAGCTTCGTTGAATACATCCACAATATCTCCTTCGAAGTTACGTGACGAGCGAAACCATTTGGTGCGGCGTTGCACGCTCAAGAGGCACTCGTCCCTCCAACGACGCCATAAGTGCTGTCTTATAGATGATATTAACTGCCACCGTTGCTGGAGATTTCCCCGGAACCCTTAATCGTCAGGTTCCGTGATAGCCTTAAGCGGTTCGCCGATAACAAAGTGCCCCGGCGTTAGAGCTTCGAGATCGAATGCACTCGTATGTACTCAACTCCTCGTATGATAAGAGAGTTTCAACTAAGACGCGTTTTAAGTAATATGTGATGCGGGTTGAAACGCCACTCTATATGGGAATCGGCGAAAAATAACTTAAGTGTATCATCTGCCATACACTTATCGTACATGACACGAAGCTCCTTTTCAGCTCCGACGAAATTCGTTCCATTATCGGAAAACATGGTCTTGCAATACCTTCTTCCGTTGAGGAAACGCTTGAAGGGGTTCAGAAATGCAGGTGTAGACAAATCTCCTACGAATTCCAGGTGCATCGCACCAGTACACATACAAATAAAGGAGCAGATGTATCCCTTCGTGGTTTTCGCCCCTCTGCCATGAGTGAATTTGTACGAATAAGGACCTGCGAAGTCTAGTGCGAGCCACAGGAAGGTCAACCATTGACTGTGCGGCCGCAGGATGATTTAGGCAAGAACACTTTACGCATTTGTGATAAACACTATGAATTAGATTGCGGGCGCCGATCACCCAATAACAACGTTGCATTATGACCTGCATGATACGTGGCCCCGCTTGCAATGTATGCTGATGGATATCGGAAATTATGAGTCGTGACAGCGGAGAATTCTCAGGCAAAATAAATGGATGCCTTACATCAGGCGCGACATCCGCGGATTTCAACCGCCCACCTACACGAATAATGCCATTCGGGTCTAGAAAAGGCTGCAAGGGCAACAGACTACTGCGTAGTGGGATCGGCCTCTTTGTGCTATAATGAAATATTTCGATAGTGAAGTAAAAGTTTTGAGTATACTTAACTAAGCGGCGTTCTGCTTCGACTAACTCTGAAACAGTCAGGGAACCTATTGATTTGTCGAGTAGGCGCTTAGTAGAAAACGAAGAGTATTTCTTGACTACTGGCCAGTATTCGTTCGAGTCGGTTACGTGGATGCGGATATCAATTGTATGCTGCTTCGAAGCATTCTGCTTCCAAAACTGGTCTGTACCTTTCAAAAAATTAGGACCGTTCCACCAAAGCTCATGACATAGTAGATCGGATGGCGATATACCCCTTGACGCGCAGTCAGCTGGATTCAACTCGGACCTTACATGATGCCAACACTCTGGAGGCAAGACCTCTTGGACGTTGGCAACGCGGTTTGCGATGAAAGTCATGGAGATGGTTTAATCCGTCCAAGCATACAGCGGATAGCGGAGATCGCACAAACTGTTTAAAACGCTTCGTACTAATTTGGCAGCTAAATGCGCCGCACAGAGTTCTATGCGCGGTAAAGTCGTTGATTTAAGCGGAGCCACTTTAGTCTTCGTTGGGATGAGACGAACAGTAATCGTACCGTTCGGGTGAAACCTGTGGGCGTAGACAACGGCGGCATAAGCGCGCTCAGAAGCATCGGCAAAGACGTGCAGTTAAGTTAGTGATCCAATTGCTCCACATCCAAGCCAGCGATCTATCTTCACTTCTTTTAGTTTCTGCAGCTGAAAACGATGATTGAGCCACGACCTTGCGATTAAATCTGGTATCAATTCCCCCCCCCCCCCCCCCCTAAGACCGGAACGCCAAACGTCTTGGAAACAGATTTTGGAGTTGATTGTTACTGGAGCGAGCAGACCTAGAGGATCAAAGAAAGCACTGGCATCGGACAGAAACGATCTCTTGGTTAGGCGTGATGGGTCTTTCTTTAAATCGACTGCAAACGTAAAATGATCACCCTCTGTGCCCCACATTAGACCCAACGCATGAACATCCTTACCGTCGACTACGTAATGCGATACGCTTCTAGAGGCTTCAGTGATAGTTGCGTTTAGCTCCTTACAATTCTTCGCCCATTTTCGAAGTTCGATACGTTCCTTTGAAGGGATTGCAGTGGAGCTTTACATGGTGCACCGCTGAGTAGATCATCCATGTAAAATTCGTTCAGAATCGTTGACACGGCTTTTTCGCATTTGTTGGACGAGTCTTTGGCAGTAGTGGTGGACGATATGGCTATTTTGAGCTATCAGTGAAAATAGATATGGCTATTTTTGAATCACGGCTATTTTTTATAGCTATAGCAATTTTAACAAGCGCTTCTATACAGAAGATATGATGGGCGATACAGCGATTTTGAGCTATCGGTGAATATAGATATGGCTTTTTTTACAGCTATGGCGATCGCTTTCATTTATCTCCAAAAAGCGAATCTGCTATTATTTGTATACTTGGATATGAAAAATTAATGTTTGAGTTTGTTTACCGGAGTAGATTGGATGCTATATATTAATTTAATTTAGTATACAGAATATATGAACCAAAATTGGAATAAAAAGAAAAAAATATGTACCTTTTATTGTAACTTGATGTAATGTGAAATTCTAATTTTCTGAGATGTTATGATACAATATTATTAACTGGCTTACGACAATATATCCAGACTCGTATTACACGCAATGAGATGAAACTAGAAGGAATAGATGTCTTGCATCTTTGTTTTATTAATTTTGCTAATTGAAAATGCTTTGATTTTTAAATGTAAGATGAATCAACCCGAAAAAAATCTGTATATGTAACACCATAAAAACATGATTTATTTACTATATTATACTACACCGATGTTTTCAGAAATACTCCGTATGAATTTATTCTAAAAGTTTTATTTGGCTACATAATATTTGTATAGTAAAGTGAATCAATTTTTAATGAAAAATACCGAGGAAAAATATAGCAAATTCTTCAAACTATTATAAAAATATTCTTTAGCAGAAAATTAGCCACCCACTTCAGTTCGCTAGAAATTAGCCGGAGAATTCAACCATATGACAAAGCTTGAATTACATTCTCCCAAAAAACTTAAATTTTGAGTGAATCTGTTTCAATAAGACGAGTGATATATGCTTCTATAATTCTTTTATTTTTCCACCAAAACACATAAAACTGTTAACGGCTACAGCCTAGAAGTATTAACTTATGAATAACACATGCATTAGTTTTGGTAACGTTGTACCAGACGGTGCACCACCTAATTTTTATCGATTCAAATTTCCATGTGGTTGTTGTTTTTTGCCAAATTTGATGTACACACACACACACTAATGCAGAAAGGAGTTCTGTGCGCGGTTTTTTTTTTTTGATCCCCAAACCCGTGTCGGATCCACCCCGGATAATTTTTATAAGCCAGAAAGGTGTTCTGTGCGCGGTTTTTTTTTTTTTGATCGCCAAACCCGTGTCGGATCCACCCAGGATAATTTTTTATAAGCCAGAAAGGTGTTCCATGCAAAAAAATTGTTGATCGGGCCCCACATTTCGGACCCTCCCGGGGTCGTTTTACGGTTTTTTGTGAACATCTTTTGACTGAAATAAAATTTTTGATTTTCGCTTTCGGATTCTTAAAACGGAGGTCTAGACGCGTCTTTTGATACCACCTTTGAGAAATTGAGATAAAAATTAGGTAAAGCACCGTCTTGTAAAACGTTACCTTAGTTTCATATCCGAATCAGTTTTAGCAAGCGTAAAGTATGTTATTGTTTTTTTTTAAAGCCAACGTCTTATTTCTATACCCTCCTGTGTTTGCGATTCTTTTAAATTTTTATCGTATTATGTTTCTAGGCGCACAAGTGGACCAAAACCTTTCTCGTATTGAAAACCATCTTCATAACGCAATAGCACTTGTGATGGGGCAGTATCTATACCCGGCTTCTCTAAATTCTGAAATGTTGCATCAATATTTTCTTTCCATAATTCCTCCAATTTGTTTGTTTGTGCTGCTGATATTTGTTGTTCAAAAACGAAGGATCGGTTATAAGTGGTTTACATTGTTCTTGATCCCAATTCATATATGTATTTCAAAGAGTTTTGCTCTGCACGTGGTTGACTAAAATTTCAATTTATTCGTTTAAATAGATACACTTTTTAATATTTACTCCATATTAAGCTTACCGGCATAACAACACTACAACAGAATCAGCCTGTGCTGGAATCAATCCTAATACAAATACATTACGTACGCCACACGAGTAACATTTTAGTACTGTTTCTCCAAGTGGACCTTCAGAATGTAGGGTGACTTCCCTATGTTTAGCCCTCACCGAATGATTAACAATTTGGGATCCAGATGTGCTTCCACGCCCATTGCAAAACCATTTTTTGCAATTATTGCACATCACTTCATCGTCAAAATTGTTGCACAAGTTTGCTTTGTTCCGTTCGCCGTTTCCTTAATTTCTTTGCACAAAAAGCAGCCCTTACTTACCACTATCAGTTGACTAGAAATTTTTTTCGTTGTGCAGTTCTTAAGACAACTATCCAGATTTTTCGATAATAACTAGCAAACATTTGTAAAGGTATATTTTTCCAATTTTCGAAAAAATTATTCCTTTTTGTATCCAATAAACTTTTTTACTCAGTCGGAAAGTAAAGCACACAGATGAGTAGTGATAAACGATATTTCACTATCGATGATTGCATCGCCACTATCACTATTAGTATTAGAATTTCATGCCGAAGGAAAATCGCCAATCGCTATAATCGCTATTGGCGAAATGCTGCCAGAGGTGATTGTCATTCTAAAGAATCGAATGAAGGAAAATCGCCAATCACTGATATATTTCAATTGCAATAGCTGTAGCTTTTAGCGATTTGTCAATAGCGGCGATGCAATCACCAATAGCGAAATATCGTTCCATCACTATTTGGCAGTTTGCTGGAAATCCTTGACGGCTGAATGGGACGCGGCCGCCACACCATATGTGACGCGAAGGATGCGGTAATCTTGAATCGACGACGATGGTGAGGCCTCCATATGATTCGTTGCAAGTCGACGTTTTTCGAGGGTACGCACACTTGCCGGTACATCTTGGCGATATCCGCAATTTACTGCGAAGCGGTGCGTTCGAAAACGCAACAACACGGCATATTGGTCATCTTGCAACTGCGGTCCAATAAAGAGTGCGTCGTTAAGCGAGTTGCCATTAAGCGGAAGCGTTAAAAACAACACGCAGTTTCGTCGTGACGCTAGACTCCTTGACAACTGGATGATGCGGCATATAATACACGGCATTGTTCGTCGGTTGAGGTATTGCTTGCATGTGACCCATCTTCAAGAGCTCTTGCATGAAGTCATTGTAACGCAACCTCAACTCGTTGTCATTCCTCAACCTTCGTTCAATGCGCAGCGGGCTGCGAACAGCGAAATTACGTGATTCGTCCAAAGGAACATCAACTTTCAGAGGTAACTCCACTAGAAAACGACCGCCGGGCGACCTCTTATGCGTAGAGGCTAAGGTAATCTTCGCAGAAGCGCTCTTAGTTTGTGAGATGAGCCTTGCGGGGAAATTCTATTAGTTCCCATAATCTATTTAGCTCGCTATCGAGCTGCACGTCGCAGTGCAATACCTGTAAGTTGCGTATTGGCGAAGACGACATATCAACACTTCCGCACAAAGTCCAGCCAAATACCGTTTTTTGCGCCATGGGAGTGCCGGGTGGACATTTTCGAAGCTCGGAGGAGATTAGACGACTCAAGACGTTAATACCAACCAAAATATCGACGCGACCAGGTTTGTTGAAATAGGGATCAGCTAGAAACAAGACGCGAATAGGAGGCCGTTCAGGGATATCCAGCATCTGCGATGGCAAATCCGACGTTATTTTCGGCAAAATTAAAGCATCGACTGTATAACGTTCATTGGAAAAATTCGAAGAAAGTAAGAGTGATGTCTCACCCTTACATCGACCTCCTTGTGATGAACCGATTCCAGCGACGAAAACGGACGATGATGTACGAGGCAGGCCCAGGCGTTGTACGCACGCATCAGTAACGAACGTAGCGTGGGAACCGGATTCGAAAAGTATACGAGCCGCTTGCCACCTATCAGAAGAATCGCGAACCCTTACCAAAGCGGTTGATAATAAAACTGTTTTTTGCGGTACAAGTTGTGGAAGGGTTTCGGAACTCAGACACGATGAGATACATGCAGCGGCGGTTGACTGGTTGACCGAAGAAGCGGTTGTTTGATTTGTCACAGATGCGGTAGTCGGAGCGGTAGTGGATGCGTCGGCAACGTTCGTAGTGGGAGTGCTGGCAGTTGAGACTGAGACCCCATGTAGAAGAGTATGATGATGTTGATGACAGATACGGCACGCGGATGAGCTGCTGCAACGCTCCCTAAAATGACTTGAACTCAAGCAATTTAGGCAAACCTTGGCTTCCTTTATAAATTTGGACTTCGCTGTTGTATCAAGGTTCCGAAATTTGTCACAACGGTATATCCTGTGCGCTGCATTGCAGTACGCGCATCGCGTGTTGCTCTGCTCAGGAACAGCGTGAAACATCTTTGTTGAATTTCGTGCAGATTTGGTCGTATTTACTTTGTTTACCAACGGTTGAGATGCAGGGGTAGCCAGCATTGACAATGAACGACAGCGAACTTCTAAAAACGTTGATAGCTCCTCGAAGGTATGGGGTTCGTCACTAACTAAAGATAGCTCCCATTGTTTTCTGGTCCCGAACGCAAGCCTCTTTACCAGTTCATGCACCAACAAATCGTCCCAAAGGTGGACGGAGCGACGCAGTGCCTCGAGCTCTCGAATGTGTTGTTGGAAAGTATCATGAACACTCTTGATGGCTGCGGCGCTGTCATTTGTAGCCTTAGGAATATCATCAATAGCCGTGAGATGCGCTTCCACGATAATCCTCATGACCTTAAAGTGCGATGTTAGTAGACCCCAAGCCTCCTTGTAATTTGCATCGCAAATCTTGAAGCCGTTGATTATATTTAGTGCATCTCTTTCAAACAGCTACGTAGATAATGAAGCTTTTGTCCATCCGACAAGGCAGCATTACCATCAGCCAGTGAGCAAAAGAAGTCGTAGAAAACGATCCACTCCGTGGAATCAGCCGTGAATGTAGGTAAATCCATTTTCGTTATCGTATTGCTGGATACATCGACGCGGTAGTAGCAGCGACACGAGATGCCGTGTCCGCTCGAACCCTTTCTACGCGTTTGAAATTGGCTAAGGCTGTGGCATACCAAGTTTCCCACTGCTCTCGAACACTTTCTTCTACTGCAGCATTGTTAGCTCCACATGAGTTTTCGACGGCGTCATGGGCTGTATTTAAACGCACCCATTGCTCATTTAAAAGTTGCATATAACTGTTGACATCATCCACGTCCTTAATAAATGCCTCGTCTATGCTTTTGGTCATGTATCTTTTGATTGAGTTAAGGGCAGAATCGCGAGTTTTTACAAATGTAGACATATTTATATTTTATAGTTGCAGAATGCACTACTGTTTGTAGGTTAATTTGCCTTTGAAGTTGTGTAGAGGGCAGACAAAATGATAAAATGTACGAATGGTGGAAAGGGCGATGAGAAAAAAATTTATGCGATTTACAGCGGACAAATGAAGGTCACTGAAAATTGTTGTAATTCCCAATGCAATGCGGAGTTGAATATTTTTATATTTAAGTATTTAAATGTGCTATGTATAATTCGATTTTCAGCTATATATGATGAATTTATTAGCAGGTTATACTTGCGCACGATTCGATGAATCCGGCTCGAAGGGCCAAAAAATGTTGCGGATTGTTACCTCTTCGTGATAGGGTTTTACCTTTTGTGACTAATACTTGCAGAGGTTTGTTAGAACGGCAATAAATGCTTCTGCTACCGTGATGCGGTGGTTTCCAATTGAAATTAATACTCTTGAGAACACTTTTATTCTTTACAATATGTAACTTTATTATTACAAATTAATATACTCAAAATATTATGAAGCAATAAACGTATATAAAAACAATCCGTTTGATTGGAGTGTACATTGTAAACTCTACCAAGCGCCGAATCCTTTTTAATCCCTGGGTTACCTTCAATAGATATTTCGCGTTTCCTCATGGAAAATTTATTATTGCTCCACGTATAATAAGATAGCACTTCATGATAAAGAAGTGTTTTCGCAAAAGAATCGGTAGCGCATAGTTCAAAAAATGCCATCAACGTAGTTTTACGGGGGTTTTCCAAAACACGGTGTACATTATCTTCCGAGAAATACACTCGTTGCCCATTCTCTAAATGCACTGCTAAGTGTACAACAGTTGAATATCGCTCATGGATGGGAAAATCAAAAAAAAAAAAAAACCCCAGAAAAACTCTGAAGTGATTATTGAGATATTTTTGAATCTCATCCGAAGTATTTTGAAAAGAAAATGTAGCTTCATCTGGTCCCTTATTGACATATTTGTAAATTTATTTAATAGCTTTATCGCAGGGGCGGAAACTGTTATTCCTTTTATAATATAATTCCTTGCAAAGCTATTAATTTTGGAATTTTAATATATTTGGATCAAGATAAAAATTATTTTCGGATTTTTATTACCTCAGTCTGATAGAACTAGTTAAAATGGGACTTTTAAAAATAAATAAATAAATAAAAGCTAAATCTGGACTTTTATTTTTTAAGGCCAAAACTAAAGTCCGGCTTGATAACAAAGAAAGGATTCCTCCGAAATAAATTTCTTTTTTAATTCGGGTAAGCTGTTTCTTTGTTATCAATTTAATTTTTTTTTTTAATTCAGATAAGCCGTCTCTTTGTTATCAAGCGGGACTTTTATTTTGACCTTAAAAAATAAAAGTCCGGATTTAGCTTTTATTTCCGTACTCCGAAAAAATTAATTTCCGTCCCTGCTTCAACGAAATGACAGTATTCAACGTTAATATGTGCCGAAAAACATCGCAGGAGTACAGGGCAATAAGGAACAACCCACATATTGTCTATCCTGGTCATAGTTCCACGTACATCAAGGTCGGCAGTATTACCTCCGTTTTCTGGACACCGTCTACGGTATGTTTGTTAGCCATGTTCGCCAGACTGCGCCTCAGCGCTATATTTGCGGGGAAATCTCTTCACACACTTACCATCTGCCATGCATGGGGAAAATATATTATGTTGTCCACATGGTCCATGTATCATATTTTTGCACACAATTTCGTACAGGAGTCGGTTGGGTCATCGCGTTGGCTGGGTATTTCACCACAAATAATGATATATGTATGTTTCGTGTGGTTGAATTTTCGTCTGCAGCCAAAGCAATAACCCGCGTTTTTGCCATTCTACTGAGACCATCTGGCACCTAACTTCTCCAAATATGCATTTTTTGGTTAAAATAAACATTAACTTTCTCATTTTTAAATGAAAAACTCTAGCTACAATATCGTGTCCATCATATGACTTTTGTGAATCAAAAACCTCTTGAGTTATTTCTGGCCATTTAGGATTACAAGTGAATGTCATAAATAAATCAGGGCGTCCATAATGACGTACATATGTAATCGCGTCTTGTTTTTTTCCTGCATACAACGCGCTGAGCCCGTAAATGACGATGGAAGTGTAACTTTTTGGCCTATAGTAGAGACATTCATATACGAATCTTCATTGAGAGCATCACGTAAGTATATATATATTCTTCAGGACGTAGTTTTTGCTGATTTCTGCGTATGAAATTCAATCTTTCGGAAATTATAATGAAGGTGATTTAAACAGTTATCTCTGATCATGAACCGGCAAGCATAGAACTGCATGCAAGATATATATTTTGTTTGATCACAATTTGGCATGTTCAAAGAGTATCCGTCTTCTCCTCTTACAAACATAGTCGGATATTGAAGAGGATCATATGCTCGATGTAGCTCAGAGACTCGTTGGAGTTGCCCTGTGTGACAGTGCAATACAATATCTCTAGGCCCCTTGTCTTCGTCTATCAAAAAACTTAATTTACTAAAGGTGCATTATATCGTCCTCTGTAATCATTAGGCGGTAATTTGTCCGCGTATAAAAGTAACCGAAAATCATTCGCAGACCGGGCGTGGACATACGTTCTATATTGCACTTAAAGCTTGAAATTAATTAATTGTACATGTGCAATAAATTTTGAAGCATTTCAATAACTTCCACATTTAACGAAGTATTCATGTTTGAGCGAATAGATGTTGGGTCAGCTTCAGAAATAAAATAAATTTGTAAGTATTTAGCAAGTACATCCGGTTCTGAAAATAATGATCCAACGAGGTGGTATACCTGCCCTTGAGTTTTGTATGTCGGCATGAAACTGCCTTCTCTTATCTCATTTGCACCAAAAGATGTCATTTGAAATAAGCTATTGTACTTTCTTGCATTATTTAGAAAATGATTTGATAATGGATGATTACCAATAATTGTGGACTTTAGCGGATCCGGTGGATACTTAAGATTAGAAATAATAGCTTTACCTCCCGCACATCATAGACCTGGCGCTTAGCTACCCCATTTTTCGCACCGCAGGGTACACAAACTATATTCATTCTTCCTATTTGAAGGTCTTTTGAATATTCTATATTTGAACGGTAATCAAATGCGCAGCTATTGTAAAACAAATAAGCCTGTACCCGTTCTTCTACATGATATGAACCAGACGTTAACGAATTGTGCGGTGTTTTCCGGGATAGTCTCGTTCGCACTTTCGGCATTTTTCAATTCTTAAAAACTTACTTTCACAGATTTTAATTATTTTACGTTATTTTTGAAATGCACACACATTCGCTACATAAACTTTCACAAAAGTAAAAAAATACTTATGCGGAAATATTAACTTTAAAACAAACCGAAAATCGTAACGAATTGTTTAAAACTAAATTCATATTTTTTAAATAACAGCTGATAAAGTGACATTATAATCAATGACATAACGATTAGACAGCCAAAAAAAAAATTGCAATCCAAATCGGAAGTAAATAAATGCAGGTGTGAGATTTATCATCTCCTTTCCCGGAGCTTTTGATTCCTCTCACCTCTGCTGCTTCCCCTAACTCCCATTCTCATTCTACTCCACCCTCACCATCACCCTCATATTTGGATTAATATCCCCAAAAATAAGAAATATTCAAATAAAAACTGTTTTGTATAGATGTAGCCGTCAATACCTTTTCTTTAATACCAATAATATATGTATATAAACCTTCTAAGGTTACCCTGTTGCAATCAGAACTGAATGCTGGTAATTTGATGCTACATAAAATATTATTCTACGTCCGACCAACTCTAAATACAATGGAAAAGAGTAAAAGAGTAAGAGTTACGTGGCGGCCAAGCTCTGACGCTACTCTTCAATAAAATCAGTGCTTTGAAATGTGATGAGTATTCACAAAAGTTTTTCATACAATTGACGCCATTAGGGGATGTGCCTCATACGGAAATTTTACTGTTGTGGGTGCAAAAGGCGTCATTTTCTATCCCCAACAGGAAGTGTTGCCTGAAAATTATTCAGCCGACTATTAGGAGAAGCGTTAAACAATATGTCTTGGTCATTTCGTTTCGTTTATTAACGTTAAGAGCGTCAAATTAACGAAATGATTTTAATTCGTTTTCTGCCATATCAAAACGAAATCAAATCGTTTATGTTGATTATTAATTTCAAACTATGCTGGCAAAGCTGATTGATGGCGGAGTCATTAAAGGTGAAAGCATTAGCCAAGCTGATTGCAACTTTTCTCATGAATTTTGACAGTACGAACAGTTCTCAGAGTATTTTTGACATTACCACAACAAATTACAAATTTGTGTGTATGTCTGCTCGCTGTTACCACCTTACGGCTTCGCCATGGCTATAGCATTGCCAGCACAATTCAAACATAAAGTATCACGTTTCTGTTAACGTTTTTAACGTTAACGAAAGCTTTTCGCGTCTGTTAAAACGAGATACAATTTATCTTGATAATTTCTTTATCGATAATATTTCGAAACGGTGGAAATTTTTTGATAAACGATTAGCTTACCGTTAACCCAGCAAAAATCTAGTGACCGAAAATGGCGACCAACAACAAAATATCCCACATTGTTCCACAATTGTTAGTATGACAGAATGAGATGGCGTAATTGAAATGTCCGATCCATATATGCTTGCCTATTCTTACATGCTATATACCCTCAAATACGTCACAAAAATTTTCTGCGAATCCGCCATTTGTTATTTTCAGCTTGAAACGCAACAGCAGAGTAATAAAAATTGATTTACAAATAATTTCGGATATAATAAAAACTAAATTTAAATTAAGTGTTGTGTGCGCTACGGTATTTGCATTTATATTTTCCACAAAGGAACCAAAATCAAGTGAGTTTTAATGGATGTAGGTTATTGCATTTTTGGTAGCATCTGCGTACAGTGAATAATTCAATTCGTGCATGCAATTTCTTTTGTGATTGTGGAAAAGGTGTTGTGGAAAAAATGTTTCAATTTATGTTGTCTTTTAATGCATGTTTATTCGAAAGCCAAGAAAAAATAGTCGCTCAGCATCAGGTGGGGTAATTGTTTTTGTATGTAAATGAACATTGCGAAAAATGTGACTATCGCTGCTTTGATGAAGGTGGTCGTTGCGAATATTTGTCCCTATGGTAATAGTCTAGTTGAGGGGTCGACTTCTAATACGCTACCAAAAATAACGATAGAGGTGTCAGAAGACGCGTATTAATCTCGAGAACAATAATCCGAAGGCGGAAAATAAAAATTTTATCTCTGTCGGGAGATATTTGCAGTTGAATTTGGTGATTTTCATGTGGTTGTTGTTGCGTTCGTGCCCACAAAAAAATTGTCCATCAACCCAGTGGGTTAGGGGCTAAGAATATACCTATTTTCGGCCACTAGCTTTTTGCTGGGATGTTCCTATTCTAAGCTAAGGCGGAAATTCAAAATTTTATTTCGTTTCGGAGATATTTGCAAACAAAATTGAAAATTTTCATGTGGTTGTTGTTGTTTTGGTGATTTTGTAGTTGTTCGAGCGGAGAAAAATGGAGCCGGAATTCCTCGTGAATTCCGGAAACGGGGAACCTATGGGGAGCCGGTTCTTGAAACTCGCGATAATGCAGATGAAAACTTACCAGCTTTGCCTAGCTGTCCAACAACAACAAGCAAAACGACACCGTTGTTATATATGAAATGTATATGTATATGATAGCCTGTCGCACAGGCTTTTATTCAAAAACACAATCGAGCAAAATAAGGTTAAAAATATCTCATGACAAATACTCACCTGGTGGATCGCTGATAAAAGATTAAGGGCGAGTCTATAGCTGTTCGCCCCTTTTTTAGGCTTCACGGAACTGATGCCATTTAACGGATAAGTATGATGGAAAAAAGTCCAAGAAAGGAAAAAAACGCAACGAGTACTTGCAGCGAGTCTTCTACCAGCGACCCCTCCAGGTGAGGTTTGTTGTTGATAATGCAGACTTCAACATGCCGCCCGCCTTGCAGCATCACTGCAATATAAATTCAATATTAATATATAAACTTCATTATAAATTCAATTACGTATAAACTTCATTATAAATTCATTTTTCCTTAACGCTAAAGGTTTTACTTGCCAGCTCAATATGGGGTTACTCCGAATATGACCCATCCAAAAACGATGTTCTGAGCAGCCGGTCGCGTCGGGGTTGCAGGCCTAAGTCCAGGACGGAGTATGGCTCCACACGCGTCTACTCCCAGAATCAGAGACACTGCACTTAAGCGGTAGAATGAGGAGTCTGCCAGCCGCAGGTTGTCGAAATCATCGGCGACACGCGCATCAATAGTACGCTCAGGGGCGCTCCTTACGAGGCTCCCAAGGACCTTTGCCTGGATCTGCACACTCTCATTCAGACCCTTCAAAGTAAGGTCGCAGCGTTCTCTTTCATTCCGTGGCAGCAGATGGAGTCGTTGTGCCAGGCCCCGAGATATGGTTGATATGGGTTGTCCAAGATCGAGGAGCGCGCGTCCTGCATGAGTTCACCCCCTTGTCATTACTTTGGTCACCACCGTAGACATAAGGACAGAAAACTCCGTAGCGTTTCTGGCAGACCATTGGATTCGCTCTCGAGCGTCTCTTAGCCCTAGGGATGGACCTTGTTGTGCGGCGCGCCTTCGTTGGTGTCGCTGTGCTCGGCGCTGGTTGGGCAAAGGAGGCCGAGAAACTATGGAGCGGATACCCGACAGGGGTGGTCTGAGTACCGGTGTTTCGGGGGTGACTGGTACAAGAGCATTTCTCTGCTGGAGGTCTCCATCGCTGGCATCAATCTCCAGTATTTCTTCACTAGACTCCGACAGCTCTCGAGCCCGGTATGGTCGCGGTCGCTGACTTGGCCGATTTTCCACCTCGTCAAAGCCCTGTGGCACGTCATCATCTCGCCGTGGAGTCTCCCATAGGTGGAGAAGACTGTGATGCTGCTCATGGCATCGGTCACATCGCCCTGTTGACGGAAAATTGCGCGTTACATGGCGCGGTGACAGGCAATTGGCACAATGGCGGTGGAGGAGGACGGCGAGTAGTCTCTCCTCTGGTTCCATACGGCGCAGTTGGCGACAGAAAAGAAGTCGGTGGATGTGCTCACATAAGGAGCATCGACGGGTATTTTTAGTATTGGCTCGGACCATTTTGGTTTGAACGACTTTTATCTGAAAGAAGAAAAAGAACGAATAAAAGCTGAAAAGAGAGAATAGATTACTTAGGGGTTTCGATAGGTAGTAGGACTAATTTAACTATTGGCCGTGTAGTCACACCGCGGGCTGTGCGTATTTCTATCACCCGTACTCGATTATCTTGGCCTGGGAAAACCTTAACCACTCTAACAAGTCGGCATTCATTAGCGGGTAAATTACCATCTTTGATAATCACTAGATCGTTAACCTCAAGATATCGTTGGGGGTGTTGCCACTTAACCCTCTTATGTAGCTCCTTCAAGTACTCTCCCTTCCATCGTTGGCAGAATCCTTGATGAATAGCTTTGATCTTTTGCCATCGGTTGGCGATTGACGGTGTTCCTTGAACCTCTGCATTCGCGAGTATGGGGCTTCCAATCAGAAAGTGTCCAGGGGTGAGGGGTTCAATGCAGTCGGGGTTGTCAGACATCGGACCGATCGGTCTCGAGTTCAGACAGGCTTCTATTTTAGCCAGTAGAGTGGATAATTCCTCCATTGTGAATCGCATGGTAGTTGGAATTTTGCGGAAATGGGTTTTGAAACTCTTTACCCCTGCTTCCCATAGTCCTCCCATGTGGGGTGCTCCTGGTGGGATAAAATGCCAGTGGATTTCTTGATGGGCATATGACATAGTGGTATGCCGAGCAGCTTCAGTCATGAAATTCCGAAAGTCTTGCCATAATTCCTTGTTTGCTCCTACAAAGTTCGTCCCATTCTCCGAATACACCTGGTGGGGACATCCTCGCCGAGATATGAACCGCGCAAATGCAGCCAGAAATGTGGCTGTCGATAGATCGCTTGTTGCCTCTAAGTGTATTGCTTTCGTAGCAAAGCAAACAAACACGCAGACATAACCCTTCGTTAATAGGCATGCCCTGCCCGTATAATTTTTGATGTCGAACGGACCAGTGAAATCGATTCCGGTATTAGTGAAGGGTCGCGAGAGCTCCGTTCGTTCTGGCGGTAGTGCTGCCATCAACTGCTCACGTGTCTTTTCCTGTAGATGAGACAAACTTTGCAATTATTTATTATGTTTTTTATCAAATTTTTTATCTTCACGATCCAATATCCTGATCGCAAAAGTCGTAGCATTAGTTGATTTCCCCCGTGTAGGGAAATCAAATGGCAAAATTTTACTACAAGCCGCGAAAACGCGCAGTCGTATGGGAGAACAATTGGACAACATTCGTTGTAGGGTATCGTCGACAGCTCCAATCTTCCTCCCACGCGCATTATTCCGTCCGCATTGAGGAAGGGGTTGAGGGTGCGGATGGAACCCTTTGAGCTCACGGCATCAGTTGAAGCTAGCATCCGATACTCTTCAGCGTAGCATAGTTTCTGCGTTAAACGAATAAGCCGGGCTTTTACCATCTTAATTTCTTCTGGTGAGATATCTGGGGTGCCCTTGCGGGGGGTTAACTTATGCACATGATGCGTGTTGCGGTAGAACTGGAAGATCCGTGCGATGACTCTGAGGGCTCTAGAAAAGTTCGAAAATCGCTCCAGAATATCCGGGAGTTCTTGAGCGCTGGTGGTATGAGCTCGGACAGCTCATTGTTCGAGGTCCGTTTCCATAAGCAAGGCATCTGTTTTGCTTGGCCACTCCGATGGGTGCGCCTTCAGCCATCTTGGGCTTTGCCACCAGAGCGTGCTGTCCGCCAACTCTTGCGGAGTCTCACCTCGACTGCCTAGGTCCGCTGGATTATCGCTAGATTCAACATGATTCCATCCCTCCACTCCGACGAGCTCATCAATTTTTGCGACCCGATTCGCCACGAAGGTTGTCCAGCAGCACGGTGGCTTCTTCATCCAAGAGAGCACGATGGTCAAGTCCGTCCATTTGTAGATGGTCGGCTGCGTTACGTCAAATTGGGGGAGCAAAGCATGGATAAGTTCGGCCAGAAGCAATGCTCCACATAATTCCAACCGTGGTAAAGAGACGGTTTTAACTGGGCCACCTTGGTTTATCTACCAGTAAACTGACTTGAGGAGTCCTGTTTGTTGTGCGATCGTACACTCTAAAATACAGAGCGGCTGCATATGCCTTTTCTGAGGCATCGCAAAAACCGTGGAACTCGATTTCATGCCACGGTGTGAAATGAATCCACCGTGGAATTTTAATTTCTGAAATGTGGGTATAATTTTTTAGAAAAGTTGCCCATCGCGGGTGAGGGTGGAGGGGGGCTATCATCCCAATCAATCTTCGTAAGCAATATGTCTTCCATCACGATTTTGGCTTTCACTACTATGGGTCCTAACCATCCTGCGGGGTCTAATAATTTGGCAACATAAGACAAAACCTCACTTTGGTGTAATTTGGTTTTGTAGGGATTTCCTGGACGCTAAAATGGAACATATCATGTACCGCATTCCACCGTATACCTAACATCCTGGCTTCGCTGAGGTCATCAATTTCCAGGAACTCCTCCTTTAGCAGGTGCTGCTTTGGTAACGCTGCCAAGGTCTCTTTCGAGTTTGACGTCCATTTCCGAAGGGGGAATCCAGCTCCTTTGAGCGCTTCTATGAGCTCATCACGAGATTGTAGTGCTGTCTCGCGGTCATGGGCACCTGTGAGAACGTCGTCGACGTACATATGCTGCTTTAATATCCTGGAAGCTAACGGGGAACGAACCCTGATATCGTCAGCTAACTGGAGGAGAGTCCTAATAGCTAAGTACCGGGCAAAGTGTACTCCAAAAGTCACTGTGCGGAGTTCGTAGTCAACCAGCTCATCGTTCTGGGACTCCCGAAAAATTATCCTGTGAAAATGGGTGTCTTTGGGGTGTAGCAGGATCTGCCTATATATCTTCTCGATGTCTGCGTTGAACACATTCTTAAAAAAGGGCCATTTTAATAATAGGGCAGTAAGGTCGGCTTGTAGAACTGGTCCAGGGTAGAGAACATCATTCAGACTAACTCCATTCCACGTGGGACTGGAAGCGTTGAAGACCACGCGCACCTTCGTGGTTGTACTGTCCGGTTTGATGACTGCATGATGAGGTAGGTAATAGGGAATTGAGGAGTTCCTGCCCCCCGTGGGCTTAACTGGACTCATATGCCCCAGCCTGATGTACTCCCGCAGCACCCTATGGTACTCGTCCTTTAACTCCGGTTTTCGACACATAGCGCTTTCGTTCCGGATGAATTGTTGCACTGCGCTGCTTCGCGAATGTCCAATATTGATGTCGTCAGGGAACTCACGTCGAAATGGTAATGCTACCATGTACCGTCCTTCATCATTCCTGATCGTTGTCCTTACACAGTGGTTTTCGCAAAATTGTTCCTCGGGGGTAACGGACTTTTTGTTCGGAACTTGCTCTAATTCCCAAAACCGCGTTAACTGGGCGCTGGAAAATTCCGTATAGAGGGAGACGCAAGACTCTGGACTCATTTGGAGGGGGAACGGGGCTGGGCCAGTTAGGATCCAGCCAAACACTGTTTCTTGAGCTAACAAGGAGCCTAAGGCATCCTTCTTTACACAAACTTTTATTACCGCGGGGTACAAGTCAGCACCGATAATCATGTCGACCTGCTGACTTTTGTGAAAGTTGACGTCGGCCAACTGCATCGGGGGAGTTGACCAAGATAGGCTTTGGTCGACAGAAAACTGGGGAAGACTACCTGTCAGTTAGGGGAGAATGAGGCCTCTTGCCTCGATTTGGAGCTGGGGGTCGACAGGTGATCCTCAAATGAACAGTGCTACTTTACGCACGTTTGCAGCGGACGTGGGGTTGATGCCGCTTACCTTGGTGTCTGCAGCGCGTGTTGGAAGTTTGATGCGTCCGAGGTCGTTGGGTCCTGAGATGGTTCAGTCGTATTAGTTTGGGGGGAGGGACTGGCATTTGATGGAATTTGCCTGTTGCGATGCAGGAGTTAATGACGACGCTGATGGCAAGTCATGCAATTAAAGGTACTAGTACAAGTACGTGCAACGAGTGAATGCGCGAGGCAATTCATACATAAATTTTACTTCCTTACTACCTTACAGCGCCCCTCTACCTTCATTGTTAAAAACTTGGGGCACGACTTCAGAGTATGGGGAACATTGGGGCACAGCCTGCAGCCTGTCTACGAAACATTGCCGTGATTGGCTGATACCTTCCTTTTTTCGCTGTAAATTTTTTATTTCAGTCCCCCGTTCTCCTGTCACCGATGGCAGATTAAATAATATTTTCAGCTGAGAATTCATCATGATTCTCTTATTTTCAAACCTATCTTAAAGGTTCTGCCACGCAATGGCAAACCCTCATTCGTGAGTGGGGTTTTCTTCATAATGTCCCTGGCCTCCCCGAGTTTTGTGATTTAGATGGTATAACTTTTCCACTTCACTTAACCGCGTATTATTTATATATATGGCCGTAAACAGATCCCGAAAGGACGGCCATGCAGTGTAGTCACCATAGAAAATTTCGGTGTCGCACGGTGGAAGTTTAACGCTGGAGCGCACCGTCAAATCAGGCTCGTGTGTGAGGTGATTTACCGTGGAGGAGGGTTGACGGATGAGGGTGAGGTTATGGATGGTCTCACCCATCAAGGCTGCGCACGTCAGATATGATGTATAGCAGTTTTGGTATTTAACCTTCGCTTCTCGCAAGGCCGCGGCCCCTTCATCGTCGTCGTTAAGGTATCGGGATTAGCTGCTGAAAGACTTTTTCACTGTATCCCAAAGGGCCTTAAGTTCCTCCTTTTGAATTTCGAGGGAAAACACCGTGTGATATGCCCCTGGAGATTCGTTGAACCGATTTTCAAACTCCAGAAGTGCATCACAAGCGCGAGAGAAATCCTGTGCGTTGGCCATGTTCAAGGACCCAGGATAAATAAATATTCGCAAACTGGTAAGATAGGTTGCAATGCAACCTCAGAAAAAGTTGGCCACTCTTCGTGGTCGTGTGGGTATGCAAGGTGGGTAAATTGCCTTTAACGCTGTTGAGCGGAATGAGGAGCGAGAAAGGGAATATACAACTTAAAATAGGCAAGAAGTAAAAAACTCACCCGCTTAGTGCCTAACGTTTGGTCGACTTACTGCTTGTAGATTCCCAAAGCGGTGGGCCGTTCGTGTGGGCCTCGAAAATTTTGCGCTACACAATATCTTTCCAATTCGGTGGGCCGTACGTGTGGGCCTTTAAACTTGCTGCGTGAAAGCCAAAGCGGTGGGCCGTTCGTGTGGGCCGATATCTACACAGACAGACGTGGAAAGGTGAGTTCAATATAAATTACTTACCTGGCCTGTAACTGCCACACATTTTCCTTCTATCTATGCTCCTTTTATACCTGACCGTCTGTAATTTTTGGACCGACCTTCTGCCTTCTGCCTTTTGATTACTCCGTATAGCTTTTACTGGAATGCAGTAGGAGGGTGGATGTTACCTGAGAGCCTCGTTTGCCGCCGAGTTGCACTAGCTTCAATTTTTAACCCAGCAAATTTCAATTTTTAAAACCGGATTATCAAAAAAATGCTTCACTCGGTCAAGTTTTGCTATTGAGCGTTTTCAGTGGCTGTCGCCCTCTTTTAACCACCTTGTGGTTTCACTGCCCTGCTTTTCAGGGACTTTGCTTACAAACACTTTTACTTTGATACCCTGCTTTTTGTTTGTTTTTTTTTGGGGGGGGGGCATATTCACCCTTTTTTAAAGCACCTTTTTCAATTCACTGCCCTGCTTTTCAGGGACTTTTGCCCACACACACAACTGGCCTAGTATGCTATGCTTTTTTAGGGAATATTCACCCCCTTTTTAGGCACCTTTATCGCTTCACTTCCCTGCCTTTCAGGGACTTTTGCACTCACACACAACTGGCCTAGTATGCTCAGCGTTTTTTTGGGGGGGTTTATTCTCCCTTTTTTAAGGCACTTTTATCGCTTCACTGCCCTGCCTTTCAGGCACTTTTGCACTCACACACAACTGGCCTAGTATGCTCAGCGTTTTTTTGGGGTATATTCACCCTCTTTTAACCACCTTTGTGGATTCACGGCCCTGATTTTCAGGGACTTTTCCACTTCACTCGCAACTGGCCTAGTATGCTCAGCGTTTTCTTTGGGGGGTATATTAAACTTCTTTTAAGGCACCTTTTTTCACTAAATGCCCTGGATTTTCAGGGGCTTTTATTACGTTACCTTTCCCTTTACTGCCCTGCTACTCAGGGACTTTTAATCACTTTAACTTGTAAGTTTTGTTATGTCGTGGCCAGCGGTGGGGACATATTCACCCTCTTTTAACCACCTTTGTGCATTCACTGCCCTGCTTTTCAGGGACTTTTACACACACACACAACTGGCCTAGTATGCTCTGCTTTTTTAGGGTATATTCACCCTTTTTTATGCACATTCTTCACTTCACTGCCCTGCTTTTCAGGGACTTTTCCACTTCACTCGCAAATGGCCTAGTATGCTCAGCGTTTTCTTTGGGGGGTATATTAAACCTCTTTTAAGGCACCTTTATTGCTTCACTGCCCTGCCTTTCAGGGACTTTTGCACTCACACGCAACTGGCCTAGTATCCTCAGCGTTTTCTTTGGGGGTATATTAAACCCTTTTAAGCACCTTTTTTCACTCACTGCCCTGGCTTTTCACGTGCTTTTATTACGTTACCTTTCACTTGTCTGCCCTGCTACTCAGGAACTTTTAATCACTTTCACTTCTAAGGTTTGTTATGTCGTGGCCACCGGTGGGGACTGTTCGCTTAACAGCCTTATCGCACCGGTATTATAAATGTGGTCACGACCACACTCTTTTGTTGTATCGGAGCGCAAACTGGTCAACGCTCACCTAGTTGTTACGCTTTTCTTGTCTTTCACTGGTCTCCTTCCCGGTGGATCACACTTAGAATATGCCGTGTACGGAAGGCTGTAATGGTAATACAAACTCACAAGAAAAAATGTGCGTTTTACTTTAGTTTTTTAATATATGTACATGTAAAAGTACAATACCTACGTTATCTTTTTCCAAGTAAAATGTTACCTTCTTTTGGGTGATTTCCTCCAACACTTCGCAGTTGCTCCGGTGTGCTTCCTTTTCCTGGGCCGTCCTGGAAATGTGCTGGTGCTCGCGGCCGCCGAATTTCCAATAAAAAACCACGAATTTACTATGTTTTTTCTCCAGCAAATTTACCAAAATCGGTTTTCCCAATGGCTAACTTCTAAATGTCAAAAACCAAATGTAAACAAGCAGATTCTTACTAGCACTGCTTATTCACAATGGATTTTGGTATGGTGTGCTTATTTGGTTTCCAATGGGACTTGGCGATTGTTCGTGGACAGGTTTTGAAAAAGCAACATTGTTGGAAAAGACAAAAGATATGAATTTTTGTTTTTGGACGCGTATAGGCAAAAAGGAAACTTAATGACAGCTGGTTTATTACCAAAAAATGAAAAAAAAAAATGTTTCAAGATCCGGCTCGAAGGACCATGTTCGAGCGGGGACAAATGGAGCCGGAATTCCTCGTGAATTCCGGAAACGGGGAACCTATGGGGAGCCGGTTCTTGAAACTCGCGATAATGCAAATGAAAACTTACCAGCTTTGCCTAGCTGTCCAACAACAACAAGCAAAACGACACCGTTTTTATATATGAAATGTATATGTATATGATAGCGACAGGGCTTTTATTCAAAAGCACAATCGAGCAAAATAAGGTTAAAAATATCTAATGACAAACACTCACCTAGTGGATCGCTGATAAAAGATTAAGGGCGAGTCTATAGCTGTTCGCCCCTTTTATAGGCTTCAAGGAACTGATGCCATTTAACGGATCCGTATGATGGAATAAAGTCCAAGAAAGGAAAAAAACGCAACGAGTACTTGAAGCGAGTCTTCTACCAGCTACCCCTCCAGGTGAGGTTTGTAGTTGATAATACAGACTTTAACAGTAGTACCCACAAGTAAAACTGTGGGCAAAAGTGTTATTTACGATATGCTGGTGCAGTTCAATGGATTTAGTTCCACGGTTCGTCTAAATGTAGGTCCTGATAGAACGTCGCATCCAGTATTTTTGGGTGTAGGACAATCGGTAGCGTAATTCCATGGATTTCCAATATTGCTGACACTTGGCATGTCCAGCCTTAGTTAGGGCTGGAAAAGCTAATGACTTTCCCACCTCATCTACAAAAAGTCAGTAAGCTCCGCACTGTCTTAACCCGTGGGTACTGTAACAGGTTAAACTCTTAATTATCCAGATTGAACTGAAGTACCTGATATATGTCCAGCAAGCAATTAACACAACATGACACAAATCGTCTATTCAATTTTATTGGCGAACCATCCCCACCTAGATAAATCTTTTTATGATCCAAACTGGCTAACATTTACATTTTTATTCAATATTTAGGCAAGCATATACTTTGGAAAAGGTTAAGTATATCAGCAGTGGAAGCAGAATTTTTACGCTCGCGTGTTTGGATCCGCGCTATTTTGGTGTTTCTGAACGTGTCCTATATCAGGTAAGAAATATGAAGAGAGGAACGTTTTATAAGCTTTGCAGTAAAGAAAATCAAGAATTTAAGCGCAGCGTAGACGATCCACCTGGTTGCCCTCCACAACCTCAACATCCAGGCTATCCTCTACAACAACCAAGTGCACCAGGTGGTTACATAGGTCAAATGATGCCACCAACACAACCTGGACAGGCGTCAATGCCCAGTCAGCAACCCATGCCGGGTCAACAATACCCGGACGTCATGGTTACAATGTATGTTAGTACAACTAATATATTTCAAATACTACTGATGATTATTTTTGTATTATTTTCTTTAGCAACCACCTGCACCTGGTACTGGTATATATCAACAGCCGCAACAGTAGCCCAACGCCGTTTAGATCCCGATCAAATGCCTAATCTGATAAGCGTTATCGTTGAAAATCAAAATAGCGCTGGTGGTGCTTTTATTACTAATGAACAGGGTTTATTACCACCATTGGTGACCACAAAATATGTGGTACAAGATCAGGGTAACTCCTCGCCACGTTACGTTAGGTATTGATGTTTGAAATTAATGTTTTGTTTGGCAATTACATTGATCTTTTCCGTTTGCAAGCCTTTTTGTATTGCATACCTGCAACAGCTGATTTATTAAAAACAACAGCTTTGTCCTTTACACTTACCATGTCACCAATGGCACGCACGGTTGATGGTGAATATGAGCCACCCATTGTAAATTTTGGTGAATTGGGTCCAATTAGATGTAATCGGTTGCAAGGCTAAAATGCAATTTGTAGATGCTGGTCGTCGTTTCCAATGTCCAATGTGTAAAGCAACAACAGATGATAAAAAAAATCTTTCACTTTTACTTGTGATCATTGATCCATATTTTTTCTCAACAGTGCCAACTGAATATTTCCAACATTTGGGCCACACCGGACAGCGTGTTGATAAATATGAACGTCCTGAACTTGTATTGGGTACATGAGTTTTTGTGTAAAAAATATTTGGGTACCGATAGCTCTCAAGGTTAACCTCAACTCATATCCAACATCAATGCCTCGCATTCAATTGAGGACGCTGTACGCGCTACATTGGGTTCACGCAGTATGGACAAGCATATTGTTGATTCCAGTGGTAGGGCCACAATTTCAAATGATGGGACAACCATTATGAAACTATTGGATATTGTGCATCCAGCCGTAAAACTCTAGTCGAAATCGCCAAATCTCAAAATGCTGAGGTAAGTTTTTTGTTATATTAGAATGTGTAGAATAAAAATATTTCTCTTATCAGTTCGGCGATGGCACCTCTTCAGTAGTATTTTAAGGAGGGCAATCTTAACACAAGTTAAGCCATATGTTGAGGAAGGCGTGCATGTACGTATCATCATTAAAGCTATATGTAAAGTATTACAATTATGCATGACCAAAAATGACATGGCTGCACATGTCGAAGCGCCAATCAAAGGAACAACAACGTGCTTTATTGGAAAAATGCGCTGCCACAGTAATGATCTCCAAACTTATTAATCAACAAAATTTATTTTCTAAAATGGTTGTGGACGCTGTTCTTTTCTTTGATGGACATACAAAAAATATCAAATGGCATTAAATATAGAATTGGAATTCAAGGCTGAGCGTGACAATGCTGAAGTACGTATTGATATTGTTCAAGAGTATCAGAAAATTGTTGATGCTGAATGGCGTATTCTGTACAATAAACTATCCAAGTACGACGCCAATGCAAAGTGAAGTATTATTTAGACCTTATCAAAAATTTGCTTAGCGCAATTTTCCCACTAACAAGCGCAGACCTAAAGACCATTCGATCCCCGCCCTTTGCTTTTTTTCCTACCAAAAATCTACATAAAAAAAAGGAATCTACATATGAACAGATACATATATAAACGATATGCAAGAAAAATACAAAAGGTGCAAAATAAAAGACTGTTGAAGTTAAGCTTCGATGGTTTTCTGCTGCTGCAGTTGTAGTGTGATTTGGTTGTTGGAAATGACCTCCGCTAATACCGTCTTTAGACTTCCTTATATTGTAACTTCTTAGCTGGGTCATGGTAAAAAAATTAATTTGTCGGGCTGGTTGGTGAATGAAGATGGTGTTGTTGTCGTTGTGGTGATATATTGCTGATACAATATGTGGCCGCCAACAGTAAAAGTGTTATCGCTGCTACTGCTTATGTCGCAGGTGGTGATTGTAATGGTCAACAGTAAGAGGTATCGTACCTGTTGTTGGTGTTGCACCGCCGATGCCAAAATAAGAGAACGATGTGTGGTGGCTGGTGAAAGAAAATGGTGAGCTGTCAAAGAACATGTAGTGTTGTGGTATCCGTTTTGTGCCGCCTAAGAGACCAAATGAGTGATGTTGTTTGAGTTGTTGTTGTGGTGCAATATATTGCCGATGACAAAATATATGGCCGCTGGTGGAAATTGTAATTGCCAATAGAAAAAAAGGTAGTACTTGTAACTGGCGTTGCGCCGCCGATGAAGTGGAGATGGTATAGTTGGTGTTGAGCGGTATGTCGCCAATGTGATGTAGTTGTTGTTGGGCGTTATGCCGCCAAGAAAAAAATAAATACCGGTTGTGGTTGTTGCGGTATATTGCCAATAAAAAAGGTGCTGTAGTGGTTGTTGTTGTGGTGTGCGCCGCCAAATTAAAAATGTAGTGTAGTGCGTGGTTGTTTTTGCCGGGCGGTATTTCGCCAAGTATAATGTATATGTTTTTGGGCGGTACGCTGCCAAGAACCGTGCCCAGTGAGTCGTCTCCACAGAAAAATCAATTGCGCGCTGAAATTAAATGCAAAAGGAAATCTAGTTAGAAAATTCAGAGGTAAAAGCGTATTTATGTACATGTACCTATACACAGTTGCCTATGGATTTCCTGTCTGCACAGTCATATACTCATCTACATACCTATATTTGCATGTCGGAGCGTAAATGACAATGCAAGTTTTCTTTTTGGCTTGCTTGGGAGGTAGGCCGAGTTGATGACCCAGCTCCAGTCAAGCATGCCTGGAAAAAAAAATTATGTGTTCTTACCTCTTGCAGAATATGTTGGCAGAAAACTGTTTCCAGCTCTTTGCACGTACCGCGGAAACTTTCGACACGCACAAATTTTCAAAAATGCGATTAAATTCGCGTACTGCAAACTTTGTGAACCTTTTTTTTTATTGTTTTTTTCACTTTCGTTTAAAAGCGCGCACTTCACTTTTGAATATCACCACTAGACTTGCACTGAACACTGTTAAAACAAGACTTTGGCACGTTGACTCAGTTTTCCCCTTCTTATAGCCACCGCCGTGGTAAGGAACGTTACACAGAAACGGAAAATTCCTACCTATACAAGCTAAACCTTCTTTTCGGCTTTCCCGTATTTTCCATCTATACAATCATGCACTCATACATCCATACGCTTACCGCTCCACAAAACGAACATCTACACAGATACATTTGGTTCGTGCCTTGACCGCTCGCACTGATGCATTCACACGCTCATAGCCTTTCACAAATACACATCCACATACATAATACCGAACAGAACAAACACATAGTTACATATCATTCGTCAAGGCTGCTAGGTTGTTAGCAACATGGTGAAATTTTACTTATTATAACAACATGATGCCAAGCGCAACATCTTATTTCCGTTGCAACATCGTGTTCACTATAGGTACAATGTTATCAATGTTAATGTTATTAAGTTAATATTACTTTAATGGCAACATTGCGGCCATGGCACGGACCTGGACACAAAACACATAAACACATAGACGCATATACATTCTGCCACTCATTTAAGCCAGTATGGAGACAGGCTGTCATTACATAGGTATTGTGAAATATGTAATTTTTGTGTGGAAACAAATTTTCAGCGAGTCCGCCATTTTCCGCGAATTGAGCTGCAGGCCTGTGCTAATTTTGGAGCATTAAATTAAAATAACTTAGCGATGTTGGATGTAAGCATTTTGAAAGTGAATTTAATATGTATTTATGTTTGTAGTTGTACAATATTAAAAATTCTAATATTTTTCCAGAAAACAATTGTTGCACTTAGTGCACGTCTCCAACAAATGGAATCAACAACACAATACGCTTCATTGCCTAGAAATCGAGCACAAATTGAAAACCTCAACAGCCAGGTTATCTTCTACAACAACCAGGTGCACCACGTGGGTACATGGGTCAAATGATACCACCAACACAACCTGGACAGGCGCCGATGCCCAGTCAACCACCCAAGCCGGGTTAACCCCCAATACCCGGACACGTCCGAACGTCCTCGTTATAATGTATGCTAATACAACTAATAAATAAATGTAAGGCGCGATAACCTCCGAAGTGATCTAAGGCCGAGCTTCTCTTCCAATTTGCGTCGTGCTTCTCTTGATTTTTCCCTACAAATTGGCCGGACGGGACCTGCATGTTTTATGCCGACTCCGAACGGCATCTGCAAGGCAGATGAGTTTTCACTGAGAGCTTTTCATGGCAGAAATACAATCGGAGCGCTTGCCAGACACTGGCGAGGGGCGACCCCGCTTAGAAAAATTTTCTTCTAATTGAAAAATCATATTTCTAAAATTTTGATGTTGCTTTGCCCGGGAGTTGAACCCAGGGCATACGGTGTGATAGGCGGAGCACGCTACCATCACACCACGGTGGCCGCCAATACAACTAATATATTTAAAAATTTGCTGATGATTATTTTTGTGTTATTTTCTTTAGCAACCACCTGCACCTGTTACTGGTAAATATCAACAGCCGCAACAGTATGATCAAGCCCAAGGCCGTTTAGATCCCGATCAGATGCCAAATCCGATAATAAAATAGCGCTGGTGGTGCTTTTATTACTAATGAACAGGATTTATTACCACCATTGGTGACCACAAAATATGTGGTAGAAGATCAGGGTAACTCCTCGTCACGATACGTTAGGTATCGCCATTCGAAATTAATGTTTTATTTGGCAATTACATTGATCTTTCTTCTTTGCAGGTCCTCTTTGTATTGCATAGCTGCAACAGCTGATTTATTAAAAACAACAGCTTTGTCCATTACACTTACCGTCTTACCAATGGCACGAACAGTTGAGGGGGAATATGAGCCACCCATTGTAAATTTTGGTGAATTGGGTCCAATTAGATGTAATCGTTGCAAAGCTCATATGCAATTTGTAGATGCTGGTCGTCGTTACCAATGTCTTATGTGTAAATTAACAACAGATGGTTAAAAAAAATCTTTCACTTTTACTTGTTTTCATTGATCCATATTTTTTCTCAACAGCGCCAACTGTATATTTGCAACATATGGGCCACACCGGACGGCGTGTCGATAAATATGAACGTCCTGAACTTGTATTGGGTACATATGAGTTTTTGTGTAAAAAATGTGTGGGTACCGATAGCTCTCAAAGTAAACCTCAACTCATATCCAACATCAATACCTTGCAATCAATTGTGGACGCTGTACGCACTACATTGGGTCCACGCAGTATGGACAAGCATATTGTTGATTCCAGTGGTAAGGCCACAATTTCAAATGATGGTGCAACCATTATGAAACTATTGGATATTGTGCATCCAGCCGTAAAACTCTAATCGACATCGCCAAATCTCAAGATGCGAAGGTAAGTTTTTTGTTATATTAGAATGTGTAGAATAAAAATGTTTCTCTTATCAGGTCGGTCATGGCACCACTTCAGTAATACTTTAAGCAGGTGAAATCTTAAAACAAATTAAACCATATGTTGAGGATGGCGTGCATGCACGTATCATCATTAACGCTATACGTAAAGCATTATTATTATGCATGACCAAAATATGAGGACAAAACGAAGTACCTGCTGTCATCGAGCAAAGAGTCAGCGCATATGCGCCTTGGCAACCACGCTACTGTTGGCAGCCATAATTTCGAAATAGTAAAAGACTTCGTTTATTTGGGAGCCAGCATCAACACTAGCAAAAACATCAGCACTGAAATCCAGCGAAGAATCAATCTTGCCAATAAATGCTACTTTGGACTAGGTAGGCAATTGAAAAGTAAATTCCTCTCTCGGCGAACGAAAATCATACTCTACAAGTCACTTATCGTACCCGTCCTGCTATATGGGGCAGAAGCATTGACCATGACAACAGCAGATGAAGCGGCTTTGGGAGTGTTCGAGAGAAAAGTTCTTCGAAAGATTTATGGACCTCTACACGTTGGCGATGGCGAGTACCGAAGAAGATTTAATGATGAGCTGTACGAGCTATACGCAGACATCAACATAGTCCAGCGAATTAAAACGCAGCGGCTGCGCTGGCTAGGCCATGTTATGCGAATGAAAGATGATGCTCCGGCCAAGAAAGTGTTTCTATCGGAACCCGCCTATGGAAGCAGAGGTAGAGGGCGGCCCCCACTCCGTTGGAAGGACCAGGTGGAAAACGATTTAAACTCCCTTGGTGTGACCAATTGGCGCCGGTTGGCGGAGCGAAGGAGCGACTGGCGCGCCTTGTTGGACGGCCATAGCCGTTTAGACGGTTAAGCGCCAATTAAGTAAGTAAGTAAGACCAAAATATGACATGGCTGTACATGTCGAAGCGCCAATCAAAGGAACAACAACTTGCTTTATTGGATAACACGCTGCCACAGCAATGTCCTCAAAACTTATTCATCAACAAAAAGATTTATTTTCTAAAATTGTTGTGGACGCTGTACTTTCCTTTGATGGTACGTGTTGATAATGTTCAAGAGTATCAGAAAATTGTTGATGCTGAATGGCGTATTCTGTACAATGAACTAGCTAAGTAAGGCGTCAATGTTGTGTTATCTAAACTACCAATTTGTGATGTTGGTACACACTATTTTGCAGATTGTGATATGTTCTGTGCTGTTCGTGTACCAGAATAAGATTTGAAACGTACAATGAAAGCTTGTAGTGGTGCTGTTATGACTACAGCTAATGATATTAATTCAAGTGTTTTGGGTCAATGTGAATACTTTGAAGAACGTCAAGTTGGTGGTGAACGTTTCAACGTTTTCCAAGGTTTGATAGTGGGTTTGACATTGATTTTATTTTCATAGTTTATAATTATTTAAAGGTTGCGTTAATGCTAGAGCATGTACATTGATTTTACGTGGCGGTGCCGAACAATTTTTGGAAGAAACTGAGCTTCGTTACATGATGCTATAACTATTGTGCGGCGTACAATTAAACATGATTCTGTTGTTGCTGGTAAGTCAAAATACAAATTGAAAAAAATGTCTAATGTTAGAGCCTCGTTCTCTATTACGAAACGAACTTTCGTTGCGGATCAGAGACGAATCGGTAGTGTATTTGCACTATGTTAAACGATGGCAACTTATCATTTGACAATTACTTTTGCCTTCCTGTTAGTTAGAAACATAAAGACCGAACAAAAATGATAGAGAATACCATTGCTAGACGAAATCGTCTGGAGGCGAATCGTTCGTCTGGCCTATCGTTTGCAATACAGAATGAAGCCCTTGAATTGTTAAGTAATATAATGAAAAGATTGTGTCCAACTCCCGAAGAAAAAAATCATAAAATTTGTGTCAGTAAAATGATAATTATTGCTTTTGGTTGTTAGTTTTGAGGTATCGTCTTCGAGTGCTTTCTGATCGTATATGCCGGTTCTTTTGCATTTTTCTACATGCATAAAATGCCGTTGAAGCCTTCCTCACCCTCTCCTCCACGTTGAGCTTCCATGACAGCTTACTGTCTAGGATGATTCCTAGATATTTTGTGCACGGTTTCTCCCGTAGGGTCGCCCCTCCTAACTTAGGGACTTTGTACCTCTTTGTAAACAAGACCATATGCAACTTCATCTGCGTAAACCGTAAGTTTTGCTGGTCCCTCGTAGAATCCCCTGAGCAGTTGGTTAATGACCAGCGTCCACAGCAGAAGTGATAGCACCCCTCCCTGCGGAGTGCCCCTGCTCCTAATTTCGTGGCCGCGTACAATCCCCATTGCGATGTAATCTTACTGCAGTTTAACATACAGTCGATCCATCTGGGTAAGGCTGGATGTACTTTAACGTAGTTAAGACCACACATAATCGCCCATTTAGAAACACTGTTGAAAGCCCCGGCAATGTTTATGAAGACTTTTAGAGCATATTCCTTATATTCCAGGGCTTTTTCTATGCTTATTACCACCCTATGCAATGCGGTATCTACTGACTTGCCTTTGGTGTACGCCTGTTGTGTTGTGGAGAGCAGCTTTTAATACACGTTGGACTTTATGTACACATCTATCAGCCTCTCAAAGGTTTTGAGCACAAATGATGTTAAGCTATTGGGTCTATAATCATTGGGATACACGTGACAGATCTTCCCCGCCTTTGGTAGGAAAGCTAAACGAGCAGTTCTCCAAGAGTGTGGTACTTGATTCAGTCTTATGCACTCATCGAATTACTCATCTTCTCAGGAAAAGCCGGCGGGCACCTCCGAGAAAGTCGGATTCTTAGCATTATCTCCCTTTGGCTTATCTCCTACTTCCGTAGTTGGAATTTCCCTCTGACTCGAAGCCTTCGAGGTAGTTGCTACCTCGCTATTGGGGCCCATCTGTCTTACAGCTTTTGGCCTACTTATCTTGTCTATGCCACTGCCCTGCCTCGCGGCTCTGGGACTGGGTCCTTTCTGCCTCTTGAAAGAAGGCTTGTCGCTTTCCACCGAACGTTGCCTCTTCATTCTACGATTCGACTCTCCTTCCTCGTACCGGTTGCAGAACCGAGGGTTTCTAGCAGCAAACCTTTTGAACTGCCTTCGACCTACTTCTACCGCCTCATGGGCCCATTCAAAGCGCTCGCTCTCCACTTCTGTTGGGTCGACCACTGCTCCCAGGCGTTGGACAATTCTTAGTGCTGCACGGTACTGCGAGAGAGTTCTTTTACTTCCCCTGCTCCGTACCCTTCTCCACTCTTCTACACATTTTTGTGCTTTTCCAACACGGAGTTCATTGAATCAGCACTACTCTCTCTCGCCGAGTCCGACGCATCGCTTAATACGTATTCGTTGTCCTTGGCTTGCGACTCAAACCTCTTATCATCCTCCTTATTACAATATGGTAATGAGTCGTTCATCTTGGTCGTACGACCACCAGCCCGACAAGGCGGGCTCAACGGTCCAGTATTATATAGGGGGAAGAACCGTCAGCCACAGCAGCGCCCCTTACTGTGGGAAGGCCATCAATACTTCCCTAGGTGGTCCGGTATCGGGAAGGCTCCGTTCGAATACTTCCGAATTTATCCCCTGACTGCAAATTGTCCAATAGGCACAGTCCGCATAACACCCTGGATTATGGGGTTTGGCAGTTCTTGGTCACTGACACCCCGCCGCCTTCCTATGAGGCAAAACGGCGTAGATGCCAGTCCTAAACAGCTCCGCCTCATAGTCGGGCGCTATGGAGATCGGCTAAGCCCTCACACCAACGACGAGGTGCCTACCCTAGTGAGGGAGAGATTGGGGAGATAGCTGTTTATTTTATTACAAAGCTCAGCGATGTAGGAAACAATTGCATAGGTGTAGAAGCAATAGTGACTCTTTCTGGTGGTAAAGGTAGCTATTGATATGGAGAAGTTAAACAGAAATTTGATGAATATGAGTTTTTTTTAAGTTATTGCAAAAAAAAAGCGTTGAGGATTTTTAATATCTTACGAGGTGCCTTCGTACATGTTTCTAAGAATGAAGGATGAGACCTATTCAAACTTCGCTATACTTTAACATACAATACTTACCCCATTTTAACACAACTATCATTTTTTGATTTTATTAAATTTTATAAAATGTTTCTTCCTCTACAGTTCCATTTCCGTATTGGATTGTAAATAGGGCTTTCACATTTTTTCCATCAATAACTGTGACAAGGTGGAAGAAATCTATGCGCGTAAATCGCAACATATTATCTTGGTCGAGCGTTTCTTCAATAGCTCTATAGTGGTGATGGTGACAGCAGAGAAACCCAACTGTTTACAAATGTTAGACTTCAAAAAGAATCAAAATATCTGCCATTGCGTCTACGGCTGAAATACCCACCGTATATGAATGAATCGCACGCACCCAATTGTTTGCCTAACGGATAGTATACATATTCACCAAATCGAAAATATTGCACCAATCACACTGTACGGATGGTGCAAAGTTAGAAACTGCTGTTGTAACTGCTGCCACCGACACAACGGTCATCTCTACTTCGCCGAGTAGCGGCTCGTCGGACTATCTATCGAAGACAGTATAATCATATCTTTTGCCATCACAGGTTAGCGATGTGCTTGCACAGGAAAATATTTTAATTGGAAAACAAAAACAAATTAAGAGAGTTTATTTATTATTAAAGTACTTACTTTTCTTTATATCAACTGTATTAATTTAAGTTGCAATTTCGTGTACATATATAATAAGGGATGTCGTTATCCGATTGCTGTCGGAATTAGACTTGAAACCAATCAATACTCCTGCTAAGAGTTGCAGAATTATTGCTTGAATGATTAGTTCATATTTTACTTTACTTTATTACTTTCAAATTCAATTACGACAGCAATCGGATTCCACGACACCTTTTAATATTCTTGATCTGATAAAAGAGTAAATCTAATCAAAATTTCTACATAGCTTTAAGTTTTAGACTTAAATTGATTCAAATAATCAAATTTTTTATTCGAAATCATGGAAACAACTCAAATTTTACATGAACATAACACACTTCTGAATTGTCCAAATATAAAGTTAGCTGCTGCAGCATTATAGCTCAAAGCAATTAATATATTTTTTATGTTATTATTAAAGTATTTACTTCTTTTTTATATTAAATGTATTAATTTAAGTTGCAATTTCATGTATATATGTAAAACTTAGAAAAGCACAAAAATGTTTAAGTTTGTTATGAATGAAAATTGTTATAAATTTTCAATACGGATTTTTAGAATGTTGCTAGGCGATGCAATATTGTAGCAATTGAAATATATTTTAAAATATCTGGTTTTGCATCTAGTCGCCTCATATATAATATTCTTTATTTGGAAAAAAATGCTAAATCTAATGATATGTTTTAAATAAATATTTATATTATATGTTATGTTTGGTTATTATAATTAAAAATAAATATTGAAAATTCAATTTGGTTGGTTGATATTTTATTCATGTGGTTGCTCCAGGGGCCCTATTCAGTAACTAATATAATGATATGTTTTAAATAAATATTTATATTATATGTTATGTTTGGTTATTATAATTAAAAATAAATATTGAAAATTGAATTTTGTTGGTTGATATTTTATTCATGTGGTTGCTCCAGGGGCCCCATTCAATAACTGTGAGTTTTAAAATGTACACTTTTCTTCATATAATTTGTATGAAAGAAAAATGTACATATGTTGTTGTTGTAGCGATTAGGTTACTCCCCGAAGGCTTTGGGGAGTGTTATCGATGTGATGGTCCTTTGTCGGATACAGATCCGATACGCTCCGGTAACACAGCACCATTAAGGTGCTGGCCCGACCATCTCGGGAACGATTTATATGGCCACATTGAACCTTCAGGCCATCCCTCCCTCCCCACCCCAAGTTCCATGAGGAGCTTGGGGTCGCCAGAGCCTCGTCTGTTAGTGAAACGGGATTCGCCGCTCGAAGGTGAGGTTGACAATTGGGTTGGAGAAGCTATATGTTGCGCTACTCAACCCCTTGAATCCCAAATGTACATTTCAAAACTCATAGTTACTGAATAGGGCCTCAGGTAACGTAAATCGAGAGGTAAAATTCAAGTTAAATGGCGGTTATATAAATGGTAAAACCGCAGTAAAATTGATTGTCAAAGGACTCGAAAATGTAGGGTGAAATTACCGAAAATTTGACCGCCATTTGACGTATATTGTGACGTGTGTGAGCAGAACAGTGCTATGCTCACAACCTATAAGTGGGAGCGGAATGCACAATCACATAAATAGGTACGAAATGGGAAAAAAGTGTAAAAAATCTACTCTCGCTAGTGCAAACGTGACTAAAATTTAACAAAGGGCGTGACCGCACAGTGACGGTAAAATGACTAGTCAAATGACGAGGAGCGTATTTGCAGGGTAGTAAATTAGGCGTTCTACAAAAACAAAAACGAATAAATGCAAATGACTGTTTAATCCATTATGCGATGTTCTTTGAATGGATGTGCAAATTGAAATGGGCAATGTACTGCTAAAACTGCATTCCCGAGGAACCCGGGAACGAATTGATATGTCTACGTCTATGCTTCTTTAGCAGCATCGTCTAACACCACCCTGCAAAAACGCTCCACGTCATCTGGCTAGTCATTTTACCGTCATTATGCGGTCACGCCCCTTGTTAAATTTTAGTCACGTTTGTTCAGGCGTCTATAACTTGTTTACACTTTTTTCCCATTTCGTACCTACCCTGCAAAAATCGTGTGGCCAAAAGCGCACACAGCCACACGAATTTTTGGCAGGGGTGACGATTTGGAATGAAAAATTGTGCAAATGAAATAGCATGCTGACAAATTTTGCTTTCCCACAATGTATCGTGCTCTCTCGCACCTATTATTTTCATAGGGATAGCAAAATACGTCATTTTTGCGTGCAAAAAAATCCTCCATTTCTAATTCAGCAGAGACAGCAAGACAAATCGATTTTTTGGTTAATTTTTTCAACCTGTATTTACTACATTTTGCAGAAATTAATATACGCATTCTTTAATATTTTTTGGTCTACTAAAGTGTGTTTTAGCAAAAAAAACTCATATAAATGTGTGCATGTTTATAAAGAAAGAAAGGGAAATATGTAATTGCATAGTATAAATAATCGCGCGCAATTCTAATGCAGAATAGTAAATTTAGATTTCCACATACATACAAGAAAAAAATTCTTGTTACAGTGCTTATATGGATCTACTTACAAAATACATACCATTAAGATTTATTATCCAAAATTGAAAAAAATTATTAGAAAATTCGGTGTAAAAAACGCTATATGTGCAATAAAATAGCCTCTCTTGTTGAGATACTCATCCATGGTCTCCATTAATTATTGTAACGGAGGTGTGTTTGCAGCAGCAAAGTGGATCCAAACAGTATAGGTCGTGGTGGTTGTTGTTCGTGGTCCGCATCAACTGGACCAGGTGGGGCAATGACGCCACATCCAGTTATACCAAGGTATATACCACAACAGCAACCAGGTAATGCAATGCCACGATAGCAGCAGCAACAACCTCCCCAGGCTGGCTATCATAGTTGATTTATAAAAAAACAGTGTCATGCATCTGTAATACTTAAATATATTCGTCTGTTGAAACAGTTTCCACGATTCACTGTTCAACGAAAGCAGCAGCTCAGCGTATGCCACCACCGAACAGCTGACAACAAAAACGTGAATGCACAGCAGTTTAAGGCCACAATGGAAGTTGAAGAAAAGCTGAACATAAGGTAAATATATTTTTCGCGTTATTAACAAAATCGCCCTAAATTTTATGAATTAACAGATCGCTACGAACGATAAAGCACCCGAACGTGTGATCAAAGAAAGCACTACAGAAATTATTGCCGGCGGGCCGTATTCTACAATCCAGTACAAGAATTTAATCGTGATTTAAGTATTTCAGTACTTAATGTATACTCAAAGCGGTTGATAAGAGAGCGGGAAGCGGCGGCGCATAAAAATGCACAAAATACAAACGAAAGCAATGCTAATGACAAGAAACCATACACGGCTGGTGTAAAATACGACGATGGACTACGAATATTGGAAGCGCTTGCTGCAACAGGTTTACGTAGCATACGTTATGCAAAAGAAGTAGCAGGCGTGCGTGAAATTGTTGCAAATGATCTATCTAAGGTGGCAGTAGATTCCATTAGCGTAAATATGCGACACAATGGAGTGGAAGATTTAATTGTGCCAAGCGAAGGGTATGCAATGTAGGTTGGATATACGAATCAATAGCTAGTGATTTAACTGTAATAATAATAAAATTCGCAATAGGACTCTCATGTACCTTTCAACTTCATATGAGAAGCGTTTCGATGTTATAGACCTAGATCCTTATGGTTGTCCGAATCGCTTTCTGGATGGCGTTATACAATCACTGACGAGTGGGGGTTTATTACTAGTAACTGCGACTGATATGGCTGTGCTGGCTGGCAATACGCCTGAAGCCTGCTTTGCCAAATGTAGTTCTGTGCATTTGCGTATGAAATGCTGCCATGAGATGGGATTGCGTATACTATTGCATTGCATTGAAACGCACGCTAATCGTTACGGAAAATATATTAAGCCACTTTTGAGCATTTCTGCCGATGTTTATATACGTGTATTTGTGCGTGTGCATAGTAGTCAAGCGAAGTGTAAATATAGCATGAGGTTGGTATACAGCATTTTGGTCTTTTACCACAATCCAATTACGTACCATATCTTTATATTATGAACACAGCAAACAATCAATGATATTTCAATGCACTGGTTGTGATGCCTGTATGCTACAGCCTATGTGTATTGTTAAAAGCAAGATCTCAGACAAAGGCAATGCGGAAGTAAAATGCGGTATATATGCGGTAATATATACCTATTATTAAAAATTAATACAAACAATATGTTCAACATTTTTTCTCGATTTACGAACACATTTAGAAAGCCTACAACGCCTGCTAAAGAGTCGGTATCTTGCCAACGCTTTAGCTTGGATTTAGAGGAGGATCTACAAACTTTGCTAGAAGCACGCGCAGCTCCTCGTGTAGCGAATATGGATCAACACGAAAGTAACGTTGCTGTTAGCGGAAATGCAATGAACAAAATATTTGAAATGGAGGATGATAAAAATAAATCCAACAATGCAAACACTATAAAGAGGATTCCTTATAATTTTTCAACGAAGGCATCTTGTGACGAAACTATATTCGAATGCCAACGGCAACGTACGTCTGATGAAAGTTTTATGGCTTTGGAAAAAATGTGTGATAAACCAGCATCCGATCTTGACAGCACACTATTTAAGTACATACATAGCGAGAATAAGGATATGGTTATAGAAGATGCTAAAAAGCGCAGCGCCGTTGGAAACTATTTTAAAACCCCTTGTAAACAAGGTAAGTGAATATACAACATATTGAAAGTTGTTAAGATTGTGTGGTTTAAATTTAATAACATAATTTTAGAACTACAAGAAATAGATGAAGAAGCACAATCATTGCAACGTCTATTGCATGACTTATGCGAACAGGAGCAGCATCAATTGGATAATGAAACTCCTTTAAAAAGTATTGATGTAACACTCCTAGAAGATATTGAAGCGCCATCTAAAATTTGGCACTCCAAAATAGTGGGCGATACCACTTTACAAACTTCACCTTTGAAAATGGTGAGAATTCTCAGACCATCTACTATACTAGAGGAAAATTGCGAAGATCAGTATAATAGTTCTTTGGGTGGTGATGATGTATCATCACACATAAGCTTTCAAAGCGCTCAAATAGGCAGTGAAACTTCAGCAACAACAAGCTGTTATGAAACAGCACATGACACCACAAGCGCAAGTGCATCCAGGAAAGTTTCACATTATACCCAAAGCGAGTCCGGGGAATATTTAGAATAAGGTGCCACGATTTTCAAACTTTTGCTGATTTGTAGGGGGTCCTAAAAATCACAAAATTATCATCCGCAACTCTAGGAAACTCTTAGTTTATGAAATATAAGCTTTTTAATTTCCAAATTAAGTAAAATTTCAACTTAAGTCCTGCACTTAAAATTCGGGTCGCACATGTCGATAGCGGTATCAAAAGACGCGTATTTGCGCCAAGATTCAGAATCCGAAAGCAGAGACTACATTTTTCATCTCGTTTAAAAGTTATTCGCGGAAAACCCGTCGGTACTATTGTCGCTTTTTTCGTTGTTGCAATTAAACAAACGAAAACAAATGAAGGTGGGGAATAGTGTTGCCAGCTCCGCAACAATATCTTTTTAACTTGGTAGAAGATTATAAGGTGGTGACACGTCGACATAAATGCAAAGAAACATACACTATCAATGTATTTTGTTTTGTAATTCTCTGAATAATTTGAAATTAATGTATTTAATTGGAACAAGTGCAGAATACATACATTTGTCAAAAAAAAAAATAAAAAATTGGACTTTATTGAGATTTTTATGCTGATTCCAATGGTAATTCTGCGTAGAACACCTTTCTGCATAGGCGGCCTTCGGCCGCGCTTATAAAAAATAACCCTGGGCTACGCCATGCCAAGTCCGGGTATGTGATATAACCGTGGCTACCGCCACGGTAATGTCTTTCTGCGTAGTGCACCCTTCTGCGCAGCACCCCAAATAATATTAGACTACAATTATTAAAAGTGTTTTACAAAAACAAAATACATTAATAGTGTATGTTTGTTTGCATTTATGTTGACGTGCCACCACCTTATAATGTTCTACCAAGATAAAAAGATATTATTGCGGAGCTGGCAACACTATTCACCACCGTCATTTGTTTAATTGCAACAACGAAAAAAGTGACAATAGTACCGACGGGTTTTCCGCGAATAACTTTTAAACGAGATAAAAAATGTAGTTTCTGCTTTCGGATTCTGAATCTTGACGCAAATACGCGTCTTTTGATACCGCTATCGACATGTGCGACCCGAATTTTAAGTGCAGGACTTAAGTTGAAATTTTACTAAATTTGAAAATTAAAAAGCTTATATTTCATAAACTAAGAGTTTCCTAGAGTTGCGGATGATAATTTTGTGATTTTTAGGACCCCCTCTACCCCTACAAATCAGCAAGAGTTTGAAAATCGTGGCACCTTATATAAAATCCAACCCCCGCCAGCAAATGAGCATGCAACTGTGACTGAACTTATCACCAATGATAATAAAAATATGCGTGGTAGTGAAAAACTATCTTCCAGCGCGTCCTTTGATGATTCTTTAGGAGTAATTGAGTTGTCGGATGATGAGTCAGATGAAACGGTCGGAAATTTAAACAAAAGTGTCTTTATTAAAGAGGAGAAAGAACAACAACAGAAGGAAATTGCAATAGAGCCAATAGCACGAAATGCGGAAAGCGTGCTCAGTAATTACCATAACAAAAGTTCTATTGACTTTGAAGAATCATTTGAAAATGATAAAGAAAATCGTAGTTTGTTCAATAAGAGTACCGAAAAATCATTGCACGTCAATGATACCATGGAAGAAGTTGAGTACATGATGAAAAAAGGTATGCAGTATATGCAAGCCGCTGAACCTACAACAAAACTGGGTAATTTATCGCCAACCGTAAATGAAACCCAAATGGTGGTGAAACCATTACAGGAACGTGAAAAAACATTTACGTATTCGCCGAAAAAAGCAAAAAGCAACTGTGGCTCGCCAGCTTAAAACTTTATCAATGGAAAACCTACAGCTGTTGTAACAGGCACTAAAAGTATGCAGGCAAGAGTTTTTATTTTTATAATCATTTGTTGGAATAATCCTAAAGACCTTGTGAAGTCATACCATATCTCATTAAAGATGTTGATGTTGTAGCGAAAAAGACACTCGAAGGTTTTAGGGGCCCCAGCGGGTTAGGCGATTAGAATATTCAAGGACCATCACATCGATAACACTCCCCAAAGCCTTCGGGGAGCAACCTTACCGCTACAACAACAACAACAAGGTTTTAGTGAGTGTTAACGATGTGATGGTCCTTTTTCGGATATAGATGCGTACACTCCGGTAACAAGCACTACTATCCCCAGTGCATTAGGAGGCTTAGAATATAGACGCGGCAGGTGTGCCTGTTGGAGGAGGCGACTAAAATACCAATTTGATTCAAGGGGTTGCCAGCGCAATATATAGATAATACAACCAAATTGTCAACTTCCCCTAAGCATGGTGCATCCTGTTCCTTTATATGAATGAATCGAACGCACCTAATTGTCTGCCTAACGGATAGTATACATAATTAAATCGAAAATATTGCACCAAACGAACTAGGTCTGAATACTGAAACAATACACATACTCAAAATCGATGAGAAGGCTGTGATGATGGTAAAGGGTGAGTTGTTGAATACCATACGAAAACCACTTTAACCCATCTATATATTTGCATTACAGCTAAAGCTTTGCAAACAGCAAAAATTGCTGGCGCCAAGCAATTGGAAAAGGCAGTGAAGTATTCATCACACTGTACGGATGGTGCAAAATTAGAAACTGCTGTTGCAACTGCTGCCACCAACACAACGGTCATCTCTACTTCGCCGAGCAGCGGCTCGTCCGACTATCTATCGAAGACAGTATAATCATATCTTTTGCCAACAGAGGTTAGCGATGTGCTTGTACAGGAAAAGATTTCAATTGAACCCAGTTAAGAGAGTTTATTTATTATTAAAGTACTTACTTTTCTTTATATCAACAGTATTAATTTAAGTTGCAATTTCATGTACATATATAATAAGGGATGTGATACGATTGCTGTCGGAATTAAATTTGAAACCAATCAATACTCCTGCTATGGGTTGCAGAATTATTGCCTGAATGATTAGATTTAGAACAATAATAAGTCTAACTCAATTACTAGTCGTACATTTTTAAGTTCATCAATTACGACAGCAATCGGATTCCACGACAGCTTCGAATATTCTTGATCTGAAAAAAGAGTAAATCTAATCTGAATTTCTACTAAGCTTTAAGTTGCAGATTATTCAAATAATTGGAATTTTTTCTAAAGCTTCAAATTATTTTCTGCTCGCTTAGAAAATATTTCAATTAGAAAACAGAAACCAATTAAGAGAGTTTATTTATTATTAAGATACTTACTTTTCTTTATATCAACTGTATTAATTTGTTACAATTTATTATGGAGTTGCATTTACTATGGAAACGCTTATAATTCAAACTAAAACAACATCCGGCTGAACCGGATGTCACGGACAGACCGCTAACATTCAAAAAATTTCAAAAATCTAAAATTCAAAAAAAACTGGCGCAAAAAAAAATTACCGAACCGGACATGACCGGTTACTAACTCTAAAAACCAAATTAAAAAAAAACTGCTGAAACTAAGATAAAACAACCAAAGGGAAAACAAAGATAAAGGGCCGAATATACATAGGGGCGCCGCGGGTGGTGTTGCGACGCCCGGTGCTTGTACCTCCCTCAATAACCATGGCCACCGACGCACCTGTATTTCGGTGGCCCCTTACCTGTGTGCCCTAAGTGCCTTCTAAACAAGTAAGGAAGTCAGCATTCCCATATGGTCAACAAATTTATTCAATGCTCATTATTACTACTAACATAGATTTCTCTTTTGTTTTCTCTTACTTCTTACTACACGGGGTTTGGAACCTATTTAAGCTTATAAACAAATTTTTTTGAAAAAATTTTATAGCAATCAAAAAGGCTATATATGTACTAAAATAAAAATATACTATATATGTAATGAAAAAAATCTTTTTTTTTTGTAGAACTTTGGTCAAATGCCCTTTTTTCTCCTTTTTTTTTTTTTCTTTTTTACAAATCTATCTTAGGGCTGTACAGTTTGGATACAACTTCTGCTAATTGGGGCCCCCTTACAAAATTAATAGTTGTTGTATTAAAATTACTTTGAGTTTAACTAAACATCAATTCGGTATTACACATAGTATAATGACAGTAATATGTACTATGCGCTGAGAAATTAGTCATAAACGCAACTAGGACTAAACTTGGGGTAAATCCTACCCCTCAAAAAATATTGTTTCACAAGCTCAAGCAAAATGTAAGCTTTTAGCTTCATGGAAAAATTACCGAAGTCATTCACCTGTTCAGGTACAACATGAACCTTTTAAACTTATAGTACAATTACTGAAATCGTTTTACTTGTTCAAGTGAAACGTAAACTGTTTTACAAGCAAGTGTTAGGGTTGGTATTGTTTCGGGTTTAGTTCGACTCAGTCACCCAAAAAAAAATGTATACAACAAAAAGTTTTGTTTTGCTAGCGCAAGCCAACCCGCATTACTTGTTATTTGCGTCTCTTAATATAGAGTTAATGTATTTTACTGATAATGCAACTGAGCTTGAATTACCAATAAAACTTTATTCCTTACCGAAACAATATCAACACTTTTGCTCACTCCAAAATCATATTCGCCACGATGGCATCAATAAAAAAAATGTATTAGTAAAATTTTACCACAACGCAAAGCAGATTTTAATGCCTGAAACACCTTTTTCTTTGTTTCAAAGGCAGTATAAATTGCACACCCATGACCATTAAAATATGCTTTGTTTTTTTGTTGGTTAAAATTTTTTCTTGTAGAAAAAAGGCAATTTACTATGACTTAAACATTACATAGATATATACTCGAAAATGGTTTTTTTTTCCTTTAATTAGCTTTATACCCTTTTTTGCAACACTAAATAGTTACGTTAAATTGATCTTCGTGGTTTTTAGTTATAGGACATAAACTTTACATTACTATCAATCTTGAGTTGTTTTTATGCTTTTTTAATATTAGTGCCTTTAACTACAGGGAATTCATTTTTCCATTTTTCTACCAAATTGCAATCCTATTTACAGTGCAAAGGTATTTAGCACATTGGTCTTTGTGTTTTATATAAACAATTCACTTTTAATTTAGTTGTGGTTACATTAACATTATATAATGTTGCGGAGTCAAAAATATAATTTAAAAAAAAGGTTAAGGCTGCAAATACATAATTTTAGTTCAGTAGTGGAACGAACTCACCGCTTTAACCGCTGATGTTCGTTATCGCAATTGGAATGCCCGCAGGCCTATATTCGCTGTCCTGTGATTGCCATTGTAGCAGGTTTATTGTAGCCCAATCTGGTCGTAGTTGGTAAGGGTTGCGCTAGTAGTGTTAGTGCCGGTATGGACGCAGTTAATAAAGATGCGCTAGTAGTGTTATTGCCGGCATGAGCGCGGCTAGTATTATTGCCGGTATGAGCGCAGTTAATAAAGGTGCGCTAGTCTTGGGGTCGGTGGAACCGCCTGTTGTTGGTGTTAACCTTAATGGCCTCAAGCCTATGTACGTGGCCCCGCTACGTGCGTTGCAACTGGTGTGGCGGTACGTCTGATGGTTGTTGCGCTCGTGGTTGCGCTTATGAAGGAGTTGGGGGAGGTACTACCGATGGTGATGCCCGTGGTAATAGTATGCACCGTTGGTGGTGGTTGGCGCGGTGGTCCGAGGTGAACAAAAGACCCAGGTGGCGATAAAGCTTCGTGCTGGCCTTTACGCCGGTGGTAGTGTCCTCCTAGGTTAAGATATATTACCACCCAATTCCCCTTTTTTTTTTTTATTTCTGCGCAGCATACAATTGCCACTTGAACATGCCTAATGGTTGATAGGTTAAAATGCAGATCTAATTCTGGCGTTGTTTCATTGATGGGAAAATGTTCACGTTCTAAGTCCCAATAATCATTTAAAAACACCATCGGTGAATACGTTTTACCACCATCATCTAATTTGGTGTCGATTTGGCCGGCAACTCGGCGATTTTTCTTGATTTAGTTTCCCTTACCAAATTTTTTCTTTCCTTATGTGTATACGGCGGAAACTCAATCTTCAAAAGGGGCCGATTTTTTTCGTAGTGATGGCCGGTCTGTCTTTTTCTTGTTTTTTCGATATCTTTTTATCGCAACTTTCGCCACATCGCTAGGGGTGTTCGCGTGAACACGCTCCCAAGTGGATCGTAGCCGTAGACCGTAGCAGCAGACCGTAACAAACCTGCTTCGCTTTGAAGACCTGACGATGAAGCGAACAGGAAGCCGGATCATCTGTGGGAAGCTATTGCCAGGGATCTTCGACGACAAGCAACGTGTGGCACGACTCACCCCTGAGATAAGAGTCTCAAAGTCCTACTACGAAGCCAGCCGGGCAACATAGGTCTATCAAAAAAAAATTAAGTCAAGTTGGGAATATTTCTGTTTCCTAGTTAAAAGGGCTTTGCGGCAATTAGACATTTGTTATGGAGAACTCGTCAAAACTCCGAAAGATGATTCCTAGTGGGTATCGCTCCCACAGGAATGCAAAATAAAAAAAAATGTAGACATTTTGATATGGAGAACTCGTCAAAACTGCGAAAGGCTAGTCCGACCTAAGTGTGGACTGCCAGGGTGTTCACGGTCCTCGGTGAGTACGCGCGTGAACATAATATGAGGTCAGTGCTAGGGGAGAATACTGGGCGAGATGTCTCCGACCGCCAAAACGCCCAGACAAAAAAAAAGGTCCAATTGGTGGGTATAGAAAAAAAATCAAATTGTAAATTGGCAAAAGAAACGCCCTTGTTGGTTCATTGCGGACGAATATCCGAAGCATGGAAGCGACCTATCAATTTCCCGTTTAGGTCCTCGAGATCATACAATGCATTGCCTATTTTTCGAAGCACGCGACACTTCAGGTATTTGGGTAGGAATTTGGCGTTAATGCCCTGTTTAAAGTTACTTAAGGCAAAGTTTCTTCGGAAAACTTCCTGACCTTCCTTGTAGTTGACTTGTCTAGAGCGCTTGTTATAGGTGGTTACTCCCCTATCCTTAGCCTGATCTAAATTTTTACGGATTTGCTCACGGATATTAGTCAACTTGTCAGTTCTGCTTACTACCGTAACCTGGTCTTCCCGAAGGCTGCCGAGTTTCCCTAAAATGTTGTACGTTGAGGCATGTTGGACCATATTTTGGCCATATAATGCAAAGTATGGAGAACACTGAATCGCCGTATGAAAATCACTTCTCAAAACTGACAAAATCTCGGGTATATGCTTATCCCAATCGGTATGGTCAGGTTTATCTTTCAGGAAAATCCTAATCTTCGAAACAATTTCTCTATTAACGCTCTCGGATGCGTTTGCTTGAGGAGAATATAACCCCGTCCTCACGTGCGTCACCCCGTAATTTGCAAAAAATTGGCTCATTTCCTTCGAGATAAAATGTTTACCACTGTCACTGTGAATAAACTCAGGGACCCCTACAGCTGGAAAAATTTCTGAAGCGAAGTAATTTATAACGTTAACAGTGGTGGCTCTCTGCATGGGCTTTAGCCAAATGTATTTTGAAAAATGGTCTAGTACTATGAAAAGAAATTGATTTCGCCGCATAGATCTCGGATACAGCCCTAGAAAGTCGCAATATAACCGCTGAAATGGCCTTTCGGATTCAAAGGTACTCCCTATAGGTGGTCTCGACTGCTGATTGGTGGGTTTTACCGTTTTGCAGGTGTCACAACGCTGGACGTAGTCTCTGACGTCCTTAGCCTGCTGCGGCCAGAAGTACTTCTGCCTAACACGTTCTAAGGTTTTCTGCCATCCGCCATGGTAACTCCGGTTAGTGTCATGTGCTAATCTCACTGCTTCCTCAGTCAACCCTTTTGGCAACCATAAACGCCACAACGAGCTTCTTCCCCTTCCATCCCCTTACGAAACTTAACTCTTTTGAAAATTACACCGTCCACAACTCGTAAATCCGGAAGTGATTCCTCGTTTTCGGTGACAGTCCGAATTAAGTCTAAATACTCGTTGCTGCTAAATTCGGGAGAGACTAAATCTATTCCTCCGGGTGTGGTAGTGAAAGACAACTCATCGGCATCAAAACGCGACAGCGCGTTTGGTACTACATTCAGGGTGCCTTTACGATGTTCCATTCTAAAGTCGTATCTTTGCAGAAAGAGTGACCATCTGGCTAACCTCCCGCTTAAGTATTTATGTGTCATCAACCACTTGAGACTGGAGTGGTCCGTAATAATCCGAAAAGGTAATCCTTCAACATAGGGTCGGAAGCGCTTCACGCTGATTATGGCTGCAAGACATTCCAGCTCGGTTACTGTATAATTGCGTTGAGCATTATTCAGCTTTTTCGACACGAATGCGATTGGATGCTCAGCGCCCTCATCATCGACCTGGAACAACACTCCGCCAACACCTACTTTGGAAGCGTCGCATTGTATTACGAATTCCCTTGAAAAGTCTGGTTGGGCCAAAACAGGGGCGGAACTCAAGCCACTTTTAGCTTTTCGAAGGCCTCTATAGCTTCAGAGGTAAGCTTGAACGGGCTTGCTGACTTACGAAGACAGTCGGTCGAGGGACCTGCCAAGTCAGCAAAATTGGTAATAAACGGCCTGTATCAATTCGCCATGCCCACAAACCTACGCACTTGCCGAGGGGATTTAGGGATCGGGAAGTTTTGCATTGCTTCGACTTTTCCCGGATCCACTTTCAGACACCCGCTGCCTATCAAGTATCCTAAGTAGCGTATTTCCTTCTGACAAAATTTACTTTTTTCCACGTTGATTGTCAGTCCTGCGTCTCTCAAACATTGGGCCACTTCCGCTAGCAATTTCAGGTGATCCTCAAAATTAGTGCTACATACCATCAGATCGTCCAGGTAGACAAAGACGTTCTCTCGCAGACGCGAACGGATTGCCTTGTCCTTCAGCCTACTCATAGTCTGCGGTCCATTGCACAGACCAAATGGCATTACTTTGAAGTGGTACAGAGGCCTCCCCGGAACTGCGAATGCTGTTTTTTCCTTAGAGGACTCTGTCAATTTGATCTGGAAGAACGCGTCCTTTAGATCAATGCCACTAATAAAATGCGTATCTTTCAGTCTGCTCAATAAGCCGTTGATATGAGGCAGGGGGTACGAGTCCTTCTTAGTTACCGCGTTGACCTTCTTCGAATCTATGCACAGCCTAACTTTACCTGGTTTCCGGACCAGTGCTACAGGACTACACCACGGGGAGTTGGATTCTTCTATAACTCCTAATTCGAGTAACCTGTCTAGTTCTCTAAAAGCTTCGGCTTGCCTCGGTGGCGAAAGAGGGAAATGTTTGGTTTTTATAGGTACAGCGTCACCGGTGTCGATGTGATGCTCCACTAATTTGGTTTGTCCTAGGCCTAACTTCTCGTACGAAGGGAACGTCTCGATGACCTTTTGCAATTCTAATTTTTTTGTTGGTGACAATTCGTGCAGGTTAAGTTCTTCTTCCTTCTCAAGTCTAACCTCTAAACACTCTACGCTTGGGAATATTTCGGGAGCTAACGCAAATGCTCTCCAAAAATCTACCCCGAAGTAAGCTTCTTGGAGCAATGAGGGAACAAGATAAAAACGAATAACCTTTGTGATATTTTTGAAGGTGACTGGTAGGGATACTGAGCCTAAAATTGTTTGCTTGTTGCCGCCCGCGGTATATACGAACGCGTGTAAGGGCTGATATTCGAAGCCGTTATCCTCTAAGAATTCTACTCCATTTTTCCCTAAGATGGAGACGTTGGCTCCCGAGTCCAACAACCCTACAAGGAAACTGTCTTTAATTTTAGCCTTAATTAAAGGCCTTTCATCCTCGGTAAGCGTTAGCGTGGTGGCTTGCAGCAGTCTACGCTCCTGTACTCTCCTGTGGTATCTCTTCCTACACTTCAAAATATTTTCCGATACCGGATATTGTTCAAAAATGGTATGTCTTATTTGTTTATACCTATGTTCCCTTTCTTCTAGGTTTGGTGAAAGTTGCGTTTGGCAAGCGGCATCCCTATGCTGGTGTCGCAGAATTCTAATCGGCTCGCCCATCACGAATGCAGACGTTTGACTCTCGGCTTCAGAACTATTCGAATTGTCAGTACTGTCAGGGAAGGTCAGGAGAGGTTCGCCCTCTTGTTCGGTGCCTGGGACGACGCCTCGAGCACCGGCTGGTGTGGGAGCTATGAAGCCGAACGAGATTCCCCCATCTTCTCGCTCGGGTACTGGTTTCCCTGCCTGCGATGGTCCCTAGGGCATTTAGGAGTAAATACCCCCTTATACCCACATTTGAAACAAAAAGGATTTTTTATGGGTTCCTCACAATATATATAGGAGTGCCCCATTCCCTGGCAATTCCAGCATTGGATTCCCGAATAGTCCGGTCTTCTGCTGCGTCGATATTCCAGCGCCTCTATCTGCGGATCCGTCTCGCCGTCTTCGTTTTCCATCCTCATGTCCGGGGTTGTCACGCGTGCTTCGTTTCAATGCCGTCCTGGGTAAGTAGCTCCCAACAGCTTGCTTTCTTTCAGCACTTGTTCGCCTCTGCGTGCTACATACCGTAGATCATGAAGGTTCCTTACATCTGCGTTGAAAGGCATCAGCTTAAGGCTACTGTTGACGTTTCTTTTTATTATGCCAATCAGTAGAAGCTCCGACATTGGCTCTCTTAAGCGCGCGTTCAAGGAGATTATGTCCGTGTGAAACACGTCATAGCACTCACTTGCTTTCTGCTTTCGCATGGAGATCTCCATCATGATCTCGTGGTCAGTTTTCAAAGTGCCAAACTCTCTTTTCAATGAGAAGCACAAAAAGGCATATGTCGCATTAGGGTTTTATTTTGTGAACAGCCAGTACCATTCTTCGGCCCGCCCGGAAAAAACAGGTGGAAACTAGCCATTATTTGTTCGTCAGGGCATTGTGTGCGCTCACACAAGGTGTTCAGTTTGAAGAGGAAATCGGCTACGCTCCCAGTGCCGTCAAATGAGATTTTCCACTACTGCGGTTTTACTGCTATGCTGCTTGGAGTCGGGTACATTGGTGGTACTCCCGTTGGAAATGGGTTACGGTCCATCCTACTTGCGTTCCTATTTTGCTGATCCGCTTGCTGGGTGGATTCGAGAGCGGCGTTGAGCTGGGCCATATTGGCTCTAATTGAGCCCATCTCTCTCCGCATTTCCTCCTGCGAAGCCTGGAACAGTTGGTGTAGCACGTCCACCCACGAGCCTCCACGAGTGGCTTCGTCCTGCATTCCTAAGGTATTCGCCCGATCACTTGTAGCGTCTCCGAAATTTCCAATCTCCTGATGTGGTGGTAAAGCACCAGCTCCTTCTGGTGCGTAGATCTGCACATTGGGCATTAGCCCCGAGATATCGTGCGCGTTCACGTGACTGGTGCTTACAGGTCCGTCCAGTTTCTCGCGAGGGTCATTCAGGTCCGCGCCCATGTTTATTAATGCGGGGTCTCCATATTGTCCGCCTACTGGGGTGTGCACCACCAAGGGACGCCTGGCCTGAGAGAAGGCCCTTCTATTTCTACTGCCCCGGTTCTGGTTTCCCCGGTAATTCCCTGCACTCCCAAACGGGGTATTCCGGCCCGGTTGCCCGAACGACTGGTCGCGCGACATATTAAAAAAAAAATGGTCAGTTATAGGTCAAAAAACTTTTGCCACGTAAGGCAGTTAAGAATTCCAAAAAAGGTTTGGGTATATAAAGTTATACACAACAAAAAAAATAAGTAAAACTTTCAAAAGCTGAAAAAAACAGAAGCGACGAAGCTATTCAAACGTGTCGTGAAGGCACTCGGGCTACAGGCGAGAAAAAAAATTACATAGACTCATTCATACTTGTCCCTAGTGCTCCCAACCGCAGTGCGAGGGGGTCTTAAGGCCCCCATCCGAGACTGGTTGGGGTCACTAAGGTCACTCCAGGCACACACGGGTTGGTCTCAACACGCCCAGCCGCAACGCAGGGGCACTCTCCAGGGGCTTGCCCCTGGGACTGGTTGGGGGTGTTGAGGCCTCCCATCCATTCTCGCTGGACACCCCTCCTGCCTCCGCCGCAATGGGTGGAGCGGTTTCGGAACCGCTCCCCCAGTCTGGTGGGACAGGAAGGAGTGCCACTCTGAATCCCAGCTCAACCCGTCACAATCCAGGTGGCACTATGCGTTGCCACCTGAGACGTGGGATGAGCTGGGGTCCTATCAACACATACACACACTCCAGACAACACAAAACAAAACAAATTCGGCATAAAAAAAAATTTATTGAAAAAAAAAATTTTAACATTAAAAAAAAATTGAAACCCAAGTTAGCGGACATATTATTACCAAACCGACTAACGGACAACATTCCGGAAACACAAAACCCCACTTACAAAAAAATCCAGTGCGTTTAGCACTGCCTCACTGGGTGAAATAATAAAAAAAAATCCGGAGACTGACGTAAAGTCCGTGGCTCCTTCGGCCACTGCCCCCGATGACCAGCCCGGACAACCTGATCCGTCCAACCATCCCACCGCAACGTAGGTGGCAGCTCTGTGGCTGCTTACTCGGACTGGTGGGATGGTCAACTTCACGGGTTGACCCGACTGACCCTCGCGGCCAGCGCCTTAGTTGCCACGTTGGGCGCCATCTGTTATGGCGCCCTCAGAAACTGTCATCGATGATCATTCTGGACAACTTGATCCGTCCAACCATCCCACCGCAACGCAGGTGGCTGCTCCTGCGGCTGCACACCTCGGACTGATGGGATGGTCAACTTCACAAGTTGACCAAAATGACCAGCGCGACAGCGCCTCGGGCACCAAATCCCGTTGGGCGCCATCTGTTATGGATTTGCATTTACTATGGAAGCAGTAAGGGAGGCGGTCGGCATGATGTGTTGGTGCACAGTGGCTAGTCATTGTCGGCTGGGGCGGGTCCTTGCCAACCTTACTGTTCCTGCGCCATAAACAGAAAAAAGTTCCTATCATGCCTATCAAAACGAGCAGCTGTCGAATTCAAAACAAACTGACAGAAGCGCAGAGACCGACTCAAAACGCTTATAATTCAAACTAAAACAACATCCGGCTGAACCGGATGTCACGGACAGACCGTTAACATTCAAAAAAATTCAAAAATCTAAAATTCAAAAAAACTGGCGCAAAAAAAAATTACCGAACCGGACATGACCGGTTACTAACTCTTACAACCAAATTCAAAAAAAACTGCTGAAACTAAAATAAAACAACCAAAGGGAAAACAAACATAAAGGGCCGAATATACATAGGGGGCGCCGCGGGTGGTGTTGCGACGCCCGGTGCTTGTCCCTCCCTCAATAACCATGGCCACCGACGCACCTGTATTTCGGTGGCCCCTTACCTGTGTGCCCTAAGTGCCTTCTAAACAAGTAAGGAAGTCAGCATTGCCATATGATCAACAAATTTATTCAATGCTCATTATTACTACTAACATAGATTTCTCTTTTGTTTTCTCTTACTTCTTACTACACGGGTTTTGGAACCTATATATTATAAACAAATTTTTTTGAAAAAATTTTATAGCAATAAAAAAGGCTATATATGTACTAAAATAAAAATATACTATATATGTAATGAAAGAAAATCTTTTTTTTTGTAGAACTTTGGTCAAATGCCCTTTTTCTCCTTTTTTTTCTTTTTTACAAATCTATCTTAGGGCTGTACAGTTTGGATACAACTTCTGCTAATTGGGCCCCCTTACAAAATTAATAGTTGTTGTATTAAAATTACTTTGAGTTTAACTAAACATCAATTCGGTATTACACATAGTATAATGACAGTAATATGTACTATGCGCTGAGAAATTAGTCATAAACGCAACTAGGACTAAACTTGGGGTAAATCCTACCCCTCAAAAAGTATTGTTTCACAAGCTCAAGCAAAACTTAAGCTTTTAGCTTCATGGAAAAATTACCGAAGTCATTCACCTGTTCAGGTAAAACATGAACCTTTTAAACTTATAGTACAATTACTGAAATCGTTTTACTTATTCAAGTGAAACGTAAACTGTTTTACAAGTAAGTGTTAGGGTTGGTATTGTTTCGTGTTTAGTTCGACTCAGCCACCCACAAAAAAATGTATACAACAAAAATTTTGTTTTGCTAGCGCACGCCAACCCGCATTACTTGTTATTTGCGTCTCTTAATATAGAGTTAATGCATTTTACTGATAATGCAATTGAGCTTGAATTACCAGTAAAACTTTATTCCTTACCGAAACAATATCAACACTTTTGCTCACTCCAAAATCATATTCGCCACGATGGCATCAATAAAAAAAAATGTATTAGTAAAATTTTACCACAACGCAAAGCAGATTTTAATGCCTGAAACACCTTTTTCTTTGTTTCACAGGCAGTATAAATTGCACACCCATGACCATTAAAATATCCTTTGTTTTTTTGTTGGTTAAAATTTTTTCTTGTAGAAAAAAGGCAAATTTACTATGACTTAAACATTACATAGATATATACTCGAATTTTATTTTTATTTTAATTAGCTTTATACCCTTTTTTGCAACACTAAATAGTTACGTTAAATTGATCTTCGTGGTTTTTAGTTATAGGACATAAACTTTACATTACTATCAATCTTGAGTTGTTTTTACGCTTTTTTAATATTAGTGCCTTTAACTACAGGGAATTCATTTTTCCATTTTTCTACCAAATTGCAATCCTATTTACAGTGCAAAGGTATTTAGCACATTGGTCTTTGTGTTTTATATAAACAATTCACTTTTAATTTAGTTGTGGTTACATTAACATTATATAATGTTGCGGAGTCAAAAATATAATTTAAAAAAAAGGTTAAGGCTACAAATACATAATTTTAGTTCAGTAGTGGAACGAACTCACCGCTTTAACCGCTGATGTTCGTTATTGCAATTCGAATGCCCACAGGCATATATTCGCTGTCCTGTGATTGTCATTGTAGCAGGTTTATTGTAGCCCAATCTGGTCGTAGTTGGTAAGGGTTGCGCTAGTAGTGTTAGTGCCGGTATGGACGCAGTTAATAAAGATGCGCTAGTAGTGTTATTGCCGGCATGAGCGCGGCTAGTAAGGATGCGGCTGGTATTATTGCCGGTATGAGCGCAGTTAATAAAGGTGCGCTAGTCTTGGGGTCGGTGGAACCGCCTGTTGTTGGTGTTAACCTTAATGGCGTAAAGCCTATGTACGTGGCCCCGCTACGTGCGTTGCAACTGGTGTGGCGGTACATCTGATGGTTGTTGCGCTCGTGGTTGCGCTTATGAAGGAGTTGGGGGAGGTACTACCGATGGTGATGCCCGTGGTAATAGTAGGCACCGTTGGTGGTGGTTGGCGCGGTGGTCCGAGGTGAACAAAAGACCCAGGTGGCGATAAAGCTTCGTGCTGGCCTTTACGCCGGTGGTAGTGTCCTCCTAGGTTAAGATATATTACCACCCAATTCCCCTTTTTTTTATTTCTGCGCAGCATACAATTGCCACTTGAACATGCCTAATGGTTGATAGATTAAAATGCAGATCTAATTCTGGCGTTGTTTCATTGATGGGAAAATGTTCACGTTGTAAGTCCCAATAATCATTTAAAAACACCATCGGTGAATACGTTTTACCACCATCATCTAATTTGGTGTCGATTTGGCTGGCAACTCGGCGATTTTTCTTGATTTAGTTTCCCTTACCAAATTTTTTCTTTCCTTATGTGTATACGGCGGAAACTCAATCTTCAAAAGGGGCCGATTTTTTTCGTAGTGATGGCCGGTCTGTCTTTTCTTGTTTTTTCGATATCTTTTTATCGCAACTTTCGCCACATCGCTAGGGGTGTTCGCGTGAACACGCTCCCAAGTGGATCGTAGCCGTAGACCGTAGCAGCAGACCGTAACAAATTTCATGTACATATATAATAAGGTATGTCGTGATACGATTGCTGTTGGAATTAGATTTGAAACCAGTCAATACTCCTGCTAAGGGTTGCATAATTATTGCTTGAATGATTAGATTTAGAACAATAATAAGTCTGACTCAATAACTAGTCCTACATTTTTAAGCTCATCAATTACGACAGCAGTCGGATTCCACGACACCTTTGAATATTCTTGATCTGAAAAAAGAGTAAACAACCATGGAAACAACTCAAATTTTACATGAATATAACACACTTCTGAATTGTCTAAATATAAAGTTAGCTGCTACAGCAATATAGCTCAAAGAAATTAATATATTTTTTATGTTATTATTAAAGTACTTACTTCTTTTTTATATTAAATGTATTAATTTAAGTTGCAATTTCATGTATATATGAGGCTCCAAGATGCAAAACCAGATAAATGCTTATATTATATGTTATGTTTGGTTGTTATAATTAAAAATAAATATTGAATATTAAATTTTTTGGTTGATATTTTATTCATGTAGCTGCTCCAGGTAAAGTAAATCGGCAAGTAAAATTCAAGTTATATGGCGGTCATATAAACTTTATTGTCAAAAGACTCGAAAATGTAGAGTGAAATGACTGAAGAAATTCCCGCCATTTGACGAGCATTGTGCCGCGTGTGAGCAGAACAGTGCTATGCTCACATCCTATAAGTGGGAGCGGAATGCACGATCACATTAATAGGAACGAAACGGAAAATTTGGTCACAAAAGTTCATCACACCCATGCAAACGTGACTATGAATATAACCGCTGCAGAAAGTCACAATGACCGTAAAATGACTAGTCAAACGACGTGGAGCGTTTTTGCAGGGTATTTATGTGATTGTGCATTCCGCTTCCACTTACAGGATGTGAGCATAGCACTGTTCTGCCCACACACGTCACAATGCGCATCAATTGGCGGTCAAACTTTCGGTCATTTCACTCTACATTTGACAATCAATTTTACTGCTGTTTTACCATTTATATAACCGCCATATAACTCGAATTTTACCTCCCGATTTACGTTACCTGGGGCCCTATTCAGTAACTGTGAGTTTTAAAATGTACACTTTTTCTTCATATAATTTGTATGAAAGAAAAATGTACATTTCAAAACTCATAGTTACTGAATAGGGCCTCTGGAGCAGCGACATGAATTAAATATCAACCAAAAAAATCGAATTTTCAATATTTACTTTTAATTATAATAACCAAACATAACATATAATATAAACACTTATTTAAAACATATCATTAGATTTAGTAATTTTTTTCCAAATAAAGAATATTATATATGGGGCGCCTAGATGCAAAACCAAAATAATGTTTAAATTACGACAATATTGCATCGCCTAGCAACATTCTAAAAACCCGTATTGAAAATTCATAACAATTTTCATTCATAACAAATTAAACAATTTTTTGTGCTTTTTCTAAGTTTTACATATCATGGATTCATCTGGTTTTGCATCTTGGAACCTCATATATACATGAAATTGCAACTTAAATTAATACATTTAATATAAAAAAGAAGTAAATACTTTAATAATAACATAAAAAATATATTAATTGCTTTGAGCTATATTGCTGCAGCAGCTAACTTTATATTTGAACAATTCAGAAGTGTGTTATATTTATGTAAATTTTGAGTTGTTTCCATGGTTTCGAATAAAAAATTTGATTACTTGAATCAATATAAGTCTACAACTTAAAGCTAAGTAGAAATTTTGATTAGATTTACTCTTTTTTCAGATCAAGAATATTAAAAGGTGTCGTGAATCCGATTGCTGTCGTAATTGAATTTGAAAGTAATAAAGTAAAGTAAAATATGAACTAATCATTCAAGCAATAATTCTGCAACTCTCAGCAGGAGTATTGATTGGTTTCAAGTCTAATTCCGACAGCAATAGAATCACGTCATACCTTATTATATATGTACATGAAATTGCAACTTAAATTGATACAGTTGATATAAAGAAAAATAAGTATTTAAATAATAAATAAACTCGCTTAATTGGTTTTTGTTTTCCAATTGAAATCTTTTCTAAGCGAGCAGAAAATAATTTTGAGCTTTAGAAAAAACTCCAATTATTTGAATAATCTACAACTTAAAGCTTAGTAGAAATTCAGATTAGGTTTACTCTTTTTTCAGATCAAGAATATTCAAAGGTGTCGTGGAATCTGATTGCTGTCGTAATTGATGAACTTAAAAATGTACGACTAGTAATTGAATCAGACTTATTATTGTTCTAAATCTAATCATTCAAGCAATAATTCTGCAACCCTTAGCAGGAGTATTGATTGGTTTCAAATGTAATTCCGACAGCAATCGTATCACGACATTCCTTATTATATATGCATATGAAATTGCAACTTAAATTAATACAGTTGATATAAAGAAGAGTAAGTACTTTAATAATAACATAAACTCTCTTAATTGGTTTTTGTTTTCCAATTTAAATATTTTCCTGTGCAACACATCGCTAACCTATGTTGGCAAAAGATATGATTATACTGTCTTCGATAGATAGTTGGGCGAGCCGCTACTCGGCGAAGTAGATATGACCGTTGTGTCGGTGGCAGCAGTTACAACGGCAGTTTCTAACTTTCCACCATCCGTACAGTGTGATGAATGCTTCACTGCCTTTTCCAATTGCTTGGCGCTAGCAATTTTTGCTGTTTGTAAAGCTTTAGCTGTAATGCAAATATATAGATGGGTTAAAGTGGTTTTCGTATGGTATTCAACAACTCACCCTATACCATCATCACAACCTTTCATCGATTTTGAAAATGTGTACTGTTTCAGTATTCAGACCCAGTTCGTTTGGAACAATATTTTCGATTTGATGAATATATATACTATCCGTTAGGCAGACAATTAGGTGCGGTTGATTCATTCATATACTGTGGGTATTTGAGCCGTAAACGCAATGGCAGATATTTTGATTCTTTTTGAAATGTAACATTTGTAAACAGTTGGGTTTCTCTGCTGTCACCATCACCACTAGAGAGCTATTGAAGAAACGCTCCACCATGATAATATTTTGCGATTTACGCGCATATATTTCTTTCACCTTGTCACAGTTATTGATGCAGAAAATTCGAAAGCCATGTATACCATCCAATACGGAAATGGAACTGTAGACGAAGAAAAATTTTATAAAATTTAATAAAATCAAAAAATGATAGTTGTGCTAAAATGGGTTAAAGTATTGTATGTTAAAGTATAGCGATGCCTCAGCGGCTTTGTCCTGGTGAAAATTGAGTTTGAATAGGTTTTATTCTTCATTCTTAGAAACATGTACGAAGGTACCTGGTAAGAAATTAAAAATCCTCAACACTTTTTTGCAATAACTTAAAAAAAACTCATATTCAAACTTCTACATATCAATAGCTACCTTTACCACCAGGAGTCACTATTGCTTCTACGCCTATGCTATTGTTTCCTACATCGATGAGCTTTGTAATAAAATAAACAGCTACCTCCTCAATCTCTCCAGTTTTGTCGCCTTACGAAACCTGATGTTGTCACCAACCAAATCATCGGTGACCTTTTTAAAAACATGGCCGCACCAAATGTCGACCATATGACATTACCCTACCGACTGTCTTACACCCTAAAATCTTGGGTGTGACTTTCGATCAGATCATGCACTAGCAATTGTAACGCAAATCCAGAGCTGTAACAAATATTTAATATAATTCGATAAATCGGCAGTACTTGGGGTAAATATAAATAGACGTTTGCATGGTACGCGTCTCCGATATGGTCGCCAAGCCTAAAGGTTACTGAGTGGAAGAAAATACAGGCCTGCCAAAAAATGCTGCCCCCAAAACCGCTACGGTCTGCCTTCTTATGTCCTCGGAACACCACCTGCACAATGAAGCGAGAAAACTCCCAATAAGGGAAAGAAATGAAATGCTAACAAAACAGTTTCTGTAGAATACCCAGAAACCTGGGCATTCCAACAGGCATCTGATTGATGATCCAACACTGCTTTGGGGCTTAAAGAGTCATCTCCGTAAGCATTATGAGGAAATACGGCAACTGAGAACTCAGCCGTATGAAGCAAAAAAACACAAGCAGGTCCTCAGTGAACTCCACACACAGGCGTCGGACCTTTATGCTAGGAATTGCCCGGTGAATCCAATACTCAAAGAACAGTACCCAAAACTTGCGGAAGAGGACCGCATACTCCCCAGGGAAAAGCGAGTCACTCTAGCTCAACTTCGTTCTGGATACTGTAACAGGTTAAACTCTTACCTATCCAGAATCAACCCCGACATACAATATGTATGGCCCGCTTGCAATGTGTCCCCACATGACACCAACCTTCTCTTTAATTGTAATGTGGAACCAACGCCTCTAAGACCCCTTTCATTATGCTTCACCCCTGTTGAAACACCAACCCAGCAAATATGTACCCGTATATTGATTAGGAAAATGACTAAAAGCTGTGTCGATGGAACACGTAAATCGTTAAGTAGCATTTGTACAGGACGTTGGGACTGTTTGTGACCAGTCCATTCCGTCGTACCTATTTATGTGATTGTCCATACTGCTCACACATATACGGTATTAGGTTATCGAAATGTAAACAAACTATAGTGCTGTACTGTTCTTACATTCGCGTTATGGCAGTCATTTTTTTAGTTATATACCTGTAACTTGACGAGTATTTTTACAGTCAGCCCTATTCTGCCTTTCCACTTGGATTGGAATTTTTTCGATTTGGCAATTTTGGTATTCTGTGTTCCAATCTCTTTCGATCCAACTTCGAATCGTTCGATTTTTTGTATTCTGCATTTCGATCGTAGTTCCGTTTTTCTAAGTTGCAAATTAGTTGGCGGAAAAATATTTTCTTTTTATTTTTTTATTAATTTATAACAGAATTTTAACAAAAATGTAAGTAAAACTTGTTAAGAAACGTAGAAGGCTTGATGATGATTGTTTTTTATATGTTTCCAGGTCAAAAACAACATGTCGATGTCGAAGTCCTTGGACGTATTTGCCCCGCAAAAGTATCTAACACATACTTGAAATCATCCTTGTTAAGTCGAGAGTTTTTTTTGAACCTAAATAAGAAAATAAGTCGTTAAACTTTACCACTTTTAAGTTCAATTTCTTACAATTCGTCACTCATCTCAAATGGATTACACAAATGTCGCAATATTTGCCTTTCCATTATCGTCTGGCCATTTTCGTATGCGTTGCTTTCCAACTCCACAAATATGCCGCGGCTATTGATTCCATTATAATAGACAGCTATAAATTGTGTCTGTTCGTTGGGTCCAGTTATATGCCAAAGCAAGCTGCCGGCGTAGAGGAAGGTGAAGCGAAAACGTAAACAATCCTTGCGGAAGGAATAAATAAACCTTTATAAAGTATTTTAGGCCAGTGCAATTAAATTAGCATCCTTAAAATTCAGAAAATGTCAACTATATTCGTGCAGGAATCCGTTTTATCAAAACTTTGTGGCCACGGCAGGGAATTGGCCAAAAGAACGACAAAAACACACTTACAATTATGAAAGCACTTCACTCAAAAAAATATAACACTGCGGCAATATATTCTATTGCTTTTTTTTGTACAAAATGGCGTGGATAATAAAATATAAACGTTTTTCAGTGTTTTTTACAAATTTGCTTTAATTTATTTTGTTTCAATGTTCACACATTCCGTACCAACTGATGATTTCGAAAAATCATTTGCTCTTCCTCTTCTCTTTACGATTCCGTCGTAATGCAGAATACCAAACTTCGATTAATGCGGAGGGGAGAACGGGAACGTAATCGAAATGCAGAATAGGGATGAGTATTTTTACGTTAATATGACCGCCTTTTGACTAGTATTATGTCCGTTTTTTTACTTGGATAATACTGCTATATAAATAAAACATTTCTTTAATTCAAATCCATTAACATTTCTTTTATTCGACATTTTTATAATATATTACATTATATATAATAGTTGTAAATTATTAACTATAAGGAAGGAATAGTTTTTCAGTCTTGTTGGTGAGCCATAAATACAAATTTTATTGTATGCGATTGTATGCATACAAAATTAAGGGAAACTTAAATAAATTAATTAATGATATAGAAAACAAAAGAGAAGAGCTAACACAACTATTGGTTGCAGTAAACCACTAAATCGCGAGTAGGCAATTCACAATTTGAGTAACTTTACTTGTAATACGCCAATTTTAATGCTCTACCTTCTTTATTTTAGTTCAGAATGCTGCAATTGAGGTTCGAAAGTTACAATTGGAGTTCAAAAATTTCAATTCAAGTTCAGAAAATTTAAACTCATGCTCAGAATTTCTATTTGTAGTTCAGAAAATTAAACTTGAAGTTCAGAATTTCTGTTTGTAATTCAGAAAATTATAATTGAACTTAAATTGTAATTTTCTGAACTTCAGTTGTAATTTTCTGAACTGCAGTTGAAATTCTTGACCATCAATTATAATTTATTGAACTTCTATTGTAATTTTTTGAACTGCAATTGAAATTCCCGAGCTTTCAGAACTTCAATTGCAACTTTCAAAATTTTTTTACATAAAATGAACAATTTAACATTTTTTCTGACATTCAAAGTGGTGAATTCCCTACAAGTGGTTTGAAACCACTTGCATTCGTGTTGGCGCTTCTCTATATCATTATATAACAATATCTTTTTAATAATTTAATTAATAGACAAATATAATTTTTTTTTCTTTACATTTAGCACTGTGTACAAAAATATGTAATTTTACATATCGCAACCTAAACCAAAAAGTATTTCAACTCATAGTCAGAGTAACTTTTTGTTGAATGTTGATTTATACCACAAAAATAACAAAATTCTTAACAAAACCAGGCTAAACGATAACGTTAACTACCAAAAAAAAGTTATTTCACGATGCTTTCATGGATCGATTTACACTTAAATACCGATTTACAATTTTTTTAAGTTTTCACATTTTTTAGTTTAAAATGCGATATATGCATTCAGTGGAATAATTTTAGATTGAGGGTACTTCATGCAATTTTCTTTCTTCGTGATTTTGCAATAATAAACGTAGGTACTCATAGTAATTTTTTGTTTTGAATTATGTGATTACAATATTTATAAGGACCATTTAGCTGATGGTATTGGTACTGTCAATTAAATTCATCAGGCAAATATTTATATTCAAAATATATTTTTTATTATACATCTATTTTATAAATTTTGGTTAAAAATTATTGACAAATTCGTTGCAATAAAATTGCTTTAAAAATCTTTGCAAACTTTTCGAGATTGTTGAATATTACTTTAATTAGAGCATAAAAAGCTTAGAATAGTAACGTAGGAAAAAACTTAGAATTATTTCAGTTAAGTTCATCACAAATATTTATATTCAAAATACTTTTTTGTTATACATCTACTTTCTGAATTTTGGTTAAAAATTATTGACAAATTCGTTGCAATTAAATTGCTTTAAAAATCTTTGCAAACTTTGTGCGATTGTTGAATATTTTTTTTTATTTAGTGCATGAAAAGCATAGAATACGAACGTAGGAAAAAGCTTAGAATTATTAGATTCTTAGATACTTTTTAACCAAGATTATTTCAGTGTGTGTTCGTTTGTTTGTTGTACAAATTCGTTGCATATTAATTTTCAGATCAAGAATACTCAAAGGTGTCGTGGCATCGTCTTGTTGGTCAATCGCGCGCCGCAATATCTATTGATGGGAATTGACATTCATTATAAAGTAGCGAAGGCACGGTCCTGCGCAAACACATCGCCAACCTGTGTTGGCAAAAGATATGCTGAACTGTAGAGGAAGAAACAATTTTAAAATTTAATAAAATCAAAATTATAGTTCTGCTAAAGTATTGTATGTTAAAGTATAGCAAAGTCTCAGCGGCCTTGTCCTGGCGAAAATTGAGTTTGAATAGGTCTCATTCTTAATTCTCAGAAACATGTACGAAGGTACCTTGTAAGATATTAAAAATCCTCAACGATTTTTGCAACAACTTCAAAAAAAAATCACATTCAAACCGGTGTCCTATCCCTACTTCTGTTTAAGTTCTACATATCAATAGCTATATTCACCAGCAGAAGGAGTCACTATTGTTTCCTACATCATATGGTCGACAAGCCTAAAGATTACCCACTGGAAGAAGCTACAGGCATGCGAGATACTGCCCTCAGAACCGCCACGGGTTGTCTCCTTATGTCCCTAGAACACCATCTACATAATGAGGCGAGAGCAACCCCAATAAGTGAAAGAAATGAAATGCTAACCGAACAGTTTCTGTTGAATACCCAGGAACCTGGGCCTCCCAACAGACATCTGATTGATGAGCCAACACCGCACAGGGTCTTAAGGAGTCACCTCCCTAAGCACTATGAGGAAATACGGCACCTGAGAACTCAGCCGTATGAAGCAAGAAAAACACAGCAGGTCCCTGGTGAACTCCATAAACAGGCGTCGGTCCTCTATGTCAGGAATTACCCGGAGAATTAAGTACTCAAAAAACAATACCCTAAACTTTCAGAATAGGAACGCACGCTCCCTAGGGAAACGCGAGTCACTCTAGCCCAACTTCGATCTGGATACTGTAACAGGTTAAACTCATACCTATCCAGAATCAACTCCGACATACAAATGTCCCTGCTTGCAATGTGTCTCCACATGACACCAACCATCTCTTCAATTGTAATGTGGAACCAACACCTCCAACACCCCTCTCTTTATGGCACACCCCTGTTGAAACAACAAGTTCCCTCGGACTCCCGTTGGAGGACATTGATGACAATTTGTGATTGGTCAAACCTATTGGATGGAGCGAAGCACTGCTACAACAACATCAGAAGGCACTCGAAGACGATGCCTCAAAACTAACATCCAAAAGCAATAATTATCATTTCACTGACACAATTTTTTTAGGTTTTTCTTCCGTAGTTGGAAACAATCTTTTCGTAATATTACTTAACAATTTAAGCATAGACATTTTTTCAAGTTGTTTTTTGACTTACCAGCAACAATAGAATCATGTTTAATTTTACGCTGCACAATCACTGTACCATCATGTAACGAAGTTCAGCTTCTTCCAAAAATTGTTCGGCACTGCCACGTAAAATCAATGTACATGTTCTAGCATTAACGAAACCTTTAAATAATTATAAACTATAAAAATAAAATTAATGTCAAAGCAACTATCAAACCTTGGAAAATGTTGAAACGTTCACCACCAACTTGACGTTCTTCAAAGTAATCACATTGACCCAAAACAGTTGAATTAATATCATTAGCTGTAGTCATAACATCACACAAAAACTCATGTACCCAATACAAGTTCGGGACGTTCATATTTATCGACACGCTGTCCGGTGTGGCCCAAATGTTGGAAATATTCAGTTGGCACTGTTGAGGGTAATAGTCTAGTTGAGGGGTCGACTGCTAATACGTTACCAAAAATATCGAGAGAGGTGTCAAAAGACGCGTATTAATCTCGAGAACTATAATCCGATGGCGGAAAAGAAACATTTTATCTGTATCCGGAGATATTTGCAGTTGAAGTTGGCGATTTTCATGTGGTTGATGTTGTGTTGTACCCACCAAAAAAATTGTGTATCAACGTGGCGGTAGCCATGGTTATACCACACACCCGGACTTGGCATGGCGTAGCCCAGGGTTATTTTTTATAAGCGCGGTTGAAGGCCGCCAACGCAGAAAGGTGCTCTGCGCAAAAATGCTATTGATCCCACCCCCGGTTTCGGAGGTACCCGCGTGTCTTTTTCCGGTTTTTCGTTAATATATTTTGAACGAGTTAGAATTTTTATTCTCTGCCTTCGGATTATTAATACTGATGTCAAGACGCGTCGTTTGATACCTCTCTCGATATTTTTGGTAGCGTATTAGCAGCCGACCCCTCAACTAGACTATTACCGAGTTTTTTTACCATCTGTTGTTGCTTTACACATTAGACATTGGAAACGACGACCAGCATCTACAAATTGCATTTTAGCCTTGCAACCGATTACATATAATTGGACCCAATTCACCAAAATTTACAATGGGTGGCTCATATTCACCCTCAACCGTGTGTGCCATTGGTGAGATGGTAAGTGTAAAGGAAAAATCAATACCTAACGTAACGTGGCGAGGAGTTACCCTGATCTTGTACCACATATTTTGTGGTCACCAATGGTGGTAATAAACCCTGTTAGTAATAAAAGCACCACCAGCGCTATTTTGATTTTCAACGATAACGCTTATCGGATTAGGCATCTGATCTGGATCTAAACGGCGTTAGGCTACTGTTGCGGCTGTTGATATATACCAGGATATTGTTGACAATTTGTGATCGGTCGCGGCTTTTAGGTGGGACGAAGCACTGCTACAACAACAAAAACAAGTTAGCAAAAAGAGTAGTTATAGGGGAAGTCTTTCAGGCCAATCAGATAACATCTTTTCCTTTGAAAGCGATCGACGAAGTCTTAACTACGATCAAATACTCTAGAGAAAATACCGTCATCAGAACAATAATATTACTAAATATTATTAGGGTTGCCCGATTTTAGGCCATCATCAATAGTATTAAAGGAAAGGGGGCGTGGCCACGCCCATATTCAACAGTTATCAAATTATCATACTTTGCTTCACCACTATCACTACTCAGGTATGTGGTAATATTCCGTAAAAACATTAATTTTCTTAAGATTGGGCTAAAAAGTGGAAGTGAACGTGGCTTAGACAGGTTATATATATGCCGTAAGTTCGAAAAAGTGGGCGTGGATATTAACCGATTTTGTTATTTTCGCCCAATGTACATATATATAGTAGCAAGGTCAATGTCTTCCAAATTTCACCTATCTTCTCTGGTTTTTTTTTTTGAGGGTCGTGCTTGAAATGCTAGGGTATTTAGTAATATCAACGATAAATCCTTTTTAAGCTCTTATTTCAAGCAATAAAGAATGGGAAACCATGACTCAAAGAGCTAAATATTGGCATTGAAAAAATGTTTAATGAGGAAACAATTGTTGTTTGTAAATGGATTTGCGAAAAATATGTGCAATTATCACACCTATTCATATTTGCATGAAGTATATCCGCGCAAAACACTTTTACCCACAGTTTTTCTTGTGGGTACTACAAAATCATAAAAACAACAACAACCACAGGAAAATTTTCAATTTTGTTTGCAAATATCTCCGAAACGAGATAAAATTTTGAATTTCCGCCTTAGCTTAGAATAGGAACCATCCCAGCAAAAATCTAGTGACCGAAAATGGGTATATTTTTAGCCCCTAACCCACTGGGGGTGTACTTCGCGTATCTCAGCCGGCGGTGGTGAGTCAGAACGAAATCCTCCAAATAAACAACTAGGCGGAAGAACAGTATTTATTTGGGTAAAAGTCTAGTTGAGGGGTCGACTGCTAATACGCGTCCAAAAATTACGAGAGCGGTGTCAAACGGCGCGTCTTGATACCAGTATTACTAATCCGAAGGCGGAAAATAAAAATTTTAACTCGTTCAGAAGATATTAACGAAAAACCTAAAAATGACCCGCGGGTACCTCCGAAACCGGGGGTGGGATTCATAGTATTTTTGCGCAGAACACTGTGCTGCGTTGGCGGCCTTCGGCCGCGCTTATAAAAAGTTACCTTGGTGGGTCCAACACCGGTTTGGAGACCAAAACTATATCCGCACAAAACACTTATGTTCACAATTTTTGTTGTGTGTACAAAACACAACAACAACCACATGAAAATCGCCAACTTCATCTGCAAATATCAGACAGAGATTAAATTTTTATTTTCCGCATTCGGATTATTGTTCTCGAGATTAATACACGTCTTCTGACACCTCTCTTGTTTTTTTTGGTAGAGTATTAGCAGTCGACCCCTCAACTAGACTTTTACCATAGGGAAAAATATTCGCAACGACCACCTTCATCAAAGCAGCGATAGTCACATTTTTCGCAATGTTCGTTTACACACAAAAACAATTACCCCACCTGATGCTGCGCGACTATTTTTTCTTGGCTTTCCAATAAACATACATTAAAAGACAACATAACAGTAATTGAACAATTTTTTTCACAACATCTTTTCCACAATCACAAAAGAAATTGCATGCACGAATTGAATTATTCACTGTACGCAGATGCTACCAAAAATGCAATAACCTACATCCATTAAAACTCACTTGATTTTGGTTCCTTTGAGGAAAATATAAATGCAAATACCGTAGCGCACACAACACTTAATTTAAATTTAGTTTTTATTATATTCGAAATTATTTGTAAATCAATTTTTACTACTCTGCTGTTGCGTTTCAAGCTGAAAACAACAAATGGCGGATTCGCAGAAAATTTTTATGACGTATTTGAGGGAACATAGCATGTAAGAAAAGGCAAGCATATATGTATCGGACATTCAATTAGGCCATCTCATTCTGTCATACTAACAATTGTGGAACAATGTGGGATATTTTGTTGTTGGTCGCCATTTTCAGTCACTAGGTTTTTGCTGGGAAGTTTCCTAGGACTCCCGTTAGAGGATATTGATGAAAATTTGTGATCGGTCGCACCTATTAGGTGGGGCGAAGCACTGCTACAACAACAACAACCATCTCGGGAACGATTAATATCATCACTTTAAACCTTCTAACCCATCCCGCCCAACCCCTATTTCCACGAGGAACTTAGGGTCGCCATTACACATTACCCTGAACGAGTCCACGGCGACGTTACTGATCAGTTTAATGCCTTACAGGTAGTTGGCAAAAGAAACGACATATACGACCAGAAGGCACTCGAAGACGATGCCTCAAAACTACAACCAAAAGCAATAATTATCATTTCATTTCATTTCATTTATGCGGAGAATATACATTAGTACAGTAAGACAAATTGTCTTGTGTAGTACAACAAGCATAATTCATAACGAGAAAAAGGATTCATATACAAAAATACATGTTACCGATATGGAAAAAATAAATAAATATATGAATTAAAATATGTATGATTAAATAAATATAAATGTTTGTATATTAATAAATAAATAAAAGATGCTAGAAAACTGGCATATCAAAGCAATACTGCAAAACTTAAAATTTTTAATTTTTAAATTTTGGTTAAATTAGATTAAGATAAGATAAAAATAAAATAAATACCCAGTTTAAGTTTGTTGACTAGAAAAATAACTGTAAATAATATGTTTGTAGTTGCTTTGGTTTACATTATTCCTAATTGCAGCTGGGATAGAGTTCCAAATACGTACGGTGTTGACGAAAAACAGCATTGTCGAAGCAACGAAGTTAAAGTTGGGCACGACTAGATTACTCGTCCTGGGAGACCTAGTGAATGTCAATTTCTCAAAAAGATATGCTGGTGATTTTGTGACAATCAAGCGGTACAAAAAAATCACACTTCTAGCTTTTTGGTAGTCAAATATGTTACATCCTAATAGCTTGAACCTCCAAGCCGAAATATGATCAAACTTTCGTAACCCGAAAACGTAACGAGTTACATGATTAAAGGCGACTTCAACTTTGTGTGCAGAACATGAGTCGAACTTGTTATAAACGAGTTCTGAATAGTTTATTATTGGCAAAAGAAGATGTAGGGCCAGTTTTCTTCTGTTGTTGTTGTTGTTGTTGTAGCGATACGGTTGCTCCCCGAAGGTTTAGGGAGTGATCGATGTGATGGTCCTTTGCCGTTTACAGATCCGGTACGCTCCGGTAACACAGCATCATTAAGGTGCTGGCCCGACCATCTCGGGAACGATTTATATGGCCACATTAAACCTTCAGGCCAATCCGGTATTTTAGTCGCCTCTTACGACAGGCATACCTACCGCGGGTATATTCTAACCCCCTGACCCGCTGGGGTCCAGTTTTCTTCTAATATGCGGAGGTGTGAAAGGTGCAGATTGCGCAAAGTGGTATACACTTTACCCATGACTGTATTGATGTGGGCTTCACAAGTTAGATTAGAGTTGATAACGAAACCCAAATTTTTAATTCTAGAAAAAATTTGTAAAGCCGTGTTTCCAATGTATATTGGTGAGGCAAGGGCATCAACGGACCTATTCTTCGAAATGGGCAAAATGAACGATTTAGTTGCATTAAGGCAGAGACCATTACTATTGGCACAGCTCTGTACTGACAATAAATCTTTATTTACTTTAAGACAGAGGTTGGCTACGTCCGTGAAACTACCAGACAAATATAATATGTCATCTGCATATGCGTGCATTTTCATGTGCTGACAAACCGAAAAGATATCGTTTACGAAAATACTGAATAACAAAGGCCCAAGAATGGAACCCTGCGGAACACCTCGGGGTAGGTGTTTGGTCCTCGAAATTTTGCAACCAGTATTAACAAGTTGTGATCTTCCTGTTAAGTAACTCTCCAGTACCATCAAAGCACTGTAGGCAAATCCAAAATATGTTTTAAGTTTATAAGAAAGTAACGCATGGTCAACAGAACCAAAAGCTTTAGAAAAATCTAATAGACAAAGCAGAGTTAGTTGGTTTTTATCAAAAGGTATGCGTATGTCATCAAGAATTTTAAGTAGTGCCGTTGTACAACTATGCTTGGCTCTAAAGCCCGATTGGTGTGGTGATAAGAGGTTATTTCTAGAAATGTGCAAAATTATTTGTTCTGCTAGCAGCCTTTCAAAAACTTTCGACAGCGCGGGCAATATGCTACTGGGTCGATAATCACGGACTGAGTTTGCAAGCCGTTTCTTCGGGACGGGTCTTACCATAGCACATTTCCACGATTCAGGAAACCGAGAAGTTGTGATGCAATGGTTGATGGTGTGTGTGAAGGTACTCAGTATAAATGGTAGAATAATTGTTACAAATTTTATTGGTATACCATCAACCCCGATGGCATTGGATTTAACTTTAAGTAAGCACCTTACCACGTCGCATTCGGATAACACCCTGAACTCAAAATTTTCTCCAAAGTAGCGACCATAAGCATTTGGAAAAGGTGCAGTAGGATTTACAGCGCCCGCAGGACTACTCACAAACGCATCATTAAGGGTGTCAGCATTTAGTTCGCATACATGTTTGTCCCTTCCATATACTCGCAAGCTTTTAGATTACGCCAAAGAGTTTTTGGAAGTAGCGAAGGGTTTAGCCTTGAGGTAAAAAATCTACTTTTTTCATTTCTTATTATCTTAGTAGCGATATTTCTGACAGCTTTATAGGCAAGCCATGCAACATTACTTTTACTCCTCCTCCACGATTGGTATGCCCTACTACGTGTTTTTATTGCCGCTTGAACTTGGCCATTAAACCACGGACACGAAACATTTCTAGGTCTACTTGAGCGAATACGCACATGTATGGTAAAGGCATTAACGATTTTGTTGTTAAGGAACTCAAGTTTTCCATCAGCAGAAACTAGTAACCAACAATCACTCCAATTAACACAGGACAAATCAGAACACAAAGCATTATAGTCAAGTAAGCGGTAATCCCTAAAACTAAAGGTACTACCAGTATCACAGCGGTTAAATTGTATATCTGAGGAACAAAAAATAAGGTCATGGTCTGATAAAATGGCATCTGGTCAAATTTTAAAACTATTTAAGGGTCAGAAACAATAAAATAATCCAGAAGACTAGGACAACAATTAACACCAAACCTGGTTGGCACATTGTTATTGACAACACTTAGACCAGCACCAGATACATAATTTTACATACTATTACTATATGAGTCACGAACAATCAGATTAACATTGAAGTCTCCACAAACTATTAAGCTGTCATAGTCTACAAAGTACCGAGACAACGTAGCAAATAACATATCAGGGCTGTTGGTTTGTGGGGACTATAAACACAAGATACAAGGACTTTCGTAGAAAAATCGTGCACCTCGACAAACAAGTATCCAATGCTCGAATCCACCGACTTGCAAATGAGTTTCACGTTAATGTGACTCCTACGATAAACTGCTACGCCACCTCCTTTCCTACCCACCCTATCATTTCGAAACAATTTGTAGTTATTAATATTAAAGTGCCTCAAGAAGCCACATCTCCGACACGAAAATGACATCAACACATGAGTTTTCAAACACATATCTTATAAAATATACTTTCTCAGCATTTAAACTTCTGGCATTAAAATGCACAATATTAAAACCATTGCTTTACTGACATAATATGTTTATCATGACAAGACTGCTGTCGCCCGCGCCACACCACTTGCTGCTAAGGGTCATAATGAGTAATGCAAACAAAAGCAACCATACAAACAAACAAAGTCACGAAAGAGAAAACAGGCGAAAGGAAAAAACAAAAATTAAGATTAAAGAAACTCAAATGGACCATTTTTACATGTAGGAAAATACGGAGTATATATATGCATAAACAAATATAAAGTAAACATACAACAGTTAAAACTATGTAAATTATACTACATACGCATACGGCTGATAGTCAGCAGTAAAGTTTTAAATCATCTTTCGTTGATATTTTCACTGCTACGGACTCTTTGGTAACTCTTCCAAACACCTCACCACGAAGTGTAAATACCGAGACAAATTTGCCTGCGCGTCTCAGCTTGATAGCTTCTTGAAGCAGCTTTCTATTTTCTCGTGATACGCTCTCATATATTCTAAATTGGCTATCAATACCAAGCGGAGCAAGAGAGATAATAGATTTTGTTCGCTTTCGATGTTCAATAAATGCTCGCAGCGTACGATATCGATCCATCGGACTATAAAATTTAATTATTATTGCGCTGTCTGCATTTGTTGCTGAGCGCGCAATTCTAAAAATATCTCTTATTTGCGGCGAAAAGAAGTCAATCGACAGACAGATTTGGTTGTATAGACTTTTCAAGTTTTCTCCCTGTATATACGGCACACCAAAGATTACCGCATCACAGGCAAATTCCGGCATCACTTTCGCAGTTTGCAAACTCTTCAGTTGATTTTCCAGGTTACTCATTTCACTCTTGCAAACACCAACCAACGCTTCCAAATTGTTTACGCGCATCTCTGCTTCGACCGCTTTTGCTTTAAGAGCACCAACTTCCTCTTCAACTCTTTAGAAATGCTAACTTCAAGTGCAGTTAACTTACCAGATATGTTGTCAAAGAGAGACTGCAATTGGACTACATGTTGTTGCAATTGGTCCGATTGTTGTTCGACCTTTGCCTCCAAATCACGAAGCGCAGCAAGTACCGTACTTAAAATTGCGCTCTCCCCCAATTTTGCTGTTTTAGCTAATGGAGAGCCCTTGCTTGACAGGCGTTTGAGAGGTGGAACGTTGGCAGAAGTAGCAGACATCATATGAAAAATGTAAAATGTAAATTAAGCGCGAAGCAACAAAAAAATAAACACAGAAGACACAGCGATGATGTATATATATATTTTTTTTTTTTAATTTTTTTTCGCAATCACACAATTATAATGAAAATAATTGGTAACACGAACAAACTTTTCGGAAAGTTGCTTATTTTCAGTTTTTGAGTTTCTTAAATTAAAACCAAACTTTTTCGTCCATCAATATAAATATTTACACGGAGCTAACAAAAACACGTCCGAACACACCTCCGATTGCACAATTTGTTTCTCTGACACAAAATTTATAGTTTTTTCTTCCGGAGTTGGACACAAGATTAGACATTTTTTTCAATTTGTATTTTGACTTACCAGCAACAACAGGATCATGTTTAATTGTACGCCGCACAATCATTATAGCATTATGTAACGAAGCTCAGCTTCTTCCAAAAATTGTTCGGCGCCGCCACGTAAAATCAATGTACATGTTCTAGCATTAACGCAACCTTTAAATAATTATAAACTATAAAAATGAAATTAATGTCCAACCCACTATCAAACCTTGGAAAATGTTGAAACGTTCACCACCAACCTGACGTTCTTCAAAGTAATCACATTGACCCAAAACACTTGAATTAATATCATTAGCTGTATTCATAACAACACCACCACAAGATTTCATTCTACGTTTCCAATCTTCTTCTGGTACATGAACAGCACAGAACATATCACGATCAGCAAAATACTGTGTAGCAAAATCACCAATTGGTAGTTTAGAAGACACAACATTGGCGCCTTACTTAGCTAGTTTATTGTATAGGACACGCCATTCAGCATCAACAATTTTCTGATACTCTTGGACATTGGAGGACATTGCTGTGGCAGAGCATTTTTCCAATAAAGCACTTTGATGTTCCTTTGATTGGCGCTTCGACATGTACAGCCATGTCATATTTTATCATGCATAATTGTAATGCTTTACGTATAGCTTTAATGGTGATACGTGCATGCACGCCTTCCTCAACATATGGCTTAACTTGTTTTAAGATTTCACAGGCTTAAAATACTACTGAAGTGGTGCCATCGCCGACGTGATAAGAGAAACATTTTTATTCTACACATTCTAATATAACAAAAAACTTACTTCAGCATTTTGAGATTTGGCGATGCCTACTAGAGTTTTACGGCTGGATTCACAATATCCAATAATTTGATAATGGTTGTCTCATCATTTGAAATTTTGGCCTTACCACTGGAATCAACAATATGCTTGTCCATACTACGTGAACCCAATGTAGTGCGTACAGTGTCCAAAATTGAATGCGGGGCATTGATGTTGGATATGAGTTGAGGTTTACCTTGAGAGCTATCGGTACGCAAGCATTTTTCACACAAATACTCATGTACCCAATACAAGTTAAGGGCGTTCGTATTTATCGACACGCTCTCCGGTGTGGTCCAAACGTTGAAAATATGCTGTTCGCACTGTTGAGAAAAAATATGGATCAATGAACACAAGTAAAAGTGAAAGATTTTTTTTACCATCTTTTGTTACCTTACACATTAGACATTGGAAAAGACGACCGGCATCTACAAGTTGCATATGAGCCTTGCAACGATTACATCTAATTGCACCCAATTCACCAAAATTTACAATGGGTGGCTCATATTCACCCTCAACCGTGCGTGTTGTTTTTAATAAATCAGCTGTTGCAGGTATGCAATACAAAGACGACCTGCAAAGAAGAAAGATCAATGTAATTGCCAAACAAAACATTAATTTCGGTTATCGATACCTAACGTAACGTGGCGAGGAGTTACCCTGATCTTCTACCACATATTTTGTGGTCACCAATGGTGGTAATAAACCCTGTTCATTAGTAATAAAAGCACCACCAGCGCTATTTTGATTTTCAATGATAACGCTATCGGATTTGGCATCTGATCGGGATCTAAACGGCGTTGGGCTTGATCATACTGTTGCGGCTGTTGATATTTACCAATATCAAGTGCAAGTGGTTGCTAAAGAAAATAACACAAAAATAATCATCAGCAAATTTGTAAATTATTAGTTGTATTAGCATACATTAGCCGCGTTCTATTCTAAGCGAGTACGAAAAGAACGCCAAACTCGGTTAAAATTTCCCTGTATGTATTTAACAACACTGGTAACATTTCAGCTGTCAAAATCATCTGTTGTTTATTATTGACGTTTTCATTGTTATTTATATTACTGTAATGTCCGATTGTGAGGATGATTTTATGTGCGAAGACGACGAAGATTATGGATTGGTAAGTTTAGCGGAATGAAAAATTGTTCTGTGGGCTCTTCCTATGCAGTTCCTAGTTGGCCAATAACCGGCAAAGTGTCTTTGCAGGAATATTCAGAGGATAGCAACTCCGAACCAGATTTGGATCTCGAAAACCAATATTACAATAGTAAAGCGCTAAAGGAAGATAATCCTAATGGAGCGCTGGCTTCGTTTCAAAAGGTGCTTGACCTGGAAGGAGGTGAAAGAGGAGAGTGGGGATTCAAGGCAAATGATCTTTTGACACCTCTCTCGAAATTTTTGGTAGCGTATTAGCAGTCGACCCCTCAACTAGACTATTACCGGAGATATTTGCATTTGAAGTTGGCGATTTTAATGTGGTTGTTGTTGTTGTACCCACAAAAAAAATTGTGCATCACCGTGGCGTAGCCCAGGGTTATTTCTTATAAGCGCGGCCGAAGGCCGCCAACGCAGAAAGGTGTTCTGCGCAAAAATACTATGGATCCCACCCCCGGTTTCGGAGGTACCCGCGGGTCTTTTTTCGGGTTTTCGTTAATATCTTTTGAATTAGTTAAAATTTTTATTATCCGCCTTCGGCTCATTAATACTGATGTTAAGACGCGTCGTTTGACACCTCTCTCGATATTTTTGGTAGCGTATTAGCAGTCGACCCCTCAACTAGACTATTACCTAGATTTTAAATTGGAAATTATATGGATGAAGTGAAGAATTACCCAACATTTTAATAAATACTTGTATTATAGAATAATTATAATGAAATGATGGAAAGATACAAACTTCTATTGACTTACATTAAAAGTGCTGTTACGCGTAATCACTCGGAAAAATCCATCAACTCCATCTTGGACTATATTTCCACATCCAAAAATGTAAGTCATACTAAAGATAGAAACTATCATAACTTTTCAAATTACACACGTTTTATTCTAGATGGAAATCTTACAACAGTTCTATGAAACCACACTGGATGCGTTGAAGGATGCCAAAAATGATCGTCTTTGGTTCAAAACCAACACCAAATTGGGAAAACTTTACTTTGATCTTGGCGATTTTAACCAGACGTCCACGTAACTTTTATAAATCTTTTGTGGCTCCTTGCTGTTCACTTCCTAGGACGTCCTGTAGTCTGCGCCTCAGCGCCGGGTACCCCATTGGTTACACAAGGACGTCTAGTCGGAGGGCCTCAACAGCAATCGAGTTCTGGCCTTCCACAACCCAGGCGTAGTCACCCGTCGCTTACTCCCAGATTGACGACGTCTCCCCCTATGTACTTCAGAATTCTGTAGTTAAACTGTAATGGATTAACTGGGAAGATCACGGAGATAGTCGACTTCATGAAGCGGCACAACATCCGCATTGCTGCGATTCAAGAGACTCAACTCAACAAGATCTGCATTGCAGACCTGTTCTGGGTATAATGTCCACAGGAAAGATCGCGAGAGCGGAAATGGAGGCGGCCTCGCCTTTATCATACACCACACTGTGCAATATCATATATTTGATCCCGACATCGACCGCAGGGACAGTGTCTTAGAACGTCAAGAATTATCTGTCCTGTCAGGCGATGCAAATCTAGAAATCATCAACATCTACCTCCCTCCTGTCGCCTGTTGTCCCAGTGGATACCGCCTTGATATCAGCGGCGTACTCACTGTAAACAATCACATTATCTTAGGCGATTTCAATGCCCAGCACGATCTATGGCATTCAAACTTGTGGGTGGACAGTAGGGGTGAGATGTTAGCGGATCAAATAGAAGAAACGACGTTCTGCACTATAAACGGACACGCCCCACACGTATGGTCGGAAGCTGTCACAGTTCGCCGGATATTTCAATCGTGAACGCAGAACTCGTGAACTGCGTCAACTGGCAGCTGATGGTAACATTGGCATCCGACCACCTGCATATACTTATCTCGCTCGAGCGTACCGCCGACTTCATCGTAGCAGAAAAATGCATTTTCATTAACAGCCGCTTTGGTGCCCTCCCTATCCCAACTGATGCCCGCCAAGGGGAGCGTGCTTTCCACAAGGTCATTGAATCCGCCTCGGCTCGTTTCATTCCCGCCGGTAGAATTCCCGAAATTCGGCCCCACTTCCCGGCGGAGGCCGCCAGTTTAGCGAGAGAACGTGACCTTATAAGACAGCTCGACCCAGGCGACCCCCAAATAAGGGATATAAACTAACGCATCAGATTGCTTGGGGATGAATACAAGCGGGCGAAATGGGAGGAGCACCTAAGAGGTTGTAACCTCTCTGCCGGTGTGGGTAAACTTTGGTCCACCGTAAAGTCCCTATCGAATCCGTCTAAGCACAATGACAAAGTTTCCATCGCCTTCGGCGATAAAGTGCTGTCGGATTCGAAAAAATGCGCGAGCGCTTTCTGCCTTCAATATGTAATGCATTCTACGGTCGACAAAGATAGACGGAGGGCCAACAGACACGCACATAAACATAAATTCAGCGCGTCACCAATTACCATCACCGCCAGAGAGGTTGAAGATGCCATTGGTCAGGCTAAACCATACAAAGCAGTGGGCCCAGACGGCATAGCCATGCCGATGCTTAACAGCCCAGGGAAAGAGGGTCTCAAATACTTAGCACATGTCTTCAACCTGTCTCTTTCCACCCTTGTCATACCCGAAAAATGGAAAATGGCCAAGGCGGTCCCGCTACTAAAGCCTGGGAAACCAGCTAACATAGGAGAGTCGTATCGTCCGATATCTCTCCTATCGCCAGTAGCAAAGACGCTTGAAGCCATTTTTCTCCCCTACCTCCAAGCAAATTTGCAGCTAGCCTGTCATTAGCATGGCTTCATAAAACTCCATAGCACCACCACCGCGCTAAATCCCATAAGCACCCAGATAAATTGCGATTTAAATCAAACCCCCCCACCATAGAACAGTACTCGTAGCGCTAGACCTATCAAAAGCTTTTGATACGGTCAACCATGGCACGTTACTGCAAGACCTGGAAGGGTCTACCCTTCCCCCATGTCTTAAAAGGTGAACCGCAAATTATCTGGGTGGTCGGCAGGCATCGGTGCAATTTAGAAACGAAACATCAAAACCAAGAAGAATTAAACAAGGGATGCCACAGGGTGGTGTCCTATCCCCACTTTTAATTAATTTCTACATATCTAAGCTACCTTCACCACCAGAAGGAGTCACTATCGTTTCATACGACGATGACTGCACAATAATGGCCACAGGCCCAGGCCCACAGATCGATGAGCTCTACAACAGAATAAACGGCTACCTCCCTGACCTCTCCAGTTTTTTCGACTCGCGAAACCTGGCATTATCACCGACTAAATCTTCCGCGACCTTATATACAACATGGACGTTCCAAATGTCGACCATTTTGAACATCCACGTCGATGGCACTACGCTACCGACTGTCATACACCCTAAAATCTTGGGTATGACGTTTGATCAGGATCTACATTTTCGTGAGCATGTAGCCGCAATTGTTCCGAAAATCCAGAGCCGTAATAAAATCCTCAAATCCCTTGCTGGCAGTACTTGGGGAAAAGACAAAGAAACGCTCATTACCACATACAAAGCAATCTTTTACAAGTTCGATTTATGTTTTATATGTCTTTTTATATTTCTTTGCAGAAAATGAGCAAAACACACAGGCACATTCAAAAATATCGTAAATAGTGCGCGCAAAGTTGCGTTGGAGGGTGTTAAACATAAAGTTGCCAAGCCTTACAAAAAATTATAAAATTATGAAAAACTGCATAACGAAACGAAATGTTTTCCCATATACTTACTTATATTGTATATTTTAAAGTTATCTTGCTGTTAAACTAATGAGTTATGAATCAGAAATTATAAGCAGAAAATAAAATTATATAACATTATATAAATTGTAATAAATGCAGTCCCATATAATTATTTAAATAATAGATTAAAATTAGTTAGCAACTACGTAAGTATATGTGGATTAGAGGTTTACGCCGATCTTTTTATCGGCGGCAGCGGCGTACTCCGGTATTCTTACTTTAAAAAGCTTGATCTTTCTATTTAAAAAAATAATATTTAGGAAAGGTTTTGTTTGTATGTATTTAAGGAAATCAACGGCTTGGCCATTTCGGAAAGATCCGGGGGTTTGCCTCAAAATATCGCAGATCGTTCAAGGGATTGTCCCTCGTTCACTTACTCCAGAGAGGCTTCGAACCTAACCCCGGTCTTTGGAATTACTGCGTCAGCTGAAAAGAAATAGAGATACATAAATTGGTCACACTTTTGTCTGTATATTTCGGCGTAGTTTGTGGCTCCTTGGCGGTCACGCACAAAGGCGACTTACGGTTACTATTAATGGTCTTTTAATACTCATGCCTCTAGTGGCACATGTAGCCTCCAGTTTTTTCGGCTGTTTTTAGGAGCTACAATTCCCGATGTGCGAACAGTATCAATCCCGACCACCGGTCGCTACCACACCACCTGACTTCACACCATATGACAGCACGGAAGCTATAGGACTGCGACTTCGAACTCATACCTTCGTCGACGTCACTGTCCTAGAAGCTCTTGGTGTAGCTCCGAAGACTTTCCAACGGATGCTTATGTCGAGCTATGCTTCCGAGCTACACCAGAGAAGCACCTTGAAACGTTAGGGCCAAGGATGCCGCCCTCGTCTAAGTGGATGTCATTGTGGAATGGGTGAAAATCGTATAATCCTCGACGCATCTACATAATTAAACGTTTACACGAACCCTGGATAAAACTTTTAAATATAGACCAAAGTTTGCAGACGGTTGTGTTCACAACATTGATTTCTATAGTCTTCGTTAATTCGAAACGATATTTTAGAATGAAAGTCGACCGATTTTAAGTTGAAAGATATTAACTGGTGTTTTCCGGCCACAAGTACATTTTCGAAATCATTGAACTTATGGCAATTTTGGTAAGCTACAGTTATTTCCATTCAAGCAAGCATTCTTAAAACCGTATTCGAAAAAATTTAACTAAATCATTGATAAAAATATAAAATTTCTGTTTTAGTTTTTTTGTTAATAATAATACTGACATGAGTCCAGTTAATAAAATAATCGTAAAATTGAACATGTTTATAATCCAGACTGAACACTACATAGAGTAACTTACCTCTACCGGTTGTTTATAATCAATCTAAATAATTCGATACATAGAAAAATGTACTTTTGACACTCTGCAAAAAAAACGGTTCATCTGTATAGTTATGCGCTATTATTAAAAATACTAAATTCTAAATAAAATGTGTTTTTAAACAAAAAAAAAAAAAAGCTAAAACTTTAAGGCAACTTTTCAATCGTTTTATTCACTTTCTTTCACAACAACATAACATAACAGCATAAACATTTCATACATTTAGTAATTTTTTAAATTAATTCGTTCTTGAATTTCATATAATATAAGGCAATTTACAGATCCTATCTTTTTTAAATTTTTTTAAAACCACCAATTTCATAAAAAAACAACCGTTTTAACATATCATACTTCTAGTAGAAATTAAAATTAATTTGTACTTCAATTTCCTAATATATAAAGCAATTTAAAATGAAAGGCAATGCTTTATGCACACGTTTTTAAGATTAATAAACATCAAACATTTTAATAATGAACTTACACCTGCGAACAGAAAAATTGCAGTCTCAATTCTTAATAAATTTCGTCAATTAAATACTTTTTTTATTTCCGATAATACACGAAAAAACTTCCATGATTTTTTTTAACTGAAGCTATGAAAAACAATATCGAAGCGTTTTCGAAAAACGCAAATATTTACCGAAATTTTGAACTTTTCATGAATGGTTCTATGCATTTTTGGAGTATACAATTTTGTAGCAAAATCAATTTTAGTATAACAAAGGACATGCATGCTATAGGTCTCTAAAAATTCTCGTTGATTTTTGAGGTTTTTTGAAGGGTGTTTGAGATTTTCTTCTATACAAATTGTGGAACAGTTTTTATGAAAGGAAATCTGAAAGAATTTTCGGTAAAAAAAAATACTCAAACATCAATGCAAAATAAAAAAAAAACTTGTACTTTGTTATACTAAAATTGACTGGGCTACAAAACTGTATACTCAAAAAAGTTCTAAGAACCCCAAATAAAAAGTTCAAATTTAGGTAAAATTTTCTCAAATTTTTGAAAACTTTTTTGAGATGGGTTTGCAAAGTTCATAGAAGCTTTTCTTCAAATATCGGAAATAAAAAAAGAAGTATTTAATTGACGAAATTTGATGAAAATTGATACTGCTATTTTTCTCTTCACAGGTTTATGTTTATCGCAAGTATTAAAAATTCGATTCAACTTTTTTGAAAGTAAAACTAAGCTTAAGAAAAAGGTATTCAGCCCAACAAATTCCATAAAGTCCCAAAAACTTAATCCATATTACTCTAATAATTAAACATAAGTTTGGTTCGCAAGTAAAATATACAGATATGTAAGTTAAAGTAATCTAAATTGGGCTGTCGCACACTGTTGAAGTAGTGGAAGTAATGAAAATGTTTACATGACCACCTGATTTCGAATAAACTCATTAATATACAAATTTTCAAACCATCCCGAAATGTTTTCTGTATTGGTTCTAACTCAAAACGTGTTCTATCACGTCGGTCGCTATATTCGTGTAAATATGGTATCAGAAAATTAAAAAAAAAAACGTCTTATTTCATTAATTGTTTGAACTACTACTACTTATAAATTTTATTCAATAAAACTATATCTGAGAATTTGTTTTAAAAATGCTCAGAATTTGTGTCGAAAAAACTTATCTGAGCGCGAATGAAATACATTTTCATATGAAACAAATTATTAGATATGGCGTTTTTGAATAAAATTTATAAGTAGTAGTAGTTCAAAAAATTTATGAAATAAGACGTTTTTTAAAATTTTCTGAAACCATGTTTACACGACAATAGCGACCGACGTACTTTTTTTATCATGATAGCTACACGTGTTCTCTGCCCGCCCGACAATGTACGTTCGTTCTCGCCGACTCCAATTAAGTCACCACCCAGCAATTCCAAGCCTTCAATCAACGCACATGCATATAAGACGGCTCTGTATTGTTGTTCATCGAAAACATTCCCCCAACTGATGTTGTCGCGTATTGTGCCGCGCTGTAGCCAAGGCGTTTGTGGCACATAGCCGAAACCTGAATCGAGAAACATGAAATAACCTGCGGAAACCAAATCCAAGTTAGTATTGAATACCTGAAGACAGCTCGTGTACGCATACTGTACCCGATGTACAATTCACACTTGCCACTATAGCTTCGATCAAAATACTTTTGCCACCGCCACTGGACCTGCAAGACATACCAAATCGCCCTAAAAAAATTTAAATATATATCACTGGTACAGAAAATCTTTGTTAAAAAAGTCTGATTCAGAGAGTCTAAAATGTTCTGTGGACCACAAATGAGTTTTAGCCCAAATGCAACCGAATATATATGCAGAAACTTTAATCTAAGCTTATATTCCATACCTTGTTCACATTCAAGTTGACACTCTCTAAACGAAAAATTGGCTGCTGATTTTCAACATTATATTTTTTTACGCCATTTTCATGTTCAAAATACGCTGATTGCATCTCCATTACAATAGGTTTTTCGTTCAACTTAGTTGAGTTACCATGACTCAGAGAGGACATCAATACAGGTGTGGTAGCCCAAAAGTAAACACAAAGCGCATCCAAATATTTATGTTTCTTCAAAAAACACACTTCCTCTTTGCGACAGGCACATATTTTTTCAATGAATACATATTCCCACGCATCTACCTTGATTTGCTTTGCACCACTTATAGTTTCACTTGTGGCAGCTAAACGCAAATCCTTCGCAGACATGAGACAACGTGGATAACGTCCAATCCAACAATTTTTGGGTATAAGAATAATGCCAAATGTAAGACCAGCTAAAAATGCTGCGCCCAATTGTGTGTAGATTAAGTAAAGTGTAGTCAAGATCTGTACATTCCAGAATTCATTCCAGAATGAATGGAAATCTGTGTGGCCGCGTGCTTCTAACGATTTGCGATATATTGCACTAACAATGCCTTTGCGCATTTTGATGCCAATCATTGAAATGCGCCAATTAAAATGGTTGCCACATATGGCAGCTGAAAAGAATGAGATTTTGAAAATTAAATTAAAGGAGTATAAAAGGAGTATATTCATTTGGAAATGGCTCAGGCGATTTGTTTTAGTATTTTATTCCGCGCCTAGGTATCATGAATCGCCTTGCCCACGGTATAAAGATATACTTACTCTGTCAGTAGAATATCGCAGTGCGGCAAATGCTGCATTTCTTGCTGGTATCAGTGTTAAAGCATAAAATATATCGAAAATCACCGTAACTTAACTCCAAGGCCACCAATCATAATTAACGCTGGTACGCAACCAAACCACATCTAAAACAAAAACAGCCAACCATGTTACGTTCATGCAGAACGAGCCAAGATGGGTGAGGGTACCAAAGCTGAGTGTAGACAATAAGTAGCCTGTAAAAAGTAAAAACAAATGATTTATTATATAAACAGCAAAAAATTAAAATTCAATAATTTAATTTATACTCACCTACGTACTCCACATTACACATTCAGCTGCAACAACTAAAACATCGACGGGACATAATTGAACACCTGTATGATGAATTTCAAATATCTTCCAAATAGGTAGCTGTTCAAAAAAATGTATCTCCACCAAAGAAAAGCTTGGCTTGCGGTGTATTTTAATTTACAATTAAATGTTTGCACAATTTCTGGTGTCTTTTGTTTTGTTTTGTTTTGCGCTTTTTGAGTGAAGTTGGCTGCGATAGTTCTATATGTCAAAAAATTTCCTTGGTGTATTTTAGACTTCATTCACAATAGAGCAACTTTTTCTATTTTCAACACTACCCCTCAACTCGGTGATTGATTAGCCGACTTCGCGAGGACTGCATAAAATAAGCGAGTTAGTGTTATTGCTTTGAATGTAATTCGATGAATAAGCGAGTGTTCTTTTCGTGCTCGCTTAGAATATAACGCGCCTATTATAACCAGGACGTCCGGACGTGTCCGGGTATTGGGGGTTGACCCGGCTTGGGTAGTTGACTGAGCATTGGCATCTGTCCAGGTTGTGTTGGTGGCATCATTTGACCCATGTAACCACGTGGTGCACCTGGTTGTTTTAGAGGATAACCTGGATGTTGAGGTTGTGGTGGATAGCCAGCATGGGGAGGTTGTTGCTGCTGCTATCGTGGCATTGCATAACCCGGTTGCTGTTGTGGTATATACATACCTTGGTATAACTGGATGTGGTGTCATTGCCCCACCTGGTCCAGTTGATGCGGGCGGCATACGTGGAGGACCATGTTTCGCATGGTCACCAAACGGCTGGTGCATAGGGTGTTGAGGTGGCATTTGACCGGATTGTGACTGCATTAGACCAGATTGTCGTGGCATTGGACACGATTGCGGTGGCATTTGCTATTCACCTGTGTGCTGGTATGGAGCTGCAACACCGCCTGCACTTGATGTTGTTGGAGTAGCTGAAACTGGTGGTTGACCAGTCAAGAAAAATAACAAAATTTATTAAACACAAAGTATGAGACAAGCCAGGTATATTTGCTCTATTTATAGTCATCTGATTGGGACCACCAGGTACAGTTTTCCCTGGCGGTGTCGTTGCTGGAGGCACTGGCGAATACATGGAAGGTGGCGCATTGGCTTGAGGCTTAGCTGTTTCACCATATTGACCAGCTATAAAGTTATTGTTCGGTTGTTGTTGCTTGTTGCGCTTGCATGCCATTTCATGGTCTATTTGATAATGGTAGAGTATTTGCTGAGTAGCATTATATGGAGGAGCACCTCGTAGGTTAGCATTTGTATATGGTGTATTGGGTTGCGGAGCAGTCGGAGCCGGTTGGTTCAATGGATTCATGGAAAAACCGCTCCTAGAATTTGTTAACTGTTGGATGAAGACAAGAGGAAAAATAAATATATCATTAACATCGGTTGATTTATTGGGCTAACTTAAGTACATTATTGAATTACTTTAAAGTTCGGCCGGCGCGAGTTAGAGCAGATTAATTTAATAGACTTACCGAAAGGGTGTTAATTATTGTTTTTTTTTATCCAATTAATAAATTGAAAACAAAAAATTTTCCACCGCTGTTCTCTCGATGCTCAATTAGAAATGGCGGATTCGCAGAACATTTTTTTGCACGCAACAATGACGTATTTTGCAATCCCTATGAATATAATAGGGGCGAGAGATCACGATACATTGTGGGAAAGCTAAAATTGTCAACATGCTATTTCATTTAGAGAATTTTTCATTCCAAATCGTCACCCCTGTCAAAAATCCGTGTAGGTGTGTGTGTGTTTTGGTCACACGATTTTTGCAGGGCAGTCCCCTTTTGGGCAGGAAAGTAAACGTTTGGTTGTCTACAAGTTTATCATATGCCAGTACAGAACATACTCGTTTGCTGGATCTGACCAGTACATCTAATTTTCCAGATTTTCTGGGCTCAGCAAGGGTATCCTCCTGAATGGTGTATGTGTACCCTGCTGCCTGGCCGCTCACCCAACAACACCAGGCACGACGGAACTTGCCTTGCGACACCCGAAGTTCACTCACGCTTCTCATGGCTCCAGCGGGTTAGTGGGTTTAGAGTATACCCGCGGTAGCTATGTCTGTCGTAAGAGGCGACTAAAATACCAAATTGATTCAAGGGGTTTTGTAGCGCAACCCTTTCAATGGGTTGCCAGCGCAATATATAGCTTCTCCAACCCAATTGTCAACATCACCTACCCGTGTCGAAACCTGTTTCTATAACAGCCGAGGCTCTGGCGACCTCATGTTCCTTATGGATCTACATTTGAAGGCGCTTAGTTAGCTGACATTGCTTGCTTAACCGGTATATTCTAAAGTAAAAACCAAAACAAAATTTAGGTTAGGTTGAACTGGCCGATTCATGAGGACCTCGCATAGACTGAATGAGTCCGTAGTGTTTGTTTTAACTTGTGTAGAAGTTTGTTTTAACGACCAAGTTGAAAACCATATCAACAACCAGGACCTATGTTATAAAATAACTCCGTCCTCTTGACAAATACTAGAAGATTCCTAGGACTTAAGCCACTTTCTGCTTCTGGATGTGACAGCTTTATCACTTCTAATAGCTGGAGCCTTAGCCTGGCAAGCTTAGGGCACGAGCACAGAACGTGCAGGTAAGGGGGTCAGAATATACCCGCGGTATGTATGCCTGTCGTAAGAGGCGACTAAAACACCAGATTGTAGCGCAACCCTTCAGGTGGCCAGCGCAATATATAGCTTCTCTAAACCCAATTGTCAACCTCACCTATCCGCGGCGAACCCTGTTTCACTAACAGGCGAGAGGCTCTGGCGACCCCAAGCTCCTCATGGAACTTGGGGTGGGGAGGGAGGTGATGGCCTGAAGGTTTAATGTGGCCACATAAATCGTTCCCAAGATGGTCGGGCTAGCACCTCAATGGTGCTGTGGTACCGGAGCGTACCAGATCTGTATCCGGAGGATCATCACATCGATAACACTCCCCAAAGCCTTCGGAGAGCAACCTTATCTCTAAAACAACAACAAGCACACCAGCAGCACGTTCCACCTTGTATGTAGGTACTGTATGTGCTCAGCCGAGCAAATTAACATTAGCAGTAAGATTATTTACATGAACATTGTCTGGTATGTGTGCAGGCATCAATATAGCATACATTGGTCCAATTCGGTGTGCATAGCTTTAATATAGATTAGATGTCCAGCAGTGCTCCGCTTGTGCCAATATGTAATGGGCTGCTCCGTCTCTTGGTACGGCTGTATAAGTATGGGCGGGTGCAATGTATTACTAGTCTGCTCAAGATCGTATGGTACACAGATGGCTCGAAGACGCCAGAGGGGATTGGAGCCAGAGTCTTCGGACCCAGAACCAAAATATCAGTACCTCTAAAAGCACATACGAGCATTTTCAAGCTGAAGTATTGGCCCTAACTTGGTGCGCTAAGCTGAACTTTCAGCGCTGATACTCCAATGAAACAATTGCCATACTCAGTCAGACAGTCAGGCCCCACTAAAGGCAATTGTGGCGTTCGAAATAAAGACAGCACTGGTCCTTGAGTGCCAAGAAACTGAATCAATTAGGAGCACACAACGTAGTACTGTTCCCTTGGGTTCCAGGCCATAGGGGAGTAGAGGGTAATGAGCAAGCGGACTCTAGTGTTTAATTTGTTGCGTCCCTCCCACAAATTATCCTCCAAGCAGATCCATGCAGCGGGTCTGCGCCATATTCTCCTCCTCCTGACCCCGGTGCTGAGAAATGAGTTTGCTGCGTTTGCCGGAAAATAATCTTTTTAGGACGGTCATACTCTTGTCAGTGTGTCATGTGCAAGTGATGGTTGCATCGGACAGGTTGCTCTGGGCTTGATCCCAAAACCCGACGTCCTCGTAACTTTTAGAAATCTTTTGTGGCTTCCTATTGTTCACGCCCACGACTCCCGTTAGAGGACATTGACGACAATCTGCGATCGGTCGCACCTATTGGATGGGGCGAAGCACTGCTACAACAACAACAGCAGGCGGACAACCCGGAAAGAGAGGCAGGAACTGCGTGACCCATCGATCCCGAGCCGTTCCTGCCAGTTGGCTCACAGGGGCATTTATTAATAGAAGGGAGGGAAAAGAGAGAAGAACACTGGAGCAATACGCCAGGTTTGAGACAATCTAAGTTACTGTAGGAGGTTATAGCACAAGTCGCTACAGGGCAATAATATACCTCTCGAAAGATAACCTAAGAATCCCGCGAGCTATTCTTACAGGGCATTATAGACTGAACAGCCGTATGCAGAAACTGGGCATACTATCGAATAACACTTGCCGATTTTGTGATCAATTAGCAGACGGCGGACCATATCCTCCTAGAATACGACGCAATCTCAAAACGTAGGACTAAGTTGATGGGCTCACCATGGCCAGTGCATTCCCACATTTAATCCCACAAGCCAAGAACTCTGTTGGGTTCATCAAAGAAATCGGCTAGGATGAGGTGCTGTGAAGGAGATGTGTAACACACTGTGCAATCCTCAATAAATTATCTATCTATCTATGTTCCGGTAACAAGCACCATTGAGCTATTTAAAGAAATCAATTGGTATTTACATGAACATCTAACTCTTTGGTATTTGCATTCTTCAAACATGTAGTTTATATATTTAATATGGTAGGCAATTTACTTACCCTTTCTGGTGCGATGATCCTGGATAATCGGGCCTGACTACACGCAAGTTATTTTGCTTTAAGAGAGCGTGCTTAACGCGAACCATATCATGTTAGGGCACAATTGCGGTGATGCAACCAATCAAAGAAATGTCTGCTTCGAATGCTTCTAGGATAGCTCCCGGTCGCGGCACATAAATAACAGTTGCATGCGGATCAGTTACCTTTCTTGCTTCGGTTACCTATTCAATTTTAATTCACATTACATTATCTACTATTGCAATTTTTAATCAATACAAATCAATATAAATTACCGAAGCAAATACTGGCAAACCAAGATGCGTAGTTCCACCCTTTTTTGGGGAAATACATCCAACCAGTTTGGTACCGTATTCCAAAGCATGTTGTTTGTGGAAAGTACCTTGTTTACAGGTAAATCCTTGGCAAATGACACGTTAATCTGCATTTAATTGTAGGTTTCTTGTTGTTTTGGTATATTCTGAGCTGAATCGCACCCGGCAGAGATGATATTTTAGAATAATATAACATTTTTTTATTATTTAAAAATGCACATACGTTTGAATGAAAAGCAGAAAGTAAATAATGTTGTTTTTTGTTGTAGCGATAAGGACACTCCCCGGAGCGATTTAGTATGACCACCTGAAACCTTCTAGGCCATCCCGTCGATTCTATACAACTTAATATTATTTTGGGTGAAGGCCGCAGAAATGTGTTCTGTGCAACAAAATTTTTAATTTCCGCTTTCAGATTCTAAAAACGGAGCTCGACACGCGTCTTTTGATACCACCTTTGTTTAGGTTGTGCACTGTCTTGTAAAACGTTACCTTTTTTGGTTTTGGACATCGAATCTTCCAATTCCAATTGGTGGTAAGAGGACTTGGTTGCCCGTAGTTAATGCGCCAGGTTAATTTAGAAGTGCCTAAACAGCTAACACATGTCACAACTTAAAAGCTCGTAGCACAAGCACTTTTTCTTTTTACACACCAGGTTATGCGAGAGCTTGTAGGAGTTTAATTAACGCAATTATATTTTTCTTCGTTTTAAAATGCTTTCCCGGAATATCTCAAAAGTTGTCATTAAATATAACACTGTCATTTCGATGACAGTATGAAACGTCGATGTGTTAGTGGAGAGCGAAAAAAGCTTTGAATGTGTGCGTGAACTAGGCGCGGGAAAAGCTTCATTTTAATAATATTGGCCATAGATGGGCATTTCAGAATAACTTTAGGGTATTTTGCATGGTAAATCTTTTATTTACTTACTTGTCAAATGGGATATCAAAAAACTCGAATTCATGCCAGGATTACAAATCCAAAAGTAACTCTTTTTGAACCGCGGAAATTTTATTCGTGTTAACACCTTTCATGAAAGTAATGCACACGAAACGGGTTTTTGTAGCAATTTTTGATTTGTGAAAGAGTTGGGTTCTTAATCTTCGCATTGATGTAAGTGGATGGATAAAGGCCATGTCTTTGGGGCGCGTTGCGATATTCCATTTTTACAAGCTTTTATTTAGTTTCACTTGGCTGCTGTCTGTAATCAAATCTTGCAAGTTAAATTTGATACACTTCCCGGTGTCCGATTGAGCTGAAATTTTGCACGCATGTATAACTCCGATGACAATGCAATATTACTTCACAAATAACACACATTGTGCATTCACGAGTTCAAAATTGCTCCGTTCTGCGGATCTACGTCACACTTGACGGCTTCAGCGAATGAAAGAAAGAGAGAAAAACCAAGAGCTAAAGGAAAATTACGTAAAAATTGCCCATAAAAAACAGCTGAACTAATGTTTACATGCGGAATGCGCCACCTTCTATAATTCCATCATGGACATTTTTATGAGCAATTTTTACGACAATTTCCTTTAGCTCTTGTTTTTTTTCTCTTTCTTTCATTCGTTGAAGCAGTCAAGTGTGACGTAGATACGCAGAATGAAGCAATTTTGAACTCGTGAATGCAAAATCTTCTGTGTGTGATTTGTGTATAATTCCATCATGATATTACTGTGCGAGAATTCGAGAAATTAATCGATAACAGAGTTATCGGTAAAGATTTGTGCTCACAAGCAATAAAAGCCTAAGTCCCAGACAAACCCGGCTTAGGTACAGCGGTACTTATCCGTGGAGTCTGAGACTTAGGCGATTGTTGTTTGTAACCATAGATATTTATTTTTCATATTAACTGCGAGAACCACGGACACGAACCGCTGTAGGAATTACATGCCATTACTACGCGGTATGGGATTCACCATGCTGTTTTATATGAGAAAATTTTCTTACCACGTGGTGAATCCCACGCTTACTTCCTGCATACTTTTCTGCGCACTTGATTTTGTTTTAAATATTTTTTTGCGATGGAATTTTAGCTAAGCGAATGCTGGAATTTTATTTTAAAACAGGTTTAAACCACAGAGCAGAGATCTGCAATGAGTAGTTGTAAACTGGACGCGTTGTGCCATCATCAGTGTCGATTTTCTTTCTGGTCTGTTTTTGTCGTTTGTCTTGTATTTATAGTTCGTAGGTACATTAGCAGGTATTGTCAAAATTGACGATTGTGTATATTTAGTTATGTGTATGTGCTGTGTGTTCATTCAGAACCGAGGGTGATTTTTGCTGATCGATTTGTGTGGCTGAGTGATGTGGCATTCCCCGAATAAGCCTCACATACAAGATATTTGTAATTATGTACATGCCAGAATGAATCTAAGTTTCTATGCCCTTTTTATGCATATCCAAACACTGACCACACACAGGCAAGTCATAGCGGCATAGATAAGTTACGTTGAACTTAGCGGGAGGTCATATCTATTTATAGTTGCAATCCCTTACTCAATGCGTCTCAGCATGACTAATCAACACCGTTGGTTTAGCAACATGCACTGCCATGCATATTCATAAATATATCCAATTACATTTAATGACAGATTGTCAATGCGCCTGCCGAAATATTTAGCCAATAACAAATTTCTAAAATACAATATGCTGACACAAGCTATATGTAACTAGAATGTAGATACCTCTAGCCTGTAAGTATTAATGTGTACAATAGAAAATTCTGTACAATTAATAGGACATTTTCTACAATAAAGTAATCATGTTTTAAGGCTTCACATCAGCGAAACTCGTTTCTTTTATTTAATATTACATGGCGATCCTGCCAGTTCAATCTTTAAGGCAAAAGTTGCTGATCAAAGCAATGCTAAAAAGATTTTATTAGTAGAGATCCTTCCAATTCAATTTTTAAGGCAAAAAGATCCTGACAGTTTGAAAGAAAATACCGAAGAAGATATCAAAGATTCTGCCAAGTCACCAAACAATTTTGAAAGCACACTAGAGTGATATGGAAGACCGAGGCTCTACATCAACTTGAAGGCAACCGATTTCAATTTTAAAAACGAAACAAGGCAACATGAGCAAGTAAAACAGAGCAAATGCATACCCGATAAACAAACTTTAACATATTTCATGGCAATCGGCAAACCGCAATTACCACGCATAAAAAGGGTGGAATAAATACCACAGAAAGGAAAATTGAACAATAAATTTGCCTGGCAGCAAACGCATAGATGCAGTGGAATAAATATTATATCTGACTGGCGGCAAAGTGAAAAGTATGCAAATCACAAATACGCTAAGAACCACTTTACGTCAAAACTATTTTCAATTCAACAATAAAATATATAGACAAACAAACGGTCTTGGAATGGGAAGCCCCACATTAGCAATTCTTATGGAAGTGTTCATGCAAAATCTGGAAGAAAACTACATACAGGAGCTTGTACTGGAGCACCTCAACAAGCAGCACGGAAATATAAAATTTACAATGGAAACCGAAAAACGACTATCTAGACCTCACGATAAATATTAATAAAAAAGCCAAAAGATTTAACTATGATATGTATAGAAAGCCAACGGCCACCGATACAATAATACATAACTAGTATCGGCTGTGGTCGAAATTCGACCAAATTGTATTTTTTTCAACTCAGTCTATGCATCCAGTGTTGGGGGTAGTGCAGTAATGCTTTAATAGTTAAGCAGTGAGTGGAAATATAGCAAACTGGTCTAACTTATTTAAATTTTCATTAAAATTTTGAATTTGATCTAAGACGTTGTACTTTTTGATTGTATTTTCTTACATTTTCTACAAACTTTTCAAATGTAATTATAACGTTTTGGTATAGAGCTCCTTAAATAAAAATATAAAATATATGTAAAATCATAGAATTTGCATAGAATTATGGTGAAATTAGTTGAAATTGAATTGAAAAATAGTCTTTTCCACACCACCCGGGAGGTCCCCGTAGGCGCGCTACCGAAGTTAGTTTTGGATGCTCGGTTCCCCAGTGGGCCTATATCACCCATAAACATATATCGCCGATTTACTTCAATAGTGTCATAATTTAAAAAACACGAACTTTTAGTTAAAAACGAAGCAATGTTAGGTATGCAATTGGCGCTTTGCCGAGTTAAATTTTGTATAAATACATATGTAATATGTAAGTGTGAAACAAAACGAAAATTTCGAGTAGAATAGAGGAAACCTTCATAAAAAATTAAATAAAAATATAAACAAATTATGTAATGAGAAAGAATGCAGAGTTTACTAAAAAAAATTTTAATGAAAGAAAAAAAAGAGTACTTAAAGCGCAAAAAAATCAAGTGAAGTGAATAAACAGTTACATATAAAAACGTAACTTAGACTTTTTTCCGGATTCTAATGTTCGGATATTTAATGTTGGGATTCCCATTGAGATCTATGTACGTAATTAATTTGTATAAAGTTTGTAAATACTCCATTTCATGAATATATATGACCATATCTACCATAGATCTGGTAACCTTGCCGTGCGCGGACGTGTTTTTGATCACTCTTCGAATTGTTATTCTTTTTACTTTGTAAACAAGTTTTTTCTTTCATTAATATAATAGAAAACAGTTTATAAGTTTAATTTCGTATTAAATCTTTACACAGTGCAATACACATAGTGGCTTTTTGTGCAATTTAAACATTCAGTCTGTGTGTTCATAGATTTTCAAAAAAATGTGTGATAACTGCATACCTTTTTGTCGGTATCTGCTATAGTTTCTATTGCCTATTTTTCTTTTGGGTTTGTTTAACTTTGCAGTTATGTTAGATTGCTGTATCAATAAGTGCACCAATCAAAAGAAAATTTCCCGTGGTGATACTTATGTTTGTTGTTGGCTCTGTGATAATATGGCTCATGTTAGCTGTGCCGGTTTCTCTCACATAGGCGGTCGGGTTGTTGACCTAAGACCCAGCAAACTTGGACTGAACTGGACATGTCATGATTTTCGTTCGGTAGAAAATGACATGCGAGCTTTTATGAGGCAAACTCAGAAAGAGTTCAACAACATTTTTATTGGGTTTCGTGACCTTAACGTAAGATTCAAAACGATGGAAGCTCACTTTAAAAAAGTGAAAGTGATCTCTGAATCCCCAAAACGTAAGAAATGTATGCCCAACAATGATTCCAACTTGTCTTCGAGTCAGGGGCAAAGCTGTCCTCCTAAGAATGTCCCTACAACCGCGTTGACTGATATGAACAGGTTGATCAAAGATGTTATGAACAATGCAGCTCAGGAATCTCCACAAAGCTCTGTCGAAACTTCTAGCGAGACTATCTCTGGCAAATTAAATGGTGCACCAACTAATAGTGGTACCTTTGCGGCTGTTTGTTCTACGTCACCAATGTTGATTTCGCTGGACTCCCCAATTCATCCTACATCTCCACTTTTATCTTTAGATCCAACAATAACAGTTACCGATACTGGGGTTGTTGCTTGCGATACAAGTGTACCTGAAAAAATAGTACTTCATTGACGAGCTCGATAACCAACGCTAGGTCAAGCAATGCGTTTTCTGTCAACGGCCGCATCTTCCAAGCTCTCTGGTGCTCTATGCGTTACTCCTTTGCAGGTGGCTGCCGTGCCATCTCGTGGGGCTGTATTTGTGTCCAGATTACACCCCTCTCTTACCGAAAATGATATTGCTCATTACGTTTGCTCTAAACTTGGTGTTGCACCCACTAGTAACATCAATGTGTATAAATTTAACTTTAAATATGAGAGAGACATCTCCTCATTTAAAATATCTCTTTCAGATGAATATATATATAAGATACTTAATTCCTCTTTTTGTCCTAAACATACTGTGGTTCACAAGAAAGGCGAGGGCCGAACCTGTTTTATTACAGCCAAAAACGGTATGACGAACACAGTAATAACAACACAAAGGTAATTGCTGATCTCTCCCGTCTTCTCATTAATTACCAAAATGTTCGTGGTTTACGATCAAAACTTGTTCCAGTCTTCCATAATTCTTTCAACTTTTCTGCACAAGTTGTAGCTTTTACGGAGACCTGGCTAAAGCCTGATAATTACAATTCTGAGGTTTTTCAAATAAATATGCTGTATGCTATAGCGTAATTATTTGCTGTTCGTATATAACACCTCGTTCGGATATGGATGTTTATGCTAGTCATAGCTCGGCCATCTGCGATTTGCATTCGCAGTTGGGAGATAACGATTGTTGTTGTTGGTGACTTTAACTTGCCAACAGTTAGTTGGGTTAATATAAGTGATTCAAAATTTTTAACTCCCACTACTCAACATGAGTTTCTCAATTGCTTGTTAGACTCATCTCTTTTACAGATTAACAAAGGTTCCAAATAGTGGAAATAAAATGCTGGATTTAGTATATATGGATGGCTCGTGGGTACTGCCCTTACGCAAATCCCACCTTTATACCTTCCAGAAGACCCTCTTCACCCTACGCTAGAGATATCACTTTATATCAGCCTACCCCGTAGGATTCAAGTGCAGTCTCGTCCCCGATCTAGATGCTTCTACAAAGCAAATTTCATTATGCCCCATAATCTGTTGGCTTCCCATGATTGGTAGGATCCCTATGCTTGAACTGATGTCCATTCGGCAATCTCTATATTTTACAGTACGCTTGGTGGCGTCTTTCATACCTGCATTCCTACTCGCTATACCCTATGTTCGAGTAAGCCCCCTTGGTTTTCAAGGCAACTTATCAGATTTAATAACATTAAATCTAGGTTTTATAAGAGATTCAATAAATCTGGATCATCTGCAGACCTCTCTAAATATCTAATAGCTCGTTATAAAAATAGCTTGTTATAAAAATTACTTGAGTTGTTGTAAAGCCCAATTTCTTAAAAACCCAAAAAAGTTTTAGAGTTTCGTAAATTCAAAGCGGAAAATTTATGGGTATCCTTCCTCTTTAACCTTTGGATGTAAAAAAGCTTGCACTGATGACGACGTTGCTGAACTATTTTCTGAGTTCTTTAAGTCCACGTATTCATCCAGTGGTTTTCATTCCGGTCAATACCCCTATCAGTTAGATAGCCCGAATTCGATTAGGAATCCTGCTATTGATGGTAATATTGTTCTTCAGGGTCTTCAATCTTTGAAGCCCACAGTTTCTCTCGGACCGGACGGTGTTCCTAGTTGCGTTCTTAGGTACTGCGCCGAAAACATGTATGAGCATATTTTAAAATTATTTGAGCTATCCCTGGTATCTCCGTCATTCCCGCCACTATATATACCCCTGCATAAAAAAGATAGTAGGTTAAAAGTTGAAAACAACAGGGGTATTGCTAAACTTTCAGCCATTCCTAAAGTCATTGAACAGATTGTTACCACTCAACTCCAATATCAGTGTTCTAGTCTTCTTTCTCCATGCCAACACGGTTTCATTCGTCAGAGGTCAACCACTACAAATTTGTTTGTATTCACATCTATAGTTATGGAAGGATTTTTAGCGAACAAGCAAACGGATGTCATCTACACGGACTTCAGCAAAGCATTTGATACCGTCAACCATGAGTTACTTATTCATAAGCTTGATTTACTGGGCTTTCCGTTTCAACTATTAATGTGGCTGAAAAGCTATCTTTCTAACCGCACCCAAAAAGTCCTGTTCAAGTGCAATCTGTCGGAAGCGTTCGGAGTTTCCACCGGTGTACCCCTAGGCCCTTTGCTCTTTACCCTTTTCATTAATGACTTGCCACAGACAATATTATATTCCCAGACTATAATATATGCAGATGATGTAAAACTTTGCTACACTTACTGTCCTACCGATTTGAGTTCCTTGGATCTTCTTCAGGCCGCCTTGGACTCGTTCCAATGTTGGTGCACAACAAATTTACTAGCTTTAAATTGCTCTAAATGTAAGCATATGACATTTCAGTGAAGCCAGCATTGAAATCTTATGTAATAGATGGTACGCCTTTGGAGCGTATATCTATTGCAAATGATCTAGGTGTCCTTTTTGATCAGAAATTGAATTTTAACATGCATATTTCATCTATTGCCAACAAAGCGTTGGGTTTACTTGGATTTGCTAAAAGATGTGCTAAAGAGTTCGATGATCCGTACCTCACTAATGTTCTTTACACATCGCTGGTTCGTCCAATACTTGAGTACTAGTATCGCCTGTGGTCGAAATTCGACCAACTCTTATTTTTTCATCTCAGTCTATGCATCCAGTGTTGAGGGTAGTGAAATAATGCGTTAATAGTTAAGCAGTGAGCGGAAATATAGCAAACTGGTCTAACTTACTTAAATTTTTCCTTAAGACATTGTAATTTTTATTGTATTTTCTTAAATTTTCTACAAATTTTTCAAATGTAATTATAACCTTTTGGTATGGAGCTCCTTAAACAAAAATATAAAAAATATGAAAAATCAAAGGAAATTGACATAGAATTAAAGTGAAATTACTTGACATTAAATTGAAAAATAGGTTTTTCCACACCACCCGGGAGGTCCCCGTTGGGGCGCTACCGAAGTTAGTTTTGTGTGCTCGGTTCCCCAGTAGGCCTATATCTCCCATATACATATATCGCCCATTTACTTCAATAGTGTCATAATTCAAAAACACGAACTTTTAGTTAAAAACGATGAAATGTGCTTAAGGAATTTAGCCTATTTCACGCCACCCGTTAGGTATGCAATTGGCGCTTTACCGAGTTTAATTTTGTATAAATACATATGTAGTATTTACATAAGTGTGACACAAAACGAAAATTTCGAATAGAATAGAGGATACCTTCATAAAAAATAAAAATATAAAAAAATTATGTAATGAGAAAGAAGGCAGAGTTTACTAAAAAAAATTTAAATGAAAGAAAAAAAATTAAGTACTTAAAGTGCGAAAAAATTAAGTGATGTGAATAAACAATTCCATATAAAAACGCAATAAGTGCACTTGGACCTTTTTCCGGGTTTTAATGTTATCATTGTGGAAATATGAAGATTCTAATATTCGGATATTTAATGTTGGGATTCCCATTGAGATCTATGTACGTAATTAATTTGTATTAAATTTGTAAACATTCATATTCATGAAATGGAGATGAATATATATGACCATATCTACCATAAGATATCGTCTGTGAACGATATAATACTAAGATATAGCAAAGCAGAATAAATTAGAAAAAAAAAAAGAAAAAGAAACAAAAACATTGAAATTATTCACTCAAACATATTTACTAAAATAAAATTGATTTCATAATTTTAAGCGACATAAACAAATTATGATTATGGGATCTAAGCATTCGATTAATGGGCATATAATCAAACAAAGTTAGCCTAATAATAAATATAGTGGGTAATATACAGCCTATGCAATATTTCGACCTAAAATCGAAAACGTTTTTGGGTCGTTTTTTTTCGATTAATATACAACGTGAAATTTTCCGATTCAATCAAGTTGCATTTAAATAATAATAAACTAAGTTGAAATAAAAGATAATATAATTGTCCTGTTTTGCTGGCTCGAGGTCCGTGTTTTATAAATTAAACACAATTATTTCTTTTTTCAAAAACCGATATATTTCGATTGCTCTACGGCAATCGTCTTCAAGGTTACAGAGCTAATAAAAAATAATAACAACAATTAACAAATATACATATCAAACATGTAACATATTTACATACTTTTCTTGACACGTTTGCTCTGTGCGACGTGGAGTATGGTACTGCCTTTTACTTAGCAGGTGTTTGTAAATATGAGCGGAATGGTCCACATCACTCTTATAGTTGAGTCGTATGTTTGTCGGTACGTTGATAATATGTAACATTTCAGGAGTAAATCGTTTATTATTTCTTGTTGTAGTATTTTGGTCTCGTCAAAGTTAGGTATGTGGCCGCTAGTTGCACAGTGGGCCATGAGTGCAGTTTTGTGATTATTTATTTGATGGCATTGTTTTAAATCCGATTTGTGTTGTGATAATCTTGTTTTTAATTTTGACTTGGTTGTACCGACATAAATGTTATTGCAAGTTTCCCCAACATTGCCTTTACAGGGAATTTTGTATACAACGTTGCTTTTGTCCATATTTAATATATTCCATTTGGTTTTATTGAAAATACTTTTTAATGTGTTAGAGGGCTTATGTGTTATTTTTGCGTTATCTTTGCTATAACAGTCAGACTTGGCCAGACGCTCCGACAGTTGTGGTACATAAGCCAGCGACTTAAAAATAAATGTTTTCTCGGGGTATTGAATGTTTTTTTGGAAGTTTAGCTTTTTTTATTAATTTTTTAATTGTGTATTTCGGAAAATCGTTATTTCTTAATATTGTGAATATTTCTTTCTTTATTTCATCGTGGTATACTTCGTCCGAGGTGTGCAGCATTCTACGTATACAGCCCATTGCTGTATTAATAATCATAGATTTAGGATGCTTTGAATTAAAATTTATTATTCGTCCTGAAGCTGTGGGTTTTTTATACCACTTTAATTTAAGTTGATTTCTACGTCTATTTATTTCGGAGTCCAGATAAGCTAATGTTCCATTATTTTCTATTTCTAAAGTAAATTGTATACTCTTATCAAAATTGTTAAGTGTGTCCAGTGTATTTTGTACCTCATTCTCACGTACTATGGCGAAGAGGTCGTCGACGTATTTTGTAAGTAACCTTGGTTTGTAGCGTAATTTTTCAATACTATTATCTAAAAGTTTTTCCATAATAATATCTGCTATAATTGGAGATCTTGGTGCTCCCATAGGCATTCCTTTCAATTGTGTGTATATGGTATCCTTAAACTTGAAATATCTGCTCTCTTGAATGCAAAATTTTAATATTTCCATGAACAGCTGTTTCGGTATCTTGTTATATTCTTTAATTATTTCCCATGTTTCTTGTATTGTGTCAAGAGCCAGGTATGCTAGGAAAGAGTGATATGACGTCGAAGGAAATAAGTTTCTCGTCGTCAAATGCGTAAGTGTTGTTCACCCTTTCCTTGAACTCCAGTGTATTTTTTACGTTATATGTCGAACTTGCCGTTACGTTTTTTAATATTTCTGCGATATATTTGCAAAGTCCGTATGAGGGCGATCCAATGGCTGAACAGATTGGCCTTAATGTGGTTCCTTCTTTATGGATCTTCGGGAGGCCATAGATTCTGGGCGGCAATGCTGTGGTTGTTGTAAGTTTATTTCTCTCCGTTTTTGTTATTAATTCCATTTTAAATAGTTTTTCTACTAGGCAGTTATTTTTGTTCTGTAGTCGTGATGTTGGATCTTGCCTTTGCACCCTATATGTTGTTAAATCCATTAAAATATCTTCCATTTTCTTGTTGTAATCATCGACTTCCATTGCTACCGTTTTGTTCCCTTTATCAGACGTTAAAATTCGTATATTATTGTTTTCCCTAAGAAATTTCTTGGTTTTCCCCACTGTATCTACAATTGCACTGTCAACTGCACTTAGCTTGTTTGTTGTTGTGTGGTTTGTTATTAACAACGAAAGTTTTGTGCGAGCTTCTTCTTGCTGATCTTTATTTTTTATGGTTTGTATTAACTCTTCACCATCCGCTATATACTGAAAGAGCGGGAAACTCTTGTTATCCACAGGTAAACCGAACTTGGGTCCCTTTGCCAATAACGCCTTCACCTCTTTCGGAAATTCTAATTTCGTTTTGTTTATAAACCACTCATCGTGCTTGTTGTTATTAATGAGTATTTCATTACGTTTCTCTCGGATTTTCTTGTATTTTAACTCTTGGCGCTTTTTAAGTTTTGTTTTTGTTTTGTTTGCGAGATTATTTTCCCTTTCCATTAGCTCTTTGAAGTCGTTCTCACCCAAATGTTCTCTGAGTTTTTTTGCTTTTTGATCCATTCGCTGATTTAATCTTTGTAATATGTTGTGTTTGTGTTTTATCAGTAGGCTCAAGATTTTCATGAGGTAAAACTGCGTATGTCTGTGTAATAATTTATCTATGTCCATGTGTCTGTCCGAGTCAGATACAAATAATTTCTTACATTTTGTGGAATTACTTATAAACTTAGGAATAATTCTTGTTTTTCTACATTTTAAAAGGAACTTTATATTTGATTTGACTTTTACCAATTTTTTTGATGTTGACTGCAACTTGTTGATTGTTGATCTAGCTGTTTCATTATAGTTCTTTATTGTAGCATATCCCATGTTTGGTGACTAATGCCCACGGCGTGCCTTCCGTCTACGTAAATTATAATTTTTGGGGACCTTTTTTACTTCAACTAATTGTCCTGTTTTGCTGGCTCGAGGTCCGTGTTTTATAAATTAAACACAATTATTTCTTTTTTCAAAAACCGATATATTTCGATTGCTCTACGGCAATCGTCTTCAAGGTTACAGAGCTAATAAAAACATAATAACAACAATTAACAAATATACATATCAAACATCTAACATATTTACATACTTTTCTTGACACGTTTGCTCTGTGCGACGTGGAGTATGGTACTGCCTTTTACTTAGCAGGTGTTTGTAAATATGAGCGGAATGGTCCACATCACTCTTATAGTTGAGTCGCATGTTTGTCGGTACGTTGATAATATGTAACATTTCAAGAGTAAATCATTTATTATAGTGTTTTTCTTGTTGTAGTATTTTGGTTTCGTCAAAGTTAGGTATGTGGCCGCTAGTTGCACAGTGGGCCATGAGTGCAGTTTTGTGATTATTTATTTGATGGCATTGTTTTAAATCCGATTTGTGTTGTGATAATCTTGTTTTTAATTTTGACTTGGTTGTACCGACATAAATGTTATTGCAAGTTTCCCCAACATTGCCTTTACAGGGAATTTTGTATACAACGTTGCTTTTGTCCATATTTAATATATTCGATTTGGTTTTATTGAAAATACTTTTTAATGTGTTAGAGGGCTTATGTGCTATTTTTACGTTATCTTTGCTATAACAGTCAGACTTGGCCAGACGCTCCGACAGTTGTGGTACATAAGCCAGCGACTTAAAAATAAATGGTTTCTCGGGGTTTTGAATGTTTTTTGGAAGTTTACCTATTTTTATTAATTTTTTAATTGTGTATTTCGGAAAATCGTTATTTCTTAATAATAATGAATGAATATTTCTTTCTTTATTTCATCGTGGTATACTTCGTCCGAGGTGTGCAGCATTCCACGTATACGGCCCATTGATGTATTAATAATCATAGATTTAGGATGCTTTGAATTAAAATTTATTATTCGTCCTGAAGCTGTGGGTTTTTTATACCACTTTAATTTAAGTTGATTTCCACGTCTATTTATAGTCCAGATAAGCTAATGTTCCATTATTTTCTATTTCTAAAGTAAATTGTATACTCTTATCAAAATTGTTAAGTGTGTCCAGTGTATTTTGTACCTCATTCTCAGGTACTATGGCGAAGAGGTCGTCGACGTATTTTGTAAGTAACCTTGGTTTGTAGCGTAATTTTTCAATACTATTATCTAAAAGTTTTTCCATAATAATATCTGCTATAATTGGAGATGTTGGTGCTCCCATAGGCATTCCTTTCAATTGTGTGTATATGGTATCCTTAAACTTGAAATATCTGCTCTCTTGAATGCAAAATTTTAATATTTCCATGAACAGCTGTTTCGGTATCTTGGTATATTCTTTAATTATTTCCCATTTTTATTGTATTGTGTCAAGAGCCAGATGTATAGGTATGCTAGGAAAGAGTGATACGACGTCGAAGGAAATAAGTTTCTCGTCGTCAAATACGTAAGTGTTGTTCACCCTTTCCTTGAACTCCAGTGTATTTTTTACGTTATATGTCGAACTTGCCGTTACGTTTTTTAATATTTCCGCGATATATTTGCAAAGTCCGTATGAGGGCGATCCAATGGCTGAACAGATTGGCCTTAATGGGGTTCCTTCTTTATGGATCTTCGGGAGGCCATAGATTCTGGGCGGCAATGCTGTGGTTGTTGTAAGTTTATTTCTCTCCGTTTTTGTTATTAATTCCATTTTAAATAGTTTTTCTACTAGGCAGTTATTTTTGTTCTGTAGTCGTGATGTTGGATCTTGCCTTTGCACCCTGTATGTTGTTAAATCCATTAAAATATCTTCCATTTTCTTGTTGTAATCATCGAATTCCATTGCTACCGTTTTATTCCCTTTATCAGACGTTAAAATTCGTATATTATTATTTTCCCTATATTTTATTTTTCTTGGTTTGCCCCACTGTATCTGCAACTGCACTGTCAACTGCACTTAGCTTGTTTGTTGTTGTGTGGTTTGTTATTAACAAAGAAAGTTTTGTGCGAGCTTCTTCTTGCTGATCTTTATTTTTTATGGTTTGTATTGACTCTTCACCATCCGCTATATACTGAAAGAGCGGGAAACTCTTGTTGTCCATAGGTAAACCGAACTTTGGTCCCTTTGCCAATAACGCCTTCACCTCTTTCGGAAATTCTAATTTCGTTTTGTTTATAAACCACTCATCGTGCTTGTTGTTATTAATGAGTATTTCATTACTTTATATTTGATTTGACTTTTACCAATTTTTTTGATGTTGACTGCAACTTGTTGATTGTTGATCTAGCTGTTTCGTTATAGTTCTTTATTGTAGCATATCCCATGTTTGGTGACTAATGCCCACGGCGTGCCTTCCGTCTACGTAAATTATAATTTTTGGCCACCTTTTTTACTTCAACTAATTGTCCTGTTTTGCTGGCTCGAGGTCCGTGTTTTATAAATTAAACACAATTATTTCTTTTTTCAAAAACCGATATATTTCGATTGCTCTACGGCAATCGTCTTCAAGGTTACAGAGCTAATAAAAACATAATAACAACAATTAACAAATATACATATCAAACATTTAACATATTTACATACTTTTCTTGACACGTTTGCTCTGTGCGAGGTGGAGTATGGTACTGCCTTTTACTTAGCAGGTGTTTGTAAATATGAGCGGAATGGTCCATATCACTCTTATAGTTGAGTCGTATGTTTGTCGGTACGTTGATAATATGTAACATTTCAAGTGTAAATCGTTTATTATAGTGTTTTTCTTGTTGTAGTATTTTGGTCGCGTCAAAGTTAGGTATGTGGCCGCTAGTTGCACAGTGGGCCATGAGTGCAGTTTTGTGATTATTTATTTGATGGCATTGTTTTAAATCCGATTTGTGTTGTGATAATCTTGTTTTTAATTTTGACTTGGTTGTACCGACATAAATGTTATTGCAAGTTTCCCCAACATTGCCTTTACAGGGAATTTTGTATACAACGTTGCTTTTGTCCATATTTAATATATTCGATTTGGTTTTATTGAAAATACTTTTTAATGTGTTAGAGGGCTTATGTGCTATTTTTACGTTATCTTTGTTATAACAGTCAGGCTTGGCCAGACGCTCCGACAGTTGTGGTACATAACCCAGCGACTTAAAAATAAATGGTTTCTCGTGGTTTTGAATGTTTTTTGGAAGTTTAGCTTTTTTTATTAATTTTTTAATTGTGTATTGCGGAAAATCGTTATTTCTTAATATTGTGAATATTCCTTTCTTTATTTCATCGTGGTATACTTCGTCCGAGGTGTGCAGCATTCTACGTATACAGCCCATTGCTGTATTAATAATCATAGATTTAGAATGCTTTGAATTAAAATTTATTATTCGTCCTGAAGCTGTGGGTTTTTTATACCACTTTAATTTAAGTGGATTTCCACGTCTATTTATTTCGGAGTCCAGATAAGCTAAGGTCTATTATTTTCTATTTCTAAAGTAAATCGTACGTTAAAATTCGTATATTATTATTTTCCCTATATATTATTTTTCTTGGTTTGCCCCACTGTATTTATGGTTTGTATTAACTCTCCACAATCCGCTATATACTGAAAGAGCGGGAAACTCTTGTTATCCACAGGTAAACCGAACTTCGGTCCCTTTGCCAATAACGCCTTCACCTCTTTCGGAAATTATAATTTCGTTTTGTTTATAAACCACTCATCGTGCTTATTGTTATTAATGAGTATTTCATTACGTTTCGCTCGGATTTTCTTGTATTTTAACTCTTGGCGCTTTTTAAGTTTTGTTTTTGTTTTGTTTGCGAGATTATTTTCCTTTTCCATTAGCTCTTTGAAGTCGTTCTCACCCAAATGTCCTCTGAGTTTTTTTGTTGTTTGATCCATTCGCTGATTTAATCTTTGTAATATGTTGTGTTTGTGTTTTATCAGTAGGCTCAAGATTTTCATGAGGTAAAACTGCGTATGTCTGTGTAATAATTTATCTATGGCCATGTGTCTGTCCGATTCAGATACAAATAATTTCTTACATTTTGTGGAATTACTTATAAACTTAGGAATAATTCTTGTTTTTCTACATTTTAAAAGGAAATTTATATTTGATTTGACTTTTACCAATTTTTTTGATGTTGACTGCAACTTGTTGATTGTTGATCTAGCTGTTTCGTTATAGTTCTTTATTGTAGCATATCCCATGTTTGGTGAATAATGCCCACGGCGTGCCTTCCGTCTACGTAAATTATAATTTTTGGCGACCTTTTTTACTTCAACTAATTGTCCTGTTTTGCTGGCTCGAGGTCCGTGTTTTATAAATTAAACACAATTATTTCTTTTTTCAAAAACCGATATATTTCGATTGCTCTACGGCAATCGTCTTCAAGGTTACAGAGCTAATAAAAACATAATAACAACAATTAACAAATATACATATCAAACATGTAACATATTTACATACTTTTCTTGACACGTTTGCTCTGTGCGACGTGGAGTATGGTACTGCCTTTTACTTAGCAGGTGTTTGTAACTATGAGCGGAATGGTCCACATTACTCTTATAGTTGAGTCGTATGTTTGTCGGTACGTTGATAATATGTAACATTTCAAGAGTAAATCGTTTATTATAGTGTTTTTCTTGTTGTAGTATTTTGGTCTCGTCAAAGTTAGGTATGTGGCCGCTAGTTGCACAGTGGGCCATGAGTGCAGTTTTGTGATTATTTATTTGATGGCATTGTTTTAAATCCGATTTGTGTTGTGATAATCTTGTTTTTAATTTTGACTTGGTTGTACCGACATAAATGTTATTGCAAGTTTCCCCAACATTGCCTTTACAGGGAATTTTGTATACAACGTTGCTTTTGTCCATATTTAATATATTCGATTTGGTTTTATTGAAAATACTTTTTAATGTGTTAGAGGGCTTATGTGCTATTTTTGCGTTATCTTTGTTATAACAGTCAGACTTGGCCAGACGCTCCGACAGTTGTGGTACATAAGCCAGCGACTTAAAAATAAATATTTTCTCGGGGTATTGAATGTTTTTTGGAAGTTTAGCTTTTTTTTATTAATTTTTTAATTGTGTGTTTCGGAAAATCGTTATTTCTTAATATTGTGAATATTTCTTTCTTTATTTCATCGTGGTATACTTCGTCCGAGGTGTGCAGCATTCTACGTATACAGCCCATTGCTGTATTAATAATCATAGATTTAGGATGCTTTGAATTAAAATTTATTATTCGTCCTGAAGCTTTGAGTTTTTTATACCACTTTAATTTAAGTTGATTTCCACGTCTATTTATTTCGGAGTCCAGATAAGCTAATGTTCCATTATTTTCTATTTCTAAAGTAAATTGTATTCTCTTATCAAAATTGTTAAGTGTGTCCAGTGTATTTTGTACCTCATTCTCACGTACTATGGCGAAGAGGTCGTCGAAGTATTTTGTAAGTAACCTTGGTTTGTAGCGTAATTTTTCAATACTATTATCTAAACGTTTTTCCATAATAATATCTGCTATAATTGGAGATGTTGGTGCTCCCATAGGCATTCCTTTCAATTGTGTGTATATGGTATCCTTAAACTTGAAATATCTGCTCTCTTGAATGCAACATTTTAATATTTCCATGAACAGCTGTTTCGGTATCTTGGTATATTCTTTAATTATTTCCCATTTTTCTTGTATTGTGTCAAGAGCCAGATGTATAGGTATGCTAGGAAAGAATGATACGACGTCGACGGAAATAAGTTTCTCGTCGTCAAATACGTAAGTGTTGTTCACCCTTTCCTTGAACTCCAGTGTATTTTTTACGTTATATGTCGAACTTGCCGTTACGTTTTTTAATATTTCTGCGATATATTTGCAAAGTCCGTATGAGGGCGATCCAATGGCTGAACAGATTGGCCTTAATGTGGTTCCTTCTTTATGGATCTTCGGGAGGCCATAGATTCTGGGCGGCAATGCTGTGGTTGTTGTAAGTTTATTTCTCTCCGTTTTTGCTATTAATTCCATATTAAAGAGTTTTTCTACTAGGCAGTTATTTTTGTTCTGTAGTCGTGATGTTGGATCTTGCCTTTGCACCCTATATGTTGTTAAATCCATTAAAATATCTTCCATTTTCTTGTTGTAATCATCGACTTCCATTGCTACCGTTTTATTCCCTTTATCAAACGTTAAAATTCGTATATTATTGTTTTCCCTAAGAAATTTCTTGGTTTTCCCCACTGTATCTGCAATTGCACTGTCAACTGCACTTAGCTTGTTTGTTGTTGTGTGGTTTGTTATTAACAACGAAAGTTTTGTGCGAGCTTCTTCTTGCTGATCTTTATTTTTTATGGTTTGTATTAACTCTTCACCATCCGCTATATACTGAAAGAGCGGGAAACTCTTGTTATCCACAGGTAAACCGAATTTGGGTCCATTTGCCAATAACGCCTTCACCTCTTTCGGAAATTCTACTTTCGTTTTGTTTATAAACCACTCATCGTGCTTGTTGTTATTAATGAGTATTTCATTACGTTTCGCTCGGATTTTCTTGTATTTTAACTCTTGGCGCTTTTTAAGTTTTGTTTTTGTTTTGTTTGCGAGATTATTTTCCCTTTCTATTAGCTCTTTGAAGTCGTTCTCACCCAAATGTTCTCTGATTTTTTTTGTTGTTTGATCCATTCGCTGATTTAATCTTTGTAATATGTTGAGTTTGTGTTTTATCAGTAGGCTCAAGATTTTCATGAGGTAAAACTGCGTATGTCTGTGTAATAATTTATCTATGTCCATGTGTCTGTCCGAGTCAGATACAAATAATTTCTTACATTTTGTGGAATTACTTATAAACTTAGGAATAATTCTTGCTTTTCTACATTTTAAAAGGAACTTTATATTTGATTTGACTTTTACCAATTTTTTTGATGTTGACTGCAACTTGTTGATTGTTGATCTAGCTGTTTCGTTATAGTTCTTTATTGTAGCATATCCCATGCGTGTTGACTAATGCCCACGGCGTGCCTTCCGTCTACGTAAATTATAATTTTTGGCGACCTTTTTTACTTCAACTAATTGTCCTGTTTTGCTGGCTCGAGGTCCGTGTTTTATAAATTAAACACAATTATTTCTTTTTTCAAAAACCGATATATTTCGATTGCTCTACGGCAATCGTCTTCAAGGTTACAGAGCTAATAAAAACATAATAACAACAATTAACAAATATACATATCAAACATTTAACATATTTACATACTTATCTTGACACGTTTGATCTGTGCGAGGTGGAGTATGGTACTGCCTTTTACTTAGCAGGTGTTTGTAAATATGAGCGGAATGGTCCACATCACTCTTATAGTTGAGTCGTATGTTTGTCGGTACGTTAATAATATGTAACATTTCAAGAGTAAATCGTTTATTATAGTGTTTTTCTTGTTGTAGTATTTTGGTCTCGTCAAAGTTAGGTATGTGGCCGCTAGTTGCACAGTGGGCCATGAGTGCAGTTTTGTGATTATTTATTTGATGGCATTGTTTTAAATCCGATTTGTGTTGTGATAATCTTGTTTTTAATTTTGACTTGGTTGTACCGACATAAATGTTATTGCAAGTTTCCCCAACATTGCCTTTACAGGGAATTTTGTATACAACGTTGCTTTTGTCCATATTTAATATATTCGATTTGGTTTTATTGAAAATACTTTTTAATGTGTTAGAGGGCTTATGTGCTATTTTTACGTTATCTTTGTTATAACAGTCAGGCTTGGCCAGACGATCCGACAGTTGTGGTACATAAGCCAGCGACTTAAAAATAAATGGTTTCTCGTGGTTTTGAATGTTCTTTGGAAGTTTAGCTTTTTTTATTAATTTTTTAATTGTGTATTGCGGAAAATCGTTATTTCTTAATATTGTGAATATTTCTTTCTTTATTTCATCGTGGTATACTTCGTCCGAGGTGTGCAGCATTCTACGTATACAGCCCATTGCTGTATTAATAATCATAGATTTAGGATGCTTTGAATTAAAATTTATTATTTGTCCTGAAGCTTTGAGTTTTTTATACCACTTTAATTTAAGTTGATTTCCACGTCTATTTATTTCGGAGTCCAGATAAGCTAATGTTCCATTATTTTCTATTTCTAAAGTAAATTGTATTCTCTTATCAAAATTGTTAAGTGTGTCCAGTGTATTTTGTACCTCATTCTCACGTACTATGGCGAAGAGGTCGTCGACGTATTTTGTAAGTAACCTTGGTTTGTAGCGTAATTTTTCAATACTATTATCTAAAAGTTTTTCCATAATAATATCTGCTATAATTGGAGATGTTGGTGCTCCCATAGGCATTCCTTTCAATTGTGTGTATATGGTATCCTTAAACTTGAAATATCTGCTCTCTTGAATGCAAAATTTTAATATTTCCATGAACAGCTGTTTCGGTATCTTGTTATATTCTTTAATTATTTCCCATTTTTCTTGTATTGTGTCAAGAGCCAGATGTATAGGTATGCTAGGAAAGAGTGATACGACGTCGAAGGAAATAAGTTTCTCGTCGTCAAATACGTAAGTGTTGTTCACCCTTTCCTTGAACTCCAGTGTATTTTTTACGTTATATGTCGAACTTGCCGTTACGTTTTTTAATATTTCTGCGATATATTTGCAAAGTCCGTATGAGGGCGATCCAATGGCTGAACAGATTGGCCTTAATGGGGTTCTTTCTTTATGGATCTTCGGGAGGCCATAGATTCTGGGCGGCAATGCTGTGGTTGTTGTAAGTTTAATTCTCTCCGTTTTTGTTATTAATTCCATTTTAAATAGTTTTTCTACTAGGCAGTTATTTTTGTTCTGTAGTCGTGATGTTGGATCTTGCCTTTGCACCCTATATGTTGTTAAATCCATTAAAATATCTTCCATTTTCTTGTTGTAATTATCGACTTCCATTTCTACCGTTTTATTCCCTTTATCAGACGTTAAAATTCGTATATTATTATTTTCCCTCAGAAATTCCTTGGTTTGCCCCACTGTATCTGCAGTTGCACTGTCAACTGCACTTAGATTGTTTGTTGTTGTGTGGTTTGTCATTAACAACGAAAGCTTTGTGCGAGCTTTTTCTTGCTGATCTTTATTTTTTATGGTTTGTATTAACTCTCCACCATCCGCTATATACTGAAAGAGCGGGAAACTCTTGTTATCCACAGGTAAACCGAACTTCGGTCCCTTTGCCAATAACGCCTTCACCTCTTTCGGAAATTATAATTTCGTTTTGTTTATAAACCACTCATCGTGCTTGTTGTTATTAATGAGTATTTCATTACGTTTCGCTCGGCTTTTCTTGTATTTTAACTCTTGGCGCTTTTTAAGTTTTGTTTTTGTTTTGTTTGCGAGATTATTTTCCCTTTCCATTAGCTCTTTGAAGTCGTTCTCACCCAAATGTTCTCTGAGTTTTTTTGTTGTTTGATCCATTCGCTGATTAAATCTTTGTAATATGTTGTGTTTCTGTTTTATCAGTAGGCTCAAGATTTTCATGAGGTAAAACTGCGTATGTCTGTGTAATAATTTATCTATGTCCATGTGTCTGTCCGAGTCAGATACAAATAGTTTCTTACATTTTGTGGAATTCCTTATAAACTTAGGAATAATTCTTGTTTTTCTACATTTTAAAAGGAACTTTATATTTGATTTAACTTTTACCAATTTTTTTGATGTTGACTGCAACTTGTTGATTGTTGATCTAGCTGTTTCGTTATAGTTCTTTATTGTAGCATATCCCATGTTTGGTGACTAATGCCCACGGGGTGCCTTCCGTCTACGTAAATTATAATTTTTGGCGACCTTTTTTACTTCAGCTAATTGTCCTCGTTTGCTGGCTCGAGGTCGGTGTTTTATAAATTAAACACAATTATTTCTTTTTTCAAAAACCGATATATTTCGATTGCTCTACGGCAATCGTCTTCAAGGTTACAGAGCTAATAAAAACATAATAACAACAATTAACAAATATACATATCAAACATTTAACATATTTACATACTTATCTTGACACGTTTGCTCTGTGCGACGTGGAGTATGGTACTGCCTTTTACTTAGCAGGTGTTTGTAAATATGAGCGGAATGGTCCACATCACTCTTATAGTTGAGTCGTATGTTTGTCGGTACGTTGATAATATGTAACATTTCAAGAGTAAATCGTTTATTATAGTGTTTTTCTTGTTGTAGTATTTTGGTCTCGTCAAAGTTAGGTATGTGGCCGCTAGTTGCACAGTGGGCCATGAGTGCAGTTTTGTGATTATTTATTTGATGGCATTGTTTTAAATCCGATTTGTGTTGTGATAATTTTGTTTTTAATTTTGACTTGGTTGTACCGACATAAATGTTATTGCAAGTTTCCCCAACATTGCCTTTACAGGGAATTTTGTATACAACGTTGCTTTTGTCCATATTTAATATATTCGATTTGGTTTTATTGAAAATACTTTTTAATGTGTTAGAGGGCTTATGTGCTATTTTTACGTTATCTTTGTTATAACAGTCAGACTTGGCCAGACGCTCCGACAGTTGTGGTATATAAGCCAGCGACTTAAAAATAAATGGTTTCTCGGGGTTTTGAATGTTTTTTGGAAGTTTAGCTTTTTTTATTAATATTTTAATTGTGTATTTCGGAAAATCGTTATTTCTTAATATTGTGAATATTTCTTTCTTTATTTCATCGTGGTATACTTCGTCCGAGGTTTGCAGCATTCTACGTATACAGCCCATTGCACTCACTTTTTCTGGAATTGCTGCAACTTTATAGGATGCAACGAATATCTGCATTTCGTTTTAATTTCACTCCAAAACTAAAGGTTATTTTTTAAGCGAAATAAAAAAACTCGAAAACAACTGCTATTTTCTGAGCGGAAAATAAAAATTCCCGTTATTTGTAATCAATGGATTAAAGTAAATTAATGTGACTGTGTAAATGCACACTATTCTGATATCACGCACAATTGTGTTCACCATTCAGGTTCCGCATCCGATTCGACTATTGATAATGATTTTTTGCCTGGACCTTCGAACAGTGGCGTGACATTTAGATTTGACGTTTGCAAACATGCTTTACATTGTTGCAACGCATGCTTATTTGGGTTAGGGCAAAAACGGCGATTGTTTGCGTGCGCTAAAAAACGCAGTGCGGTTTTATTAGGTTGGCTTGTTAGGACATATTGGTTCACATTTTACTCACAGTTTTTGTACTGTTTTCGTACGGAATGAGAATAGAAGGAGTAAAATGTAAACAAAAAATGTGTCCGGACGCGATCTGTAAATCCCGCCAAAATTGTACATACAGCACTTCTTGAATCTATATATATAAAAATAAGTGCACATTTTTGGTGTTACTTTATAACTTGAGACCGGCAAATTCAACCAAATTCCTACGGTACATTTGGGCTATCATGTAGATGGTTTCTGTAAGGTTTGATTGAATTTGGTCGAGCGGTTCATGAGATATATCACACCAAGGTACGGCTACGTTTCATACCAATAGATGGTGCTTATTTGCATATTTGCGTTATTTCATGAAATGAATAGGTGGTGCTTATTACCATTTTGTATTATTCAATGGAATTGACGTTTCTAGAATTATAATTTGACGTTCGGCATTTCTTAAGTGAAAACCAAACGAAAAAAAGAAGTAATTTGCTTTTTTTTTCATAAAAACTGTAAAAAAAATAAATGAACTAGATTTAAGTAAATTCGGTATATGCTGTGCGTCAATTTGGTGAGTAATGTCCCACTAGATTTATTAAGTGTGATTTTGTTGTGTCAAAGAACCAACATTGTAATAGAATTGCGTTGCTTTTCTTCAGAAACAACCATGAATACAGTTGAAATAATCTTGGAAATTGCTGACCTACTGCATTCTGATGAAGATGTCATACATTTCGCATCGGCAAATTTATTTTTGGCTGAAATTTTGGCAACAAGAATTCAAGAGTATCAAGTTCATCGCATTTTTTGCGACGAAGCGCTGATGCATTATTTCCGTCAATATTTTCCGAAAATTTCAATTGGTTCTTTTCAAATGGTCGCTTACTTACTGAAAATTTACAATTTCTCTTCATTACACAACTGTCCCAACAAACAACGGTTCGGCGCAACGTGTTCATTCTCCTTTCACGACAAGAAATCACTTATTGGGAAAACGAATATACAGAATCGTTGACTGTTGCCATTCAACTTGCAAATTTACGACTACCAAATCTGATAGCCATAAGATTTACATATACAATGTTTCTTCGAAATGCGGATCAAGTCAACATTAGAAACATTCGCCCACCTGTTTTCGAATCAATATAGCTACAACTATTTGGTAACCTAACTCATGGATCCCTCGAGTTCAACGAATATATTCACCAGCGTCCCGAAAATTGTTGTTCCTACACACTCGCTAACTTTTTTACTCTGATGCCTTAAGAATAAAAAAAATTAAAAAAAAAGTAATGAAGAAATGTATTTATGATGTGTTGTACTGATTCATCTGCATCTGCATGGCTGCCATTTTGGCAATAGGGATTTTTCAGATACAATGGAAAGAGATACACCACAACACAACATATCTGTCACATCGTACTTTCGGTGTTTTTTATGAACTATGGAGAATCAACACGTGTGTTCAATATTTATGTAGTTTTCGATTCATAATTGAGTATTTCTTCATTTTCAATTGAATTCATATCAATATTTATAATACATTGGCAATTCCTTCTGTAAGTATGTCGTATCGTTGAACAAAAACATAGTAGAAAATTGTAGCAATGACGTGTCATGTTTTTCTCTTCAAAATTTATTTTTTCAAATGTTCTTTCTTCGTTCATTTTACATGATACATTTCGTGATTTCAACTGTATCTAATCGTGCGCACGTGTTTTATTGTGTTTTTCAAAAAAAATTTTGCACGGTTTGTATTTTCGTTTTGTCTTTTGGACATATACGTACGTTGAAGAAAATACCTCGAGCCAGACGTCAAAATATCGGTCGACGTACGCGTAGTGCTAACGGAATGTTACTTCAAAGAAGAGCGCAAAGTATTGATGACCTGTCACAACAAAATGAAACACGAAGTGAACGATATGCACGAAATAGATCTGCAGAACCACAGCGGCAAAGAAATGCAGCACGACCAAGACAAATAAGACGTCGTGTTCTAAAAAATATGTATCGTGCTGTTTTTAATTACGATCCACAAATTGATTACAGTATGCATGGATATATTGGATTAATGAGTGCGATATGTCCACATTGTGAAGCAGCTGAGTTTCTGGGTGAAACGACTGGCATGTGTTGTGCTAATGGCAAAGTGAAATTGCCGGCATTTGAAACTCCACCTGATCCATTGCACTCATTGATTTTTGGAAGATCACCAATGTCGAAGCATTTTATGAATCATATACAAGAATACAATTCATCATTTCAAATGATTTCTTTTGGTTCTACAAAAATTATAAGAGACAATTTTATGCCGAAATTTAAGGTCGCAGTTACGACGCATTACAATATCGAATTCTACATTTGAAAGGTTATCACATTAATATACCAATGATAGATCCAAGAACCGGTAAATAATATACTTATTATATTAATCAGGTATTAAATAAAAACTAAAATTTAAAATCGAATGAACATATTTGTCATAGGTCGAGATGTTCAAAAGAAAGTTAGTGCTATGAATTATTATTCTTATCGATTGATGATTCGTGCACAAGAACAAAATTACATTCTGAGATGTGGTAATTTTTTTCACCAATATATTGTAGACATATATGCAAAAATTGAAACTGAACGTGTCAATTTCATCCGATTCAATCAAGCCAACTTGCGACCTGAAGAATACATACATTTGCAAGATGCAATAGTGAATGATATCGGACGTCTGACGATATTACCAGCTTCTTATATTGGTAGTCCACGCCACATGCACGAATATGCACAAGATGCTATGTCATATGTTCACAAATACGGCCGACCAGATCTTTTCATCACTTTTACGTGTAATCCGATGTGGAACGATATAAAAAATAATTTGTTCGACGGTCAGTCACCAACAGATCGACACGATGTTACAGCACGTGTATTCCGTATTGCCACACGCACACATATTGATGCGGCTGATACGTAAAATAACACCGGACGAGGTTGAAAGCGTCATATCAGCCGAAATACCATATCAAACCATCGATCCAGAATTATTGGAAGTGGTAACAAAAAACATGATTCACGGTCCATGCGGTGAAATAAATATGAATTCACCATGTATGATCGATGGGAAATGTTCAAAGCGGTATCCGAGAGCATTAATTTCCGATACCATAACAGGCAATGGCGGATATCCATTGTATCGACGTCGATCGTTTGAAAATAATGGTAAAACGGCGATAATAAGAATGCGCAATCAAGACATCGAAGTTAACAATCGTTGGGTCGTGCCATATTCACCGATACAGTCAAAAGTTGTTCAGGCTCACTTAAATGTTGAGTACTGTAACTCAGTAAAGTCAATCAAATAAATTTGTAAATATGTGAATAAATGAAGTGATATGGCTGTTTTTAGAGTAGATGGTGAAAATAGAAATGATGAAATCACTCAATATCAAATGGGGCGATACATAACCAATAATGAAGCAGTTTGGCGTATCTTTTCGTTTCCTTTGCACGAAAGACATCCTGTTTTTGTCCATTTGGCAGTTCATCTGGAGAATGGTCAACGAGTTTATTTCACTACTGTGAATGTACAGCAGAGAGCAGCACAACCACCAGCAACTACTTTAACTGCTTTTTTTCAATTGTGTGAAATCGACACATTTGCCAGAAATTTGATATACCGCAATATTACACCCAGAATGATAATCGAAAAAATTTCAACGGCGTAAACTAGGACACCAGTTGATGGTCATCCAGGTATTTTCCAAACAGATGCCTAGGGCAGGATGTATACGGTACATCCCAACAATGCTGAATGTTTCTATTTGCGAATGTTGTTGGTAAACATTCGAGGACCAAAATGATTTCAGGATTTAAGTACAGTTCACGGTCATTTTTGTCAGACATATCGCGAAGCATGTCAGCTCTTGCATTTGTTAGAAGATGACACTCATTGGAACGCAACACTTCCTGATGCATCGATTTCATCTCATCCACAGCAAATACCAATGCTATTTTCGATTATAATATCAACATGTATGCCATCGAATCCAATTGAATTGTGGAATAAATATAAAGATTACATGACTGAAGATGTTTTAATTCGGATGCGTCGTAGAGCAATGGATCCTGATTTGCTGATTACATTGGAAATGTACAATGAAGCTTTGATAATAATTGAAGATATGTGTCTTGCGATTGCCAATAAAGCATTGGGGTAGTTAGTTTTGATTTCACCAAATGGTCCAATGCATGATTTATTTGATCGAGAGTTGCAACGTGAACAACAATTCGATTGTGACGATTTACGTACATTTGTTCAATCCAACATCACCAAATTGAACAATCAACAAAAGGATATATATGACAAAATCATGCAAGCTGTTTCTAATAATACTGGTGGGTTATATTTTTTGGATGCACCTGGCGGCACCGGAAAAAAAATTGGCACTCGCTTTTTCTGGAATTGCTGCAACTTTATAGGATGGAGGACGAACCAGGCCCGACGAGAGTGGAGGGGGAATGGGGGGATTCCCCCCGGGCCCGTGGTTTCTGAGGGAACCCGCGATTTAGATGTACTAAGAATTTTTTTTTAATTCAAGAGAGTTTTTAGTTGTTCCATGTGCAATTTTTAAGCCGAATTTTAAAAGCAACGAATATCTGCATTTCGTTTTAATTTCACTCCAAAACTAAAGGTTATTTTTTAAGCGAAATAAAAAAACTCGAAAACAACTGTTATTTCTGAGCGGAAAATAAAAATTGCCGTTATTTGTAATCAATGGATTAAAGTAAATTAATGTGACTGTGTAAATGCACACTATTCTGATATCACGCACAATTGTGTTCACCATTCAGGTTCCGCATCCGATTCGACTATTGATAATGATTTTTTGCCTGGACCTTCGAACAGTGAGGATACAATGAAAACATCAAACAAAAATATAAGTTTACATGAATCCGAAATCATAAAGTTTCGTTGTGACACTGATGAAGGTACATCTTCAAAAATTCTTCCAACAATACCACCAACTCTGTATCAAAATCCAGATTATTTAAACGTCTTCGACCTCGGTACCTTGAATGATGCGTTTTTGCGATCTGAAGAAGTCAACGAAATAATTCGTCGAGGTCATCAAAAGTGTCCAGTTATTTTTCGACGTGCTCGTCATGACGAGGCATTTCCTACCTCGTTGTTAAACAGAATCTTGCCAAATGGAGAGAAAGTGGAGCGTGACTGGTTGGGGTGGAGTGCCAGAAGCCATGCTTTTTATTCCCTACCATGTCGTCTGTTAAGCACCAATACATTAAATCGACCTAAAATTTGCTGTCCTAAAATCTAATTCAAAAGGAGGCTACAATTGATACACTTACGAATGAACAGCTAATAACTGAAACACAAAATTGGAAGGAATTTTATACAGAATTTTGGACACTATTTTATTTTTGGGTGAAAGAAGCCTAGCTTTCGATTGAGCGATTTTTCGAGATTCCGCTTCGTTTGGAAGATATAGTGTTTAAAAAAAAGGAATATTTTAATGAAAAGTTAATAACTCACAGGCTTTTTGCAATAAATCTATAAACATTTTTTTGAGAGTAGGAAAATGTTTTGTCTACATAAAGAATATTCAGGCGAGTTATTAACTTTTCACTAAAATGTTCCATTAAAAAAAAATATTTTCTTGCAAACGAAGAGGAGTCTCGAAAAGTGGTATTTTGTATCGACATTACCTATAAATTTTTGCTTCGTTGTTGAGATCAATTAAAAGAACATGTGCGGTTTTGATGCGGTTTTACCCACCTCTCAATAAAAATTCAATGAAAGAAATCTCTCATCAAGTAAATCAAATGAAAATATGATCAAGAATATTTTTTTGTATTACGCCATAATAAAAAACATAGCAAAACTTTTTCTGGCATTGTTTGACAATTCCAAACGAGGAGCGACCAAGCACGTTCATTGATGCATTAAATAATTGCTCCATGTCTTTTTTCCCTACGGTACATCGATAAATAAAAATTGCTGCGACGCTTCCAGTTTCCATTGCTCCTAGCGAACGCTCTTTCTTTTCCCTTCGAAGGTTAAAAACTTATCTAAGAAATACAATGGGCCAGGAGAGGATGAATGGGCTCTACTCAACATCACTCTACTATTGAAGTAACTCATGAAGAAATCCTAAACAAAATGGCAAAACGAACAAGAAAAATAAATATTGTTTTGTAGAAAGAAAGAAAACTTTCAAATAAATAAAAGTATAAATATGTAATATGTAAAAATATAAATATGTGTATATTTACAGGTAATTATTATTTACTGACACTTTGCCCAAATTTTGATGATGCTTTGCCCGGGGTGCGAACCCAGGGCATACGGTTTGGCGGGCGGAGCACGCTACCATCACACCACGGTGGCACTTACTAACCGAACGTCAATTTGGCTTACATCAAATATGCTGGCACACATTAAACATTATACACATTATTATTTTGTTTTATTAAACGCACTTTCACCAAATTTTATATTTTATAATTTATTTAATTTATAGTTATGAACTTCGCTTTGCAAATAGAAATGAAAATAGTAGTCACAAAACTGATTCTCAATTCTTTCAGTTGCAGCTCAGCTCATTCTCAATTTCTTCTCTCGCTTGTAGTTGCCACACTTGATTGTTTCGAACAAAACTTGTATAAATGTTTAACGTAAACATTGAAACGATTCCAAAACAACTCAAACTCTTATGTTATCGGAAACATCAATATTAAAAAAGGATGTTTTTTATTATCTTATTAAATTCGTTCGCGTGAGTGAAATTTCGTAAAAACTTGAACAAAATGTTACTAAATTTGGAAAAATCCTGTTCGTTCAAACAAAACTTTTGCACCAAGAGGGCACAATTTTCATTTCGCTTGGAGGTGAAGTTGTAAAATTGTATCCGATAAATAGGTGTCCCGGTATCTCATAATTTTTTGAACAGTAAATTCAAAAAATGGTTTTTCGTTTTGTATTGATAACTGAAAAACTAGTTTTTTGTCGTTTCCCATTTTGTGTGTTTTTTCGATTTGGTGGTTTTCTTGTTTTGGTATTTTTTTTTTTAAACAAGTGGCACCATCGTCATAAGTACAAAGTAGAGAGCACAATGAGCGTAAAATTCTCTTTAAAATTTGCTCATGTATTGACTGTTGATCGCTGTTGAAATGGCCAGTGAGATCAGTTGTGTCAACAGAAAAATCAGTTAGATTGACCAGGATTCTGTCAATTTTACAGAATTTGATTAACTTAAGAGCGACAATTTCTCTTCTGTTGAAATGACTAAACTAATTTGTTCGTTTGATAAAGAACTCGGTCGAATTAACCGTAATTCGACCAATTTCACCGAATCTCCTTTAAGTCAAGAACAACAGAACCGAGATGTTGATTTTACTACCACCATTTCTGTCAGTGTACTCCGAAGACTGGTAGCGAAATATGAGAGAAATGTAATAAATCGAAAAACTTCAAAAGCGCTACGTCATCAAACTTTTTTTTTTTAATTCGATTACAAATACAACAATTCCGGAATGCTAGATCTTGGCTCTAACAACTGCAGTAAACGAACAACGACCTTACCAATCTGGGCCTCATAAAATCTTACCAGCACACACATATGTATGTTTTTTGGATGCAATGTCCGTGCTTTCATCAATCATTACTAAAAACTGAGTAACCTTAAGAGTGTTGACTAGTTATTCATTTTCAGCTTTCGCGAAAATATTTTTTATAATATTGACGGACTTCTGTCTGCACAGTTTGGCGTTTTCGATAATGTCTGAATATGGGACAATTTCCTTAAGAAGGGGCAGCAAATGATCGACTATTGAAATACTACATTATGCTCCGCAAAAAACAAGCTAAGTTTCATTTCAAACGTTTGAGTAGACCGGCGCAAACCACCTTCTCCAGATTGCTGGAAAAATTAAGCTATGGGTTGCGTTATCTCTATCGCTGTACCCTTTTCTTTGTGCTTTTTTGTTTCGGAATGCTTCACTAGTTCTGATTTACCACATTTCATACTCTTATCGCAAGCAATACATTTGCATTTATACGGATTTCCATTTAAAGGTTGCAGCCATCCTTTAAAAACATCCAATTCCAACCAACCATATTAAACTTCTGTTTGCGATATTTTGTACGCTTGGAAGTCTGGCTATCAGCACCAGAAGAATCCGATGACTCCATCAGTACTAACATGCAAATTGCATTTATAATCAAGAAATTAAATTAATTTGCACACCAACTTTCTCACACAAAATTTCTTTAAAAATGAATCCACAACTGATATTGTACAGGTTAGAAAAATTAAGACAATATAAATAAATATTTAGTGCTTCTTGCAGCGCGTGAAAATATTAAGAACAGCTAAGGAAATATTTTCTGATTCGAACTGCAACGGAAAAGAAAAATAAACGAATGTCAATGCAAAGAGGAATTGCAAAAGTACCTTGTCCTAACCGTGATGCCAGATCTATTATCAATCACAAAAATTCTTTTCATTGCAAAACTTAAAGTGTGGAATAGAAAACCGCAGCAAAAACACTTAAACAATATTATCTAAGAAAAAGTACCTACATTTCGCATAATTATAAAAATCTGTCCTTTTTCCCCTACGCTCGATTTTTACAACGTAAAAACCCTACTTCTAGCATCACTGGGTACATTATTTAAAATCCAACCCTTTTATTTATTTTTATTTACATTATATTAAAATAATACGAGCTGAACCCTTGCGCATCTTGCGCAACAAATACAAAAGTCTCATATCAAATCGCTCATTTACTTCAATAGTGTCATAACTCAAAGAACATGACTTTTAAGTTAATAACATTGCAAACGAACCCAATGGTCTATGTTGTATAAAAAAATCTTTGTGACCAGTTAAAAATTTACCACGTGCTATAAAAATGCGCAACATATGGCAGTTAAAATCTTTGAATAGCTCTCCTGGAAATTTTTTTTTTTTAGTTATGACTTTTTGAAATAAATGAGCGAAATATCAACAGAATTCAACTGTTCTATCAATCAATCATCTATCAATAAAAACAATGACGCTTGCACTGCCATCTGGCGAATGTTAGCGACTGCCGGCAATATAGTGTTAGTTCTAATAAATATTCACAATAGTGCCATAGTACAAATATATATCGCATCCCAAGGTAGCCGGTTCTATGTACCGGAAATTCGGGATTTTTCCCGACCAAGGACTGTCTTTTCAGTGTGACCCCATCTAATTTGTTGCGTCACTCCCACAAATTGTCATTCTCCCAGCAGCTCCTTGCAGCGGGACTGCGTCATACTCTCTTACTCCGGGAAGGTATCGAACCCAATCGGGGTCCGTCTCCTGACCCCGGTCCTGAGAAATGGCTTTGCTGCGTTTGCTGGAAAATAATCTTTTTAGGACGGTCATACTCTTGTCAGTGTGTCACGCGCAAGGGATGGTTGAATCGGACAGGTTGTAAGTATACACTACTTATAAATAAACAAATCATCTGCTTAGAGTGCAAACTTGCAAAGTACCATTTTTTCAAAAATGACTTTGATGCAATTTGATAGAGTAGGAGATAACGCATAAACATAACAACATCATCAACTTTATAATGAGTTAACTTCCTGTGCTTTTAATGAAAAAATCAAATAGTTTTTGCCTGTCATGTAAAATTTTTTTATATAAGTTAGCAGCGTTGCACTCTAGGCCGAAGAAATAATGAAAGGGGGAAGAGAGATGACCGCACCCACCACCTACGATTGCCATGTATACGGTAAACACTCCATGGCTTCGAAAATCATTAGAATAATTAAAATTACTTCTATTTCTTCCATTTTTTATTTAATTATAACACTTTAGCACAATTTGATTTTATAGCGTTTTCTCTTCTGGAAATATTACTAGAATAAATGAAATGAAATGAAAAAGCGCTTTTTGTACGCCGCGCAAGGGTTGTAAATATATTTGGTTCTATTATAAAAACCAGGTAAAGCCTGTACGGGGTATTTCGTTCTTTTGTGAAAATTGTTGCCTGCTCGCAACGCAAAAGCGTTACACTTTTTGTAGATAAAAAAATTTACACATTGGCGAAAATAAACATCGGCTGAATTTTGTTTACACTTTTTGTATAATAATTTAGCACTAGGCACTTTATTTAAATATTTATATATGTGTTTATAATTCACTCTCAATTACACATTTTTAAAATATAAACCAAGTTTTAGAACGGAATTTAATTAAATATTAAAACCCTCCAAGACTTTACGGACTTCCGAAAATTCACAAACCACACGCACCACTTAGACCGATTTGCTCATCTATTAATGTACCATGTTACAAATTATCAAAATTTGTTGGAAGCATTTTAGAAAATATTATATCCGATGATCTTAATATAAAAAGTTCACTTCAACTTAAAGAAAAAATCAATAATTTCACAATTCAAGACGACGAAATTCTCATTTCATTCGACGTCGTATCTCTTTTTACGAATATACCCATACATTTAGCAATACGCACTATTATGCGAAAATGGGAAAAATTGGAGACACATACACAAATAGACAAAAAACAGTTCCAGACGATACTAGATTTCTGCCTACGTGACAACAATTATTTTTCATATAACAACACCATATACCAACAAATATACGGAATGCCAATGGGCAACCCGCTATCTCCAACCATTGCAAATATCGTTCTGGACAAAATATTGGACGACAGCCTCGCTGAATTAAAAAGCAAAGACATATATGTCAAATACATAACCAAATATGTAGATGACATATTCGCAATTGTTAAAGCTAAAGACGTGGAAGACATACTAACAGTATTTAATGCACAGCATACCAGGATACAATTTACTAAAGAATTAGAGCAGAACAACAAAATTGCCTTCCTAGACGTAGAAATACACCGAAAAAACCAAAACTTAACGTTCAACTGGTATGCAAAGTCGATGGCATCAGGAAGAATTATCAATTATCACTCCAATCATCCATGGAAGCAGAAAATTAACACAGCAACAAGTCTAATAAGGAAAATACATCTTCTAAGTGACGGTGATTTCATAGAAGAAAACAAGAAGAAAATAAAAAATATTCTCTTCAAAAATAGCTACCCGAATACTCTAATAGAAAAGCTTATAATTAATACGACACAAGAAATGGACCACCCTAATTCATCAAATGGACAAACAGAAGCAAACACAAACAAAACTTATATTGGAGTTACCTATATACCCGGACTAACAAGTAATCAATCGCTCAGGAGAATTATGAAAAAAGACAACATAACATTTGCTCACAAACCACACAATACACTTAATCGTTTCTTTACAAAAACAAAAGACAAAATAGACAAGTGACAACAATGCAATGTAGTGTATAAAATTCAATGCAACGGTAACAACAACAATGCCTGCAATAAATGTTACATTGGCACAACGAAAAGAGCATTGAGAACGAGAATACACGAACATGAAATGGACGCAAAAAACAGAAAAACAAATACCGCGCTTTCTCAACACCTGACTGACAATGGCCATACAGCTGATTTTGGGAACGCAAAAATTTTAGATGTTGAGAGAAGATGCAAAAGGAGGATGACACTGGAAAGTCTCCGCATCCAACAACATATGACGAATGTCATGAATTTTAAAGAAGACATTGACAATACAAATAGCGCTTATACAGCAATAATAAAAAATGATAAGAACAAAAATAGAAAATAAGAAAAATGAATGTGTCGATTGTCCTGTGATATTATTGTGTTTGTACAACTAATCAAATTATTGTGAGTTATTGTTTTAATGTTGAATTTGTAATGTTTATTGAAAATAATGATTACTTTTGTATTTTCATGTTGTTTGTTTGAAAATAAATAGACTTCCTGATGATGACGCGGCTGCGTCGAAATGCATAGAAGAGAAAAGTAAAAACTCTTGGGTTTTTTCTTTATACATATCGACCAAAACAGCTCCAACCCAGCAAACATTTTCATAAAGAATTTGGTCCAATCAACATATAAATATTTACGGTGAGCAAAACCGGAAAAAACGCGGAATATTACAAACAACAACATGAAGCAGTTCTACCAACACATCAAATACAAATACGAAGAAAAGATTTGTTACATAATCAAGCAACACAACAAAAACATCAAAAAACTGGCTAAACAAAAAGAGCGCCTAAAATTTTTACTGCGGTGCAAAGATTATGGCATCATTCCATCACATTTACAGGGTAAGACAAAAACGATACAACACTGCTTTAAACTAGACACCACACGACGAGACCTTATGAAATTAGAACAATGCTTTCTTCTGAAAGTCGTTAACTTAGAAATAAAAGAATCAAACATTAATATTAAAATTATCACAACGACCGTTAAGCACTTACAGGAAACGTTACAAAACAGACTTCAGCAAACAGATTACGAAAAAATTATAGAGAACCACCACTATTTTTCGACACAAATCGCCACAAACACACAAAGTATACACAACGACAAACTCCAGAAGCAAATTTCGAAGAATACTATAAAATTTGGCATGAGATTAAATGAAGATTGGTTTGTGAACAATACGAACATCGAAGTACCGCAGGAGTCGCGTTGGTTATTGTCACTTGGCAACAAATTCGCCCTACCAGTGTCAAGAAAAACATTTTCACCCATTGAAATAATCGCCGATTTGGAACAATGCGTACAAAGTTTTGAGGACGAGAGGGAAAAAGATACTGTAAGGAGTGACATTGCGGCAAAAATCAATACTTTTCAACAAAAAATTAGAAACTGCACTAAGGACAAGTTTATACTGAAAACATCGACAGACACCAAAAGATTCCTTAACCAACACAGAAACGAGATCATAATAACAAATGCAGACAAAGGCAACAAGACAGTTATGATGTACAAAAATGAATACGAACTAAAAATGAAAGAGTTGCTAAACGACAAAAACACATACAAAACAATTAGGAATGATCCCACACAAAAACTGATGAGGAAGAATAACACAATTATAAATAATCTTTACAAACAAAGGAGACTCGATGCAAAACAAAAATTTCAGCTGACATCTGCGGCTGCTAATGCTCCAAGACTTTACGGACTTCCGAAAATTCACAAACCACACGCACCACTTAGACCGATTTGCTCATCTATTAATGTACCATGTTACAAATTATCAAAATTTGTTGGAAGCATTTTAGAAAATATTATATCCGATGATCTTAATATAAAAAGTTCACTTCAACTTAAAGAAAAAATCAATAATTTCACAATTCAAGACGACGAAATTCTCATTTCATTCGACGTCGTATCTCTTTTTACGAATATACCCATACATTTAGCAATACGCACTATTATGCGAAAATGGGAAAAATTGGAGACACATACACAAATAGACAAAAAACAGTTCCAGACGATACTAGATTTCTGCCTACGTGACAACAATTATTTTTCATATAACAACACCATATACCAACAAATATACGGAATGCCAATGGGCAACCCGCTATCTCCAACCATTGCAAATATCGTTCTGGACAAAATATTGGACGACAGCCTCGCTGAATTAAAAAAGCAAAGACATATATGTCAAATACATAACCAAATATGTAGATGACATATTCGCAATTGTTAAAGCTAAAGACGTGGAAGACATACTAACAGTATTTAATGCACAGCATACCAGGATACAATTTACTAAAGAATTAGAGCAGAACAACAAAATTGCCTTTCTAGACGTAGAAATACACCAAAAAAACCAAAACTTAACGTTCAACTGGTATGCAAAGTCGATGGCATCAGGAAGAATTATCAATTATCACTCCAATCATCCATGGAAGCAGAAAATTAACACAGCAACAAGTCTAATAAGGAAAATACATCTTCTAAGTGACGGTGATTTCATAGAAGAAAACAAGAAGAAAATAAAAAATATTCTCTTCAAAAATAGCTACCCGAATACTCTAATAGAAAAGCTTATAATTAATACGACACAAGAAATGGACCACCCTAATTCATCAAATGGACAAACAGAAGCAAACACAAACAAAACTTATATTGGAGTTACCTATATACCCGGACTAACAAGTAATCAATCGCTCAGGAGAATTATGAAAAAAGACAACATAACATTTGCTCACAAACCACACAATACACTTAATCGTTTCTTTACAAAAACAAAAGACAAAATAGACAAGGGACAACAATGCAATGTAGTGTATAAAATTCAATGCAACGGTAACAACAACAATGCCTGCAATAAATGTTACATTGGCACAACGAAAAGAGCATTGAGAACGAGAATACACGAACATGAAATGGACGCAAAAAACAGAAAAACAAATACCGCGCTTTCTCAACACCTGACTGACAATGGCCATACAGCTGATTTTGGGAACGCAAAAATTTTAGATGTTGAGAGAAGATGCAAAAGGAGGATGACACTGGAAAGTCTCCGCATCCAACAACATATGACGAATGTCATGAATTTTAAAGAAGACATTGACAATACAAATAGCGCTTATACAGCAATAATAAAAAATGATAAGAACAAAAATAGAAAATAAGAAAAATGAATGTGTCGATTGTCCTGTGATATTATTGTGTTTGTACAACTAATCAAATTATTGTGAGTTATTGTTTTAATGTTGAATTTGTAATGTTTATTGAAAATAATGATTACTTTTGTATTTTCATGTTGTTTGTTTGAAAATAAATAGACTTCCTGATGATGACGCGGATGCGTCGAAATGCATAGAAGAGAAAAGTAAAAACTCTTGGGTTTTTTCTTTATACATATCGACCAAAACAGCTCCAACCCAGCAAACATAAATATTAAAACTTTTATGAAAACAAAAGACTGCGCGTCGGCGGGCGGGCGACAAAATAGACGGTGCGAACACAGCGGGCACGATCGATGCGTGTGGGTGACTCGGTAGTTTATTAGAAACTGAAAATTGAGAGTGAGCGCGGCAGCAGACAGAGCTGAGCTGCCATGATTGTGTTTGGCCGCACTGGCCGGGTGTTGCCAGACGGAGGAGGCGGACTTAATCCGAAAATCGGATCATGTCTTCAACACTTTTGTTTACAAATACATCATTGATTGTGGCCACAGATGACATGATATGAAGCTTCTCGCTCTCTGAGAGCTTGTGAAAATGTGCATTTTTTATAATATTGGCCATAGATACCATCATGCTCAAAATCAAATTTGGGCATTTCAGAATAACTTTGGGGTATTTTACATGGTAAAGGTTTAATTTATAATTTTCACTGAAAAATTACTCAAGATTGTCAAATGGGATATGAAAAAACTCGAATTTTTGTCAGGATTACAGATCCGAAGAATACTATATTTGGAAAATTTATCAGTGACAACACCTTTCATCGAAGGGCTGCACACGAAACGGGTTTTGATAGCAGCTTTCGATTGGGAAAAGTCAGCTTCTTGGTCTTCGCATTGATGTAAATGGATGCATAAAGGCTAGGTTTTTGTGGAGCGTTGCAACATTCCACTTTTGACAGCTGAGATAAATTGTAGGTATACGTATAGGTTAACGCAACATGTATAATTAACAGCCTTTTGCGGACGACAACGCAGATACTTCACCAAGTGATCTAATTTCGTAATTTCTTATAAATTTTTTGCGTTTTTTATTGTATGTGGATATACATATGTATGTAAATAAACATTTTGGTCGCATCAAAGTGAAAAAGGGGCTAGCAGTTCATTGTTATCTTATGGCGGTGCCAGGGCAACAAAGCAAAGCAACGCAATCGAAATATATTACTTCATATTTTTTCACTTATCTACCACAAAATATTTCTATAAAACTTTGCCTTTTTTATAAATTTTAATAAGTTTTTATCACCTTAATTGCTGATTTTTTGAAAATAATGAAACCGAACGGTTTGCTTGGAGTTTTTTTTTTTTTTTTGGTAGTTTGGCAACTCTATCGCCATCTGATGTTCAAGACCCATTCTTGGAAACGAACGAACTTTTCTTTACAATCGAATGAACTTCAGGACCCATTCCTGGAAACGAATTGAGAGAGAATAAAAGTTTCGTATCATGTCATCAGTGATTGTGGCGCTGTTACTGCCACGCATAAGTTTGTGTTAAACGCAACTATATGAAAAATGTCATTTTGTCACGGCCTTTATAACTCTAGCACCTAGCGATCAATCCCGCGACGGAGGCGCCTGTGCCGAAGAGAGAGCATGGCTGCAAAAGAACGTATACATACATAAGCCTACAAACCTATGTTGGAAAGTATTCCAGCCTACCATGGGAGGCATAAGAGCCAATGAATTTCAATGGAATGTTATTCGGATCCGTGGTCGAGGTCCGAATCTAAGGCTCTTTCATAGGTTGGCGGAAAATAATAAATAGTTATGGAGGAACGAAAATAATATAAAAAAAAAATTAGAATGAACTGATAAGAATTAATAATAATGCGAAATTGAAAATCTATCTCAAAAAACTATATGGTTAAGGGGCTGCAATAACGCAAAAATGTAAGGGAAAAAAGTTTGAAGATATTTAAAAACAAGTAAGGAAGGCTAAGTTCGGGTGTAACCGAACATTACATACTCAGTTGAGAGCTGTGGAGACAAAGTAAGGGAAAATCACCATGTTGTAAAAAGAACCTAGGGTAACCCTGGAATGTGTTTGTATGACATGTGTATCAAATGGAAGGTATTAAAGAGTATTTTAAGAGGAAGTGGACCATAGTTCTATAGATGGACCCCATTTAGGGATATCGCCATAATGGTGCACCAGGCCTGACTCTAGAATTTATTTGTACGATATGGGTATCAAATGAAATGTGTTAATGATAATTTTAAAAGGGAGTGGGCCTAAGTTCTATAGGCGGACGCCGTTTCGAGATATCGCCATAAAGGTGGACCAGGGGTGACTCTAGAATTTATTTTGTACGATATGGGTATCAAATGAAAGGTATTAATGAGTATTTTAAAAGGGCGTGGGCCTAAGTTCTATAGATGGACGCCGTTTGGAGATATCGCCATAAAGATGGATCAGGGGTGACTCTAGAACTTGTTTGTACGATATGAGTATCAAATTAAAGGTGTTAATGAGTATTTTAAGAGGGCGTGGGCCTTAGTTCTATATGTGGACGCCTTTTCGAGATATCGCCATAAAGGTGGACCAGGGGTGACTCTAGAATTGGTTTGTACTATATGGGTATCAAATGAAAGGTGTTAATGAGTATTTTGAAAGGAATTGGGCCTTAGTTCTATAGGTGGACGCCTTTTCGGAATATCGTTATAAAAGTGGACCAGGGTTGACTTTAGAATGCGTTTGTACAATATGGGTATCAAACGAAAGGTGTTAATAAGTGTTTTAAAACGGAGTGGGCCTTAGTCCTATAGGTGGACACCTTTTCGGAATATCGTTATAAAAGTGGACCAGGGGTGACTCTAGAATGCTTTTGTACAATGTGGGTATCAAATGAAAGGTGTTAATGTGTATTTTAAAAGGGCGTGGGCCTTAGTTCTATAGATGGACGCCTTTTCGAGATATCGCCATAAAGGTGGACCAGGGGTGACTAGAATTTGTTTGTACGATATGGGTATCAAATGAAAGGTGTTAATGAGGATTTTAAAAGGGCGTGTTCCTTAGTTCTATAGGTGGACGCCTTTTCGAAATATCGCCATAAAGGTGGACCAGGGGTGACTCTAGAATTTGTTTGTACTATATGGGTATCAAATGAAAGGTGTTAATGAGTATTTTGAAAGGGAGTGGGCCTTAGTTCTATAGGTGGACGCCTTTTCGGAATATCGTTATAAAAGTGGACCAGGGGTGACTCTAGAATTTGTTTGTACGATATGAGTATCAAATGAAAGGTGTTAATGAGTATTTTAAAAGGGCGTGGGCCTTAGTTCTATAGGCGGATGCCTTTTCGAGATATCGCCATAAAGGTGGACCAGGGGTGACTCTAGAATTTGTTTGTACGATATGGGTATCAAATGAAAGGTGTTAATGAGTATTTTAAAAGGGCGTGCTCCTTAGTTCTATAGGTGGATGCCTTTTCGAGATATCGCCATAAAGGTGGACCAGGGGTGACTCTAGAATTTGTTTGTACTATATGGGTATCAAATGAAAGGTGTTAATGAGTATTTTGAAAGGGAGTGGGCCCTAGTTCTATAGGTGGACGCCTTTTCTGAATTTCGTTATAAAAGTGGACCAGGGGTGACTCTAGAATTTGTTTGTACGATATGGGTATCAAATGAAAGGTGTTAATGAGTATTTTAAAAGGGCGTGGGCCTTAGTTCTATAGGTGGACGCCTTTTCGAGATATCGCCATAAAGGTGGACCAGGGGTGACTCTAGAATTTGTTTGTACTATATGGGTATCAAATGAAAGGTGTTAATGAGTATTTTAAAAGGGCGTGCGCCTTAGTTCTATAGGTGGATGCCTTTTCGAGATATCGCCATAAACGTGGACCAGGGGTGACTCTAGAATATGTTTGTACGATATGGGTATCAAATGAAAGGTGTTAATGAGTATTTTAAAAAGGAGTGGGCCTTAGTTCTATATGTGGACGCCTTTTCGAGATATCGCCATAAACGTGGACCAGGGGTGACTCTAGAATTTGTTTGTACGATATGGATATCAAATGAAAGGTGTTAATGAGTATTTTAAAAAGGAGTGTGCCTTAGTTCTATATGTGGACGCCTTTTCGAGATATCGCCATAAACGTGGACCAGGGGTGACTCTAGAATTTGTTTGTACGATATGGATATCAAATGAAAGGTATTAATGAGTATTTTAAAAGGGCGTGCGCCTTAGTTCTATAGGTGGATGCCTTTTCGAGATATCGCCATAAACGTGGACCAGGGGTGACTCTAGAATTTGTTTGTACGATATGGGTATCAAATGAAAGGTGTTAATGAGTATTTTAAAAGGGCGTACGCCTTAGTTCTATAGGTGGATGCCTTTTCGAGATATCGCCATAAACGTGGACCAGGGGTGACTCTAGAATTTGTTTGTACGATATGGGTATCAAGTGAAAGGTGTTAATGAGTATTTTAAAAAGGAGTGGGCCTTAGTTCTATAGGTGGATGCCTTTTCGAGATATCGCCATAAAGGTGGACCAGGGGTGACTCTAGAATTTGTTTGTACGATATGGGTATCAAATGAAAGGTGTTAATGAGTATTTTAAAAGGGCGTGAGCCTTAGTTCTATAGGTGGATGCCTTTTCGAGATATCGCCATAAACGTGGACCAGGGGTGACTCTAGAATTTGTTTGTACGATATGGGTATCAAATGAAAGGTGTTAATGAGTATTTTAAAAGGGCGTGGGTCTTAGTTCTTAAGGTGGACGCGTTTTCGAAATATCGCCATAAAGGTGGAACAGGGGTGACTCTAGAATTTGTTTGTACGATATGGGTATCAAATGAAAGGTGTTAATGGGTATTTTAAAAAGGAGTGGGCCTTAGTTCTATATGTGGACGCCTTTTCGAGATATCGCCATAAACGTGGACCAGGGGTGACTCTAGAATTTGTTTGTACTATATGGGTATCAAATGAAAGGTGTTAATGAGTATTTTAAAAGGGCGTGGGCCTTAGTTCTATAGGTGGATGCCTTTTCGAGATATCGCCATAAACGTGGACCAGGGGTGACTCTAGAATTTGTTTGGACGATATGGGTATCAAATGAAAGGTGTTAATGAGTATTTTAAAAGGGCGTGGGCCTTAGTTCTTAAGGTGGACGCCTTTTCGAAATATCGCCATAAAGGTGGACCAGGGGCGACTCTAGAATTTGTTTGTACGATATGGGTATCAAATGAAAGGTGTTAATGAGTATTTTAAAAAGGAGCGGGCCTTAGTTCTATATGTGGACGCCTTTTCGAGATATCGCCATAAACGTGGACCAGGGGGGACTCTAGAATGTGTTTGTACGATATGGGTATCAAATTAAAGGTATAAATGAGGGTTTTAAAAGGGAGTGGCCCTTAGTTTTATATGTGTTGCGGCGGCAAGACCACAGATAGGGCGCGCTCGCAATAATGGTGGGGAGAAAAGAAAGGAAAAACACAACGCTTACGTTATAAAGGATGCACAATAATGTTTATTCAAATAAAAGTAAATGCAAATGCTAAGTTAATCCACTTAATCACAATTCAATGAACTCGTTAGATAAAAAATACACAATATTGTTTTTGCAAATAAAGGTAAATGCAAACGCAAAGTTAACCCACTTAATGGCAATTCAATATTTCCGAAGACGGAAGTGCAAAATTAATTTTAAAATCTTTAGTATTGTTGAAAGACTTACCTTCGGTGGCTTGGCTGCTGGCGGTTTCTTAAACGTTCGCAAAAGAAGTGAAAGAGGTAAAAAGACTTTTGTTCGCGGTCACCGCCGAATCGTAGGCTTAACTATTATCCGGCGGGGTAAACAGTTATCGGTATAAACCGATATGTATACATGAAAGATGTGAAGTAAAAGGACAACGAAAAGAAAAAGTTAGTAATACGAGGGTGCACCGCCATATTTAGGCTTGTGGCCTAAACATGCCGGCCCCCTTGCGGCGAGCAACTTTGAAACGATCGTAACGCCCCAACAACCAAGTCCCAAAGGGCTCGCGAGAACGAATCTCAACTTAAATTTAGGCCTGCTGTAAATGCGTATGGAAGAAAAATAGTGTGACCAGGATATATAATTCGACCGACGCCAGACGCTTCTCCGTGGGATTCCTGTGAATAAAGAGATGTTAGTCGAAATAGACATGGGTTGATTTTAGTGCACTTTACTTATTGAATGGACAGATACCCGATTATTGCTGGTGGGCTCCAGACACTACCAACCCGAATATGCTGGCTTGAGTCAGCAGCCCGCCGACGTTCGACGGTGGTGTGCCGCTAACCATTAGGCTGGCGTAGACGTCGGCACCTAGTGTGAGCCGGACAGGTGTAGACCGGTGGAAAGCTGGATCCGCCAGCTTCATAAATTGGAATGGCGTGGCTACCGATGGATCCAGAGTTGCTGTCGGACTAAGCCGTGAATATCGCGACACCGCTGTGGCCTGGGTCGTCACTGCTCCCGTTACCCCGTATTTCCCTCGCAGAACAAGCGTGCACTTCACGTGATAGGACGTGCCGGTACGCTCTAACCCGAGGTCCTTTGCGAGATTCGCATCGATGATTGAATTCGGAGCGCACGGATCGATAAGGGCGCGTACTGCGTGGAGCTTCCCTCCTGCTGCTATCCGAACGACCGCCATTGGAGCTATGGCTACAAATGCGCGTGTAATGGTTGTTGCTAGAGGCGTCTCCCGGAGGCGTCCTGTTCTGAAGCCGGCTGGCGTTGTTGGTTGGCGCGCGAGCGTGGTTACTTGGTTACGAACATTATACGGGGTCGCCCTGCCAATTGAGCGTCGTGACGAGTGGGACGGACGCGGTTCCGCGTCGCCACGGCGCCCCCCGGCAGAGCGGTGCGATGGGGGAAAGGACGTGTCTCCCCGCCATCCCCGCGTTGTAAGTTTGAAGGCTTTTCATGACGTAATAGCGGTCGGAAACGTTGTGGTCCTGAACCGCCCGGTGGTGTTGTTGCTACTATTGCAGTAGGATCTTCCCGTCGTTCGATCTCTTCGTCGGCGACGTCCGCTTCCCACCACAGGGTTTGTTCCGTGGCGTGGATGGATAGGGCTCCGTCGGAGCTCTCTTCGCCATCACTCTCATGGGACGGTGGTGGAACGTCGTCGAGGTGTGTTGACGTGTGGTGCTGCTCGTTGCACCGATGACAGCGATCTTCGCTGGGACATGTCTTCCGTTTGTGGAATGGCGATAAGCAATTGGTGCAGTATCTCAAATCTATAATCGTCTTTAGTTGATCCATGTTCGTCATGTCCCGGTAAATTGGGCAGAGCCTTATGCTGTGCGATTTTTCACATAGCCGGCATGGGACGCTGAATGTACTGCCGCGTGCCTCCGTCTTGGCGCGTTTATGGGACAATCCAGTCATTCTGGAATATCAATTTGTTAATAGAACATTCGTAGATGCCTTTGGGTTGGGTGGCTTATGAGCGGAGACAAGGAGCTTAATAGGCTGAGCTTGTGGTTGGCGTACTCGGGATGAATAATCTGATTAAGTCAGTCTGCCGACATAATGACGTGTAGTGATTGAAACCACTGTTACGTTTGGTAAAATTGCATTGAGATACGCGTAAAGGTATCTTTAATGTTGAAAATATTTTCATCAGAATGAAAGTTCTGATGTTGAAACAATCAAGGAGTGAAATTAAGAATTATTAAATATAGACTGAGGACAAACTATATGTTTTGGTGTTTGCCTAATACAGGCAATATGCGGTAATATACGCTACATTTGTGTAGCAGATGGTATCACGAGTTACCCGTGTATTTTCACGGCTCCTTGTAATTGCCCTACAAAATTTGGTCACAAAACTTACCCACACCCATGCAAATGTGACTATGAATATAACCTTTGAATGACTGTAAAATGACTAGTCAAATGACGTCGTGCAGATAAATGTGCGACAGATGTAAGGTGGCCTTTATTCGCTGTCTGGGAACACTCTTTGTGTTGATTTGGGCCATGTTGTGTGAGAATCACAAATTGTGGTGTGTTTGATGATTTCAACACATCCGGGCGGAAATAGCCTACACTATCGAGTGTGGTAATTTGTAGAGCTGTCAGCTGCTCACTCTTCCAATCATTGGAATGAGACAGCTGTGCGTTGCTGCCAATTTGGCAGCGTAATGAGACATAATGGTCATGTCATGCAATTATTTAGGGACAGTTCGCGTCTGAGTCCTAACGCGACATAAAATGTATAGTCTTTTCTAAAGGTTTTAATTTCTCCCTTGTTTGTAGTATCCAACGCATATATGACACTACTTTATTCTTGCTTGGATTTCAAGCTGACAGGACTGACGAAACTTTATCGGAACCTGAATACACAAAAAAAATTTCTATTATGAAAGCGAGACCACTATTGAGTGTGACATGTTTCTGTTTATGTTTTACATTTTAATTTTGCACTAACCTTTTTAACAATGAAATCAATGCAAATAACCGGGAGAATTATTTCGGTCTCGAGTGGTTCACTTTTTTTTTCAAAAGAAAGTTGGTTTTGAGTGTGTCTTTATGCACCAATTTGTCAAACTAAAACAAACCTTTCATTTATCGGAACCAAAATAAAGTTTTTATTTTGGATCCCACGGATCCGACTTGTAATCCCATGGGGTCGCGCGCAATGTGTTTACGGCGTAAGAAAAGACAAAAGCAAATGTCATCGAGTGGCACCCTTGTTTCGTTCATTCAAAATGTCATTCATTCATGGAAATGAGTATACAGGCATTTTGAATGAATTTTCATTACGAAGAAAAACGTATGATGGGTAAGTATACTAGTATCGTTCCTTTTTTTTTTTAATCTTATAAATTTTCTAATTTCTTATTCTTTTATTTCATTTCAGGTACTCTTTTTATTTCATTTCAGGTACACCGCTACAAATTAATGAAAAGTTGGATACAAATACCAACAGGTTGCGAATGGGAAGTCATGCAACGTAATATGAGCGGTCCAGCGGCGTTAACGAAACCATACAGCTAATTAGAGCAAGTCTTCACCCTACCTCCAAAAAATGATTGGTGTGAACCAATCGATGGTTTCAACCATACATTTAGTCCACTGGTTGCTATGAAAAAGTATCCAGCTGTAATTAGGCTCCCTGAAAGTGTGCAAATCATTTTCAATGGAGAATTGCACAAAGGTGGATGTAGCATATACGAAAACGTGGACCAATGTTGCATTTACCAAGGGGGGTGGCGTCACGCCGGGTCAGTGCGAAATAACATGGCTTATTTTACGTGCATTCTATTGGGAACTGGTTACTATGCGCAAACATAGTTATCAGCTTCAGGATGAATGGTATTTTAAAACAGTAATTTCGGAATTGTGGCGGCCACCGTGGTGTGATGGTAGCGTGCTCCGCCTATCACACCGTACGCCCTGGGTTCAACTCCCGGGCAAAGCAACATCAAAATTTTAGAAATAAGATTTTTCAATTAGAAGAAAATTTTTCTAAGCGGGGTCGCCCCTCGGCAGTGTTTGGCAAGCACTCCGGGTGTATTTCTGCCATGAAAAGCTCTCAGTGAAAACTCATCTGCTTTGCAGATGCCGTTCGGAGTCGGCATAAAACATGTAGGTCCCGTCCGGCCAATTTGTAGGGAAAATCAAGAGGAGCACGACGCAAATTGGAAGAGAAGCTCGGCCTTAGATCTCTTCGGAGGTTATCGCGCCTTACATTTATTTTTTATTTAATTTCGGAATTGTATGCATTAGCCAATGTACATAAGCCGCAGTCTAAAACGAAACCATCAGATAATTCTGTGATATTATCGACTACACCTTCACCACCCTTGACGTTAGCAACATCAGCAACAGCAATAACAGAACCAACAACAAACGGTTCTGGATGTAATATTACCATAAAATTAGTTGAAGGAGGCAAAGGTATTACGGGCATTCGAAAAACAGGCTACACTCAATACGTGGAGTATTTACAAGTAGACAGAATGGGGCTGTGGAAGAGGCAGATCACGTAATTCAGCACATGCAAAGCAAGAACAAACAAGTAGAATAAGTACCGAGCCAAGCAGCAGTAATATCATGCTAAGCGGTGCTGATAATGCTGATATAAAAAAGAGACCATATTGGAACGTTTAAATAAACGCAACAAAGAACGTCAAAAACGGGCTATATGTTAAACTACAGCAACGTAATAAAGAGAATGTACAATTGGAGGGCGCTGATTATTTTGCATTTACATTCGCTGAACGGGTGCGTGCAATAGAGGAACAGTTGCATTTACATTCGCTGAACGGGTGCGTGCAGTAGAGGAACAGTTGCAGGGAATAACTGAAGGTGCAGATGATGCTGCTACAAAACTATCAGCTCCTATCGCCAACACTAATAACCCTGATTCGACATGTCTCTTCGCTGATATATAACCAATACCAAGCAAACAATATTCTGTTGGACGACGTGCTTCTGATACAGTTTTGCGCAGGTTCTATTTCATGAAACGCCAGTTTGGTATCATAAACGCTGTTCGTATGCTATCTTCAAAATTTAATAACGTTTGACGTACTGTTTGTATAATGCTATCCAAACTACCCATTGTTGCACCAATCCATTTAAATTCTGATGCGGTATTCACTGAAAATTTGTGTGATAAATGTCGACGTTTATCGCGCTGTTCGTTGCGTTGTGGCTTATTCAACGCAATTGGATTTGATGGATATTGATTTATGTAATTTTCAAAACCATGTTCTATAACCAATTTAAGATGTGAAAATTCCTTTGTGTTCTGACTTGTTTTTAGGCGTGTCATTTTGTTGTCTCCACCGCCGCCGCTGATGGCATTTGCACTTATATCAACATCTTCATCATTCGTGCCACGCCTTAATGCCCACGTTTGCTTCTTTTCTTCGTCCATATATGACAGTCTTTGATATTTGTTATGCTCTTCTGTTATGGATTCTGTTAATGTCATCTGTCGTACAATCTCATCTTTCCGCTCAGTAATTTGATTATAGAGTGCAGCTTCTAAGTCATCCTTATCGAGTATGCGCAATAGTAGTTCTAGTTTTGATTCTGTACTATAATCCCAAATTTTGTCATCATATTGTCATCATAGGTTGGCCTTCAACGAATGTTCTACGTGCTATGAACCAAAGTTTACGTCCATGTCGATCCGAGACAAGTATCATTTCTTATGGGTACGCCTTGTTCCTCTTGTGGCAATACACAATCCACAACACCACTAACTTTATGCGATTTACATGAATTACACTGCCAATCTTCAGTTGGTATATCATGCAATGCTGGATCGACACATTCGAGATGGTAAACAGCAGGGCATGTTGCGCCGCATAATAGATCACCTAATCTAGACATCTACGACAATGTAACATTACGTCTCGTACAGCATTGCTTGTAAAAATTGATTGGTTAAAAATTGTAAAACTATAATACGATCGTTAACACACGTAAATGGATAATCGCCAGCAGCACATAAAATATTGTATACTTCGCGACTAAAAATTATATCGCTCTCTACATAGCTACGTAATACTTCCGGCCATGTGATGCCATTAATTAGATAGGAAACTTATATTCACCGTATCTTTTGGATCGAGTGGTCCAAAAGTGAGTTCCCTGAAGGACCAAAGTGAGTTCCCTGAATATTTTCTTCACGTAAAAATGCCTTCACTAACATAAAATGTACGTCTGCAATTAGTGTACTTTGTTCGTCACTTGTCAATGCAGCGCAAAAATCCTCAAAACGAAATGGTGATAAGCTTACTAAATGACGAAAACGTCGTAATACTGCAGATACGCCCAATGCCTTGATTATTAAGTCATGTTTCATTAATAAATCAGCAGAAGATTCCGGCAATACCAATGGCTCATATTCACGATCTGGTAGCCAAATAGGGTCTGGACTTGGTGGCCGCGCTTCGAAATTGGAGTCGAATCTACTGCGCTCGGAGGACGACATATGAGTATCTACCAGTGCTATCAGAATACAAGCACCCCGATGTGGTCGGAATTACTTTACTCAAGGATTAGTGCTGAGGTAAGTAGGTAGTAATGATAGCTAAATCACCTTAATTTCAAGTCAGTTAATTTAAAGGCGACACAACGTTAAACAAAACTGCTGCTTCAAATGCTACTATAGCCGAACCCACAGGAACATGAAGAACCTGCGCACAACATAACGGAGTTTGATACGCGACCAGATTTAAGAGGTATGATTTTAAACTATATTACCTTACGGTAATAAAATATTAGATGCTTTAAGACCAAATCGTGGTTATTGAGTCAGTTGTATTCTGTGGCAGATAGTAGATCTGCGGTAGGGTTCTGTTGGCCTCGTTCGGGGTGAACGAGAGCGGGTTTAAGTGGTTTGTTGGCTTCGTTCGGGTTGAACGATAGCTGGGTTAAACGGGTTGTTGGCCTCGTTCGGGGTGAACGAGAGCTGGTTTAGGTGGTTTGTTATAACGGGTAGGAGTTACAGGTCTCCCTCACCCTCACTTGAGGGTGGTAGTAGGACCAATTTCGTGATTGGTCTGGTGGTTTGTCCCCTTGCCGTATCCAGCTCGACGACTCGAACTCGGTTATCGGGGCCATAGTGAAGATTGGCTATCCGACCTAGTCTCCATTCGTTAGGAGGCAGATTATCCTCCTTAATGACGACTAGGTCTCCCTGTTTAAGGTTTGATTGTGGATGCTTCCACTTAACGCGCTTCTGCAATTCGGTGAAGTACTCCGTTTTCCACCGTTTGCAGAAGGTTTGATGCAGCGCCTTAAGTTTTTCCCATCGATTGACGAGTGATGCGCGATTCTCGCTGACGTCGATCTCCGGTGGAGCTAACAGGTGCCCTCCAACGAGGAAATGGCCTGGAGTAAGGGGCTCCCAATTAGACGGCTCGTTGGAGGAGGGGCTTAACGGTCGAGAATTGAGACAGGACTCGATTCGACAAAGTAGTGTGCTGAACTCTTCAAGGGTAAATTTGTGACCCAAAGCGATCTTCTTGAAGTGGTTCTTGAAGCTTTTGACCCCTGCCTCACAGATTCCGCCCATGTGAGGAGATCCTGGTGGTATGAAATGCCATGTCAGGTTTTGGTGACTGTACTTGGATAGAGTTTGGTTGCGAGCGTCCGCCAGGAAAGCTTTGAGTTCTGAGCGGAGAGCTCTGGAGGCTCCGACAAAGTTGGTTCCGTTGTCGGAGTAGATGTTCTTTGGACATCCTCGCCGAGCGACAAACCTATCGAAAGCTGCCAGGAATGCGGAAGTACTGAGGTCACTAGTGGCTTCCAAGTGAATCGCTTTGGTTGCAAAGCAAACAAAGAGGCAGACGTAACCCTTTCACATGCGGCATCCTCTTCCGCTATAAGATTTGATGTCAAATGGTCCGGCAAAATCTACCCCCGCATTGATGAAAGCCCGGGAAAAGGTGGTTCGTTCTGAGGGTAGATCTCCCATAATTTGGGTTTGGGTCTGCTTGCGGAATATTGTGCACGTTTTGCAATTGTGTATGACCGATCGGATAATATTTTTGACCCTAGGGATCCAATATTGTGTGCGTAGGCGACGAAACATGAGTTGGTTCTCCCATGCAGGGTGTCTTTATGGATGAACTGGACAAGAAGTCGTGTGAGCCGGCAGTCATACGGCAGAATGATCGGGTGCCGTTCACTGTAGGGAAGATCCTTGGCCCCTGAAAGACGACCGCCCACCCTCAATATGCCCTTTTCATCGACAAGGGGGGTAAGAGGGAGGATTTCACTCTTTAAACCGATGAGCTTCCCGGAATTTAAACTCGAAAGTTCCTCCGAATAGTGCCTCTGTTGGTAGAAAGCTATTAACTGACTTGTCGTGGCCTGGATTTCATCGGGTGAAATGAAGTGCGATGCCGCTTTAAAGGAAGATTTTGTCTTAGGATTGGTTCTTTGGATAAATCTTCGAACATACGATATGACCCTCAAGGCCCTGGACAAATTGGAAAACCGTTCGAGGATGTCGTCTTTCTCTTTTATTTTTGAAGTTGTATGAACCTGCACCCGTTTTTCCTCTATGTTAGTCCGATAGTCCTTTTCTTGTATTGGCCATTCTGTCTTATCTTCTTGTAACCAAGAAGGTCCCTGCCACCACAAAGAGTTATTGACTAACTCCTTCGCTGATAGTCCTCGGCTAGCCAGGTCTGCAGGATTGGATGCGGATTCTACGTGGTGCCAGGATTTGTTTCCTACCTTTTCTACTATTTTCGTTACTCGATGAGCGACAAAGGTTGACCAAGAACAAGGTGGTTTTCTTATCCACGCCAAAACAATCGTGGATTCTGTCCATAGGTGTAGATTGAAATTTTCTAAATGTAGATTTTCACGCACTGATTCGATGGTTTCGGCCAGCAACACTGCACCGCATAGCTCTAATCGGGGTAAGGAAACTGTTTTAACGGGTGCTACTCTTGTTTTTGCTATTAATAAGTTAACGTAGACCTCATCCTTTATCTTTGCTCGTAAAAAGACTGTCGCGGCGTAAGCTTTTTCCGAGGCGTCGCAAAAGCCGTGTACAACTGTCGTCGGGTGCAGACGTGTTTTCTCCTCGCGCTGTGAAGATAATTTCTTTTAATATATTAATATTGTATTAGCACTGCTGCTATGTCTTTCTGCCTTAAATGCAAGACGAAGTGTTTGGCTGATGACAAAATCAGCTGCGGTGTGTGTTTTCTAAATCTACATCTTAAATGTGCTAAGATAAATACTAGCTGTGCGAATCTATTAAATAATAATAAGAATGTTTTCTTTAAGTGTGACAATTACATAAATCGGCTATCGCCTTTTACTCCTGCTAAGTTAAATGCGACCATTACAAACTTAAATAGTATAAGCGAATTCGTTCAAACAATTTCAAATATATATTTGCCGTGTGTCGAGTCTTCACCTACTACCAACAACAACTCGACAAGCAATAGCAATGCAAATAACAATAGCTCGAAAATCAACAACGTTGCTCAACCTAGCGACATAATGACCCGTTCCAAAGCTAAGTTCGATGCACCTGCCGCAGTCTTAGCTCTCACTCACCATTATTCACCAACAAAAACAATGATAAAAACAATGATAATTCTTGCTCTAGTGGAAATCGACCGTTGCCTAATAATCCGACATCAAACACAAAAACATTAAGAAGGGAGCCCGGCTCAAAAAAATCGACTCTCACAGTTGATGTTGATGCGGAAATTGTTTGCATAAATGAAAATGAAAATCAAAACACAGATGACGATAACCATAGTTCTCGGCGTGCTGCTGATGCCAGAGAAAACAACAACGGAAATATGTCTTCTCTCACATATTCCACTGTCACCGCCGCCGCTGCTGACGATTTCTCGAATGTTCAATCTACTCAGCATAGCAGAACTACTAATGCTTTAATGAAGTCTGCTATTGTTTTTGGTTCGAGCACTAATACTGATCTTAGCGTTGCTGCTCGCAATTCATGGTTTCACCTCTCTTCTTTTATGCCTTCGGTTACAGAGGATGACATAATAAAGTATGTATCTAAACACGCAGGCATCAATGTTGATGAACTATATTGCAAAAAATTATTAAAGAAAAATGACCCAAGCGGAGTGTACAATCGTAAGCACATAAATTTTAAACTTGGTGTCCCATCAAAATTCAATGATAAAGTTCTCGATGCTTCGGTGTGGCCGAGGGATGTCAAAAACCTAAATTTCAATTCCACTCCAACTGATCTATACTATTTGCAGCGATCTCATGATAAGCCCTGTGGTCTAAAAATATACTTTCAAAACATATCTGGTTTAAGGACAAAATCTGACATTGTTAGTTCATTTAGTGCACAAGTGGACTATGACATATTTGTCATCGTGGAGACCAGGTTGCATTCTGGCTTTCATGACAGTGAGTTCTTTGACCCTAATCTTTTCGATGTCTTCCGTAAGGACAGGGATCCTTCTAAAACAGGCGCTTGTAGAGGAGGAGGAGTTCTTATTGCTGTACGCCGTAAATTTCGCGCATACGTCGTCACCCCTATGAATGATAATTCTTTATTGGATCAATTGTGTGTATGTATAAGTACGTCCTCAAAAAGTGACTCATTGTATATTGTGGCATCCTACATTCCACCCAATAGTGAGTTTGAATTGTATAAAATGCATGCGGATAATATTGTATCTCTTGGGGTTAATAATAATCCGGACGGTAATCTTTGTATTTTTGGTGATTTTAACTTAAGTAGTGTCCGTTGGACTTCCAGTTTTTGTAATTTAGATCTTACTCCATCTAATGTCACGACTTCTTACGAGTCCTACTTTATTGATTCTATTATCAGTCTAGACTTGAAAAAAATAAACAAATTTGTTAATTCTTTGAACAAAATCTTAGATCTCGCATTTGTAAGCGATAATTTTAATTACAGTATATCTAATTGTTTATCTCCTATAACTCCGTGTGACAAACATCATGTTCCCTTAGTTGTAAGCATTGATTACTATAATTATTTGCCTATTTGTGAAGCCAATAATGATAAAATCGTATTTAACTTCTCAAAATGTGACTTTCAAAGTTTAAATAGCTCGTTGCTTGAGATTAATTGGGATTCCCTCTTATCTGACATGTTAACATCTAACTCTTTTCTGAAATTCAAGAAGGCTGCAAATGAGCTTTGTTTGAAGTATGTACCTTTAAAAAAAAAAAATGCCATACAGAGTGCCTTGGTACACGAAAGGTTTAAAAAAGCTAAAAAATCTTAGAAATAAATATTATAAAAAATTTCTGAAATCTAAATGCCAGAATTTTTTTGTTATGTATCAGCGGTACTCAAAAGAATTCACAAGGGTAGATAAACATCTTCGAAAAAAGTACATTCGATCTGCTGAGTCCAGCATTAAATATAATCCTAAATTCTTTTGGACTTATATCAAATCCAAGAGATCGTGTTCAAACATCCCTAAATCGGTTTTCTTAGATGATAATTTCGCGGAGGTTCCTAAAGATGTGGTTGACCTCTTCGCTGATTTTTTTATGTCCAACTTCGTATCGGATGATTCCGATGCTTTACCAAGCTTTTCTTCTGACGAAAACACGTGCCTCAACTTCGGTTCCCTCACACTTTCTTCTCAAGATATCTCCAGCGGGCTATCGTTGCTAAAGCCTTCTTCGGAAACTGATGTCGATGGTCTGTCTGCGGTCCTCTTTAAATGTTGTCCAGCTTTTGTTGAGCCTTTGAAAATCTTGTTTAACAAGTCGCTGGCGTCTGGTAGCTTCATTGATGACTGGAAAGTCACTTACATAACTCCCATTCTAAAAAGTGGTAAGAAAAATAATGTTAGAAATTATCGGCCCATATCAAAACTTTCAACCATATCTAAACTTTTTGAGTGCGTAGTGAAAGAGAAGATTTATTTTGCTACAAAGTCCATTATATCTCATAACCAACATGGCTTTGTTCCCGGAAGGTCTACAGTTTCGAACTTAGCGGCTTTTAGTGACTACTGCATAACAGCGTTTTCTGATGGTCATCAAGTAGATTGTATATACACAGACTTTTCAAAAGCTTTCGATAAAGTCTCGCATAAAATTCTAGTTAAAAAACTGGCTTGTTTAGGTTTTCATTCCTACTTCTTGGAATGGATCAAATCCTATTTATCGAATAGACGCTGTGTTGTTACTATTGACGGCATGTGTTCCGAATCTTTCGTGGCCACTTCAGGCGTACCCCAAGGAAGCGTTCTTGGACCTCTACTGTTTGTCTTATTTATTAATGACATTGGAAGTTGTTTTTCATGCGCCAAGTGTTTGCTTTATGCAGACGATCTTAAGTTATTTGCTGTAGTCAAAGACTCTCTCGATGAAGCAAGGCTACAGCAGGATGTTAATGCTCTTTATCTATGGTGTAGTAAATCACATTTATCTTTAAATATAAAGAAGTGTTTCAAAATGACTTTTGCGAAAATTTTTAATGTACGTAGTACGTCTTACAGCATTTCAAATGTTACTCTGCTAAATGTTAATGAAGTTAAAGACTTAGGAGTTATATTTGACACAAAACTCTCTTTCAGAAGCCACACAGCACTAATTTCTCAGACCCATATACCTTGAAACTTTTATTTACAAGCTTTGTGCGCTCGCATCTTGAGTATGCTGTCTTCGTGTGAAGGCCCTATAATCAACTTCCGATTCAAAGGATTGAGCGTGTACAAAAGGTTTTCCTTAAATTTGCCCTACGGTTTCTGAATTTTGAAAACCCGGTTCCGGCCTACACAGCTCGTCTTCAACTGATAAACTTGCAATCTCTGGAAAGCCGTAGATCTATCTTGTCTTTAACGTTTACGTTTAACATGATTCAAGGCATCGTTGATTGCCCATATCTCTTGCATAAAATATGTTTCAATGTCCCTAGACGTAATCTTCGTGTATCTTATCCATTTTATCTACCCAAAGTAAAAACGACATTTGCTGGAAATGCACCTTTGGTGCGCTCTTTGAGAGAATTTAATACTTTGTCAGAAACTACTGTCATTGATTTTACAATGACAAAACAGGCTTTCTTAAATCTTCTGTACACTATTCTGTAATGTAAATTTATCTAATTTGTAAATTTATCTAATTCATTATGTAGTCTGTAAGAAACATTGTATTTCAAAGATTACTATATTAAATAAATAATAATAAAGTTTACTAAAAAAAAATATTTCAACGTCGTTGGTTGGCGTAAAATACACCCAACGTGGGATATGAATTCCGTTAATGGAGGGGTATTCCTGCATAAAATTATGCCATCGGTCTAGGGTTCCTGCCGGCACTGGTTCGTCCCAGTCAGTCCCCTCTAGCCAAATGTCTTGCATAATGATTTTTGCAACAATGACGACTGGGGCGAGCCAACCTAGAGGATCGAAAAGTTTAGCGATTGCAGAAAGTATTGCCCTTTTCGTTAACATATCCCGATTTTCAATTGGTTTTGCCGTGAAGTAAAAATAATCCGCATGCGCGTTCCATCGAATACCTAGGGTCTTGACCGTACTCGTGTCCTCGAATTCCAAAAAGCCTTCGTTGAGCAGATGAGGTTTGGGTATTCCTTTAAGTATTCTTGAGCAATTTGACGTCCATTTGCGGAGGGAAAAACCAGCGGACTGTAATGCATCTGTGATTTCATCGCGAGCTTTGAGTGTGGATTCGATGCTATGTCCCCCGGCTAGAACGTCATCGACGTACATACCTGTCCGTAAGATATCTGCGGCAATGGGTAATGAAGTTTCAACGTCGTCTGCTAGTTGGTGCAGTGTCCTTATCGCCAGATAAGGAGCACAATTGACCCCGTGAAGGTGACTGTCTTTAATTCGTAAACGCTGATAGGGTCACTAGGATTGTTGCGAAAAACTATTCTCTGGAATTGTGTTTGGTTTGGCTTTACCCATATCTGCCGGTACATCTTTTCGATGTCGCTATTAAAAACATATTTAAAGAATCTCCATCGAAGGAGTAGAATCGTTAAGTCGGCCTGAAGCACTGGGCCTGTATAAAGTACGTCGTTTAGGCTTGTGCCATTGGCTGTGGGACACGAAGCGTTGAACACCACACGAACTTTGGTCGTGGTGCTTTCCTCTTTTATAACCGCATGATGGGGTAAGAAGTAGCAATCGGTCACGTGGGGTGGTATGATTTTTGGAACTTTTGACATATGTCCCAATGTCTCATATTCCGCTAGTACCCTATTGTACTCTGTCTGTAGGGCCGGTGTCTTGGCTAGGCGCGTCTCATTCCGGTAGAATTGGGAGCAGACGCCGTTTAGGGAAGGCCCTAAGGAGATGTTGTTAGGAAAATCCTGTTTAAAAGGAAGGGCGACAGTATATTTGCCATCGGAATTTCTTTCTGTTGTAAGTCTGAAAAGTTCCTCGCAATAGGCATTATCTTCGTTAAGTGCCCTTTTCTTAGGTACGTCTTCAAGTTCCCAGAAAGCGGTTAGTTGCTTGTCTAGGCTGATTTCATTAAAAAAGGATACCCGTGTATTAGTTGGGTGAGGTACTTCTGCACGACCAGTTAGAATCCAACCGAAGACGGTTTCTTGGGCGAGAAGCGTATTTAGAACGTTCTTCCTTATACCGTTCAGCATTATCTGGGGATAAATGTCGCCTCCAAGTATGAGGTCGACTGGTTCATTAATGAAGAACCTCTTATCGGCCAGAATCAGATCAGGAAACGCTTGTCGAGTCGTTGCGCTAACTTGGCAAGTCGGAAGGTCCCCTGTTAATTGGGGAAGGACTAGGACCACTGTATCGATGCTCACTAAGGGGTCTGTGAGCGAACCTAACGTAATCACACATGATTCCTTAACCTGTGCAGATGGTGTGTTATTTATTCCTGACACTTGCACATGCAGACGTTTGGATGGAAGGTTTATTCGCTTTTTTAGTCTTTCTGTTATGAAAGAGCATTCGGACCCAGAGTCTATCAGCGCTCTGGCGGAAAATTTTACTCCATTATAATACATATATATTAACACGTGCTGTTCCTAATTACACCCCTTTAGTGGTGTTAGCATGACACGAAGAGACGTTATTAGCATTATCTTGTCTTTTTTCAGACTCCATCCTTGCCCTAGCCTGCTGTGAGGTTGAAGGTGTATTGTCGGTGGCGTTTTGAGTCCACCGGTGGGGAGTTGTCTTTGGTTGTGCTGTCGGAAGATGGAGCAAGGTGTTGTGCCTTGCGTGGCACGTGCTGCAATTAAATTGGCTTGTGCATCGTGTCACGGTGTGTCCACCCGACAGGCAATTCAGACAGTAACTATTGTTTTTGACAAATTCGATTTTCCCTGACGTAGACAACCTACGGAATTTTTGGCAATTTCGTAATTTGTGCTCCGTACTGTTGCACATCTTACATGCCGATTTTGGTACGCTGGCTTGGTAAACCCCAAGTTTTGTAGAATTTTCCCTAGAATTTGAATTTTGACTTTTGGGTGTTTTTGTCGTTTTATTATCCCTAAGATCGGAAACCATCTCTAATGTCTGGAAGCGATTGGACAGGAATTTGTCCATATCCTCCCATTTCGGAATATCTGTTTTTCGTTCTACGGTCTGTTCCCAAAGAGACAGTGTAGATTCAGGGAGTTTTGTGGAGCATAAGTAAGTTATAATTGCATCCCAATTTGTGATGTCAATATTATGACATTGTAGCGCAGAAATGCAATTGTTTATCTCCCGTTGCAATTTTTTTATTGAGGTTCCACACTCCTGTTCGACTGCCGTAAGATTAAATAAAAGTTTTAGTTGTGTGTTGACGAGGATACGTTTATTTTCGTACCTGTCGCTTAGATTTTTCCAGGCGGTTGCAAAACCCTCGTTTGTTAATGAACACCTTCCCACTATTTCTTTTGCCTCCCCTTGCGTTTTTTGTTTTAAATAGTATAATTTCTCGACATCTTTCAGATCGGTATTGTGGATGTATATCGCCGTGAACATATCTCTAAAGGCTGGCCAGGAAAGGTAGTCGCCTTTAAATACATCGGTGTCACACGGCGGCAGCCGCATTTTATGTCCACGGCGCGAAGAGTCTTCGTCCTTTGCTTCATCCTTTGCCGGCTGTGGGGTGATAGCTTCGGCTTCAGCCGCCACAGCAGACATGCATTGCAGGTAGCATGCGAAGCAACTTTTATTCTTCTTTCTTAGTGAGCTGATCTCGTCTTTGGACAGCTCAGGATTGCTGAGAAGACTTTCATATGTGGACTTGGTCTTCTTCCATAGTGCCTTTAGCTCCTCTTGCAGTAGTGCAAGGGTGTGCTTGTTCCGGGATTCGGCCGGGGAAGAGTTGAAATCTTTCTCAAACTCCACTATGGAATCAGCCAATCTAATATAAGTCTCCATTGATTTTATTAATTTGAATATTTTGTTTCTTTGAAGGTGTCGAGCTTGAAGGCAAAAGACTTAGTGGCGTTGGTGTATATTCAACCGCAGCAAAAATTATAAGGGTGTTTTGTTTTTTTTTGTACGTAGCCCAGCTATCAATCCTGCTGTGATTGTGCTGTGTGAGTAAAATCTAAAAAATACACGGATTTGAACTCCGATCGGATTGTATGTGTTAACACAGAAAGCAATCTTATGTGAATTTAGTGATAAGAAAAAATTTGAATCAGATGTAAATCTTGACGTGGTGTACTGTGTGGCCAGTGATATGAACCACTTATAGAGATCCTCACGAGGATTATGTAAACCACAGATAGAAATCCTGACGAGGATTTAATGTGTATATAGTGATATGCAGCACAGATAGAAATCCTGAAAGGTTCTAGTGTGTACAAAGTGATATTAAACACAGATAGAAATCCTGACGAGGATTTAATGTGTCTACAGTGATGTGCAATGCAGAGAAGAGAATTCGTCTGCAAATACTTAATGTGTCTAAAGGGTGTGTTTGACACAGATAGAAATATTTTCTGAAAACTTAGTGTGTCTAAAAAAAAAGTTTAAAAAACGCAGATGTAATCCCGATGTGGATATGATGTGTAATCCTCGAGATTTGAAACACAAATAGAAATCCTTCTATGGATTTAATGTGTTTAAAGGGTGAAATTTGACCCACAGATAGAAATCCCGACGAGGATTTAATGTGTATACAAGTGAAAGTGAAACACAGATAGAAATCCTGACGAGGATTTAATGTGTATACAAAAGGTGTTATGTGAACGTTGATGAGTATCGCCGAGTAGCCAACCAGGGTATCTTTCCCAATATAAATAAGACAATAAATTTGTTTATCCAACTTAATGTGGAAAATTACACTTTTAATTATTTATTATAAAAAAAACGCTGAAAACATACAGCTATGTAATATTAAACGATCAGTATAAAATTGTGTTTGTGACCAATTGTGATGAGCCACTAGCCACCCAACGCAGTGCTAATTTTTGGCGTTATGGTATTATTTCAGTTCGCAACTGATTAATAAACTGATTTCCGTTCAAAAGTTGTTGATTATATGTATATAATTCGGTGAGAAAATACTCTATATTAAATGCCTTCGAATTAATATGAATTGAGTGTATTCACAAATGAGCGATTTACAACAATTCTTTGATTGATTGTCGCAATTAAGCAAAAATGACTACAAGCCACCCAATGAAGGTGAAATGCTTTAGGAAAAAAAAAAATTTTCTGTGGTTGCAGAATATTATGACTGCGTGAATATTGTGGTATTTTTTCGCAAGTTCATCAACCAAGTGAGAGTGTATGTAGATTGTTGCCGAAAAACAACAACCGAAAAGACTGTCTATAGAAACCGAGTGTGGTTGCACAGTGCAGTGATAATTTTTTGTTGCAAAAGGAGAAACAAAAGATCCACTGACTGTCTTGCCTTGAGTTGTGTCGGAAAAGTCTTACCACTGGTGGGGGACTTAGCCGACAATCAAAAGGCGCTAAGTGTGCGTTTAAAACACAATGAACCTCCACTTGCTTTGACTTGCAAATGGATATCACAAATTCACTCGATACGTGAGTTCGTATATAAAAAAAAATGTGCACCAACATCAACCACTTACCTTACACAAGTTTTGGTAACGTATGTGATCTGATATGATGTTATGTGGACTGTTGATGTGATGTTATGTGGACTGTTGATGCGATGTTATGTGGACTGTAGATGTGATGTTATTGTGATGATGTGAAAAATGGACGTGATATCGTATGATGAGTTGATTCGTTTTAGCTGTAGTGATGAGTTTATGGCTGTATGTGTGTTGTGATGACCAGTTGGACTGTTATGTGTTGCTCGTTCGTTTGCTTCTTCGCTGGTTGATTTTTAATTTGTAAATTTGATACCTTTTATAAATAATATCTAAGCTCTTAGGCTTTTCACATGTGCTGGTTAATTTCTGATCGTAAAATTTTATTCCTTCGATTTGGCAAATTTCCGTAATAAGGTCACTTCGCTTTTATTTCGGGGAGATGGACCAAATGTTGCGGCGGCAAGACCACAGATAGGGCGCGCTCGCAATAATGGTGGGAAGAAAAGAAAGGAAAAACACAACGATTACGTTATAAAGGATGCACAATAATGTTTATTCAAATAAAAGTAAATGCAAATGCAAAGTTAATCCACTTAATCACAATTCAATGAACTCGTTAGATAAAAAATACACAATAATGTTTATGCAAATAAAGGTAAATGCAAATGCAAAGTTACTCCACTTAATGGCAATTCAATATTTCCGAAGACGGAAGTGCAAAATGAATTTTAAAATCTTTAGTATTGTTGAAAGACTTACCTTCGGTGGCTTGGCTGCTGGCGGTTTCTTAAACGTTCGCAAAAGAAGTGAAAGAGGTAAAAAGACTTTTGTTCGCGGTCACCGCCGAATCCTAGGCTTAACTATTATCCGGCGGGGTAAACAGTTATCGGTATAAACCGATATGTATAAATGAAAGATGTGAAGTAAAAGGACAACGAAAAGAAAAAGTTAGTAATACGAGGGTGCACCGCCATATTTAGGCTTGTGGCCTAAACAATATACGAAGGCGTTTTCAAGATATCGACCAAAATGTGTGGGTGATCCAGAACATCATCTGTCGCTAATTTATTTATATATGTAATACCACGAACAGTATTCCTTCCAAGATTCCAAGGGCTTTTGATTTCGCCCTGCAAAACTTTTTCATTTTCTTCTACTTAATATGGTAGGTGTCACCCATTTTACCAAGTTTTTTTCTAAAGTTATATCTTGCGTCAATAGACCAATATAATTACCATGTTTCATCCCTTTTTTCATATTTGGTATATAATTATGGCATTGTTTCATTTTTCGTAATTTTCGATATCGAAAAAGTGGGCGTGGTCATAGTCGGATTTCGGCCATTTTTTACACCAATACAAAGTGAGTTCAGATAAGTACGCCAACTGATTTTAGTAAAGATATATCGATTTTTGCTCAAGTTATCGTATTAACGGCCGAGCGGAAGGACAGACGGTCGACTGTGTATAAAAACTGGGCGTGGCTTCAACCGATTTCGCCCTTTTTCACAGAAAACAGTTATCGTCCTAGAATCTAAGCCTCTACCAAATTTCACAAGGATTGGTAAATTTTTGTTCGACTTATGGCATTAAAAGTATCCTAGACAAATTAAATGAAAAAGGGCGGAGCCATGCCCATTTTGAAATTTTCTTTTATTTTTGTATTTTGTTGCACCATATCATTACTGGAGTTGAGTGTTGACATAATTTACTTATATACTGTAAAGATATTAACTTTTCTCTTAAAATTTGAATTAAAAAAAAAATTTTTTTAAAAGTGGGCGTGGTCGTTCCCCGATTTTGCTAATTTTTATTTAACGGGCATATAGTAATAAGTGTAACGTTCCTGCCAAATTTCATCATGATATCTTCAACGATTGCCAAATTACAGCTTGCAAAACTTCTAAATTACCTTCTTTTAAAAGGGGCGGTGCCACGCCCATTGTCCAAAATTTTACTAGTTTTCTATTCTGCGTCATAAGTTCAACTCACCTACCAAGTTTCATCGCTTTATCCGTATTTGGTAAGGAATTATCGCACTTTTTCGATTTATCGAAATTTTCGATATCGAAAAAGTGGGCGTGGTTATTGTCCGATATCGTTCATTTTAAATAGCGATCTGAGATAAGTGCCCAGGAACATACATACCATTCATCAAGATACCTCAAAATTTACTCAAGTTATCGTGTTAACGGACAGACGGTCGGACGGACGGACATGGCCCAATCGAATTTTTTTTCGATACTGATGATTTTGATATATGGAAGTCTATATCTATCTCGATTCCTGTATACATGTACAACCAACCGTTATCCAATCAAAGTTAATATACTCTGTGAGCTCTGCTCAACTGAGTATAAAAATTAGTAAGCCTACACTGCGAAAGAAAACGCAAAGAAAAAAGTACTGGAAAAATAACAGGTGGTAGTGAAAAGAAAGAAGAAGCAAATAAAAAAAGCTATTCGTATGTACGAAAAGAAGTGCTGGTAAAGAAAAGAAAATCATTTTTAAATTATAAAGAAGATATTAAGGCAATAGAAAAGGAAAAGGTAGAGCAAATGAACGTAATACAAAAAGTTAATGCTTGAAGAAAATTTATATTAGGGTGCTATAATAAAGTTTAAAAAAAAAAATTCAGTTCCGATTAAAACCTAACAAACAATTAAATGAAAATCAAAATCTAAAAATCGTAAATGAAATTAAACAAATTTAAGGCATCGAAATAATTAAAAAATTTAACCAAAAACTCCTTAAATTCCTAACTGGAAGTAAGTTGCAGTTGGTAAAAAAAGTAAAATAGACGAAATCCAAAATCAAACTAATGTATTTCAAACAAAATGCCAAGAACCCAATGCTGCAGCGCTGCTGGCCCCTCTTCTCTCCTTCAACTCGCGTTCCTCCAGGCTATGCTCAAGTTATAGTGGTGCAGAGACAGGAGCGTTAGGATGCTCCTCCTTTCCATTTGACGTGTAGACCGCCACCGTCTGTATGTTTCCTCTTCCCTTGGTATATTCGGTACAACCCCGCTTTTGTGTATGTTTGTGACTCTCGATGGTGGTGCAGATGTGACAGGCTTCTTGATAATAAATACTACCCCGCTTTTGTGTGTATTTGTGATTGTGATGGTGGCTAGTGTGGCAGGTTTAAACCCTTGCGCCGCAATCTAGATAGGCAAAGGAAAATAATTTTAGAGACGACCCTATACTGACAACGAAACTAAACATTAGGATGCATGTGAACTTTTTTGTTGTTTTCAGTTTTATTCACTTTTTGTTATTTATTGCACAGTATTCGTTTATTTTGATATATTTATTTATTTAATTGTGTAATTTTATTCATATACTTGCTTTTATATATATATTTAATGCTATCTATTAGATTCTACTTAAATATCTGACTTCATTTATTAATGTATTTTTATTTATTTTAATTGGTTTTATAATTTAATTTTAACTTTATAATTTTTATTAGTAAGGATCGTAGGCTAGTTAGACATAATTATGTTTGGTGCAAATAAACGATTTATTTCGGCTTCCTGCCCAACGTTTCGCTGAATTTCTAGCATCATCAGCGGCTACACTATTTATTTTTTCATAAAAAATAACAAACATTATTGCATATCATGATTCAATTACTAAAGGTTTGTTCTCCAACTGACAGCAGAGCTTTGACACTCCCAAATTCTAAAATCACTCCGGGTTGCATTTCTGTAGGAAGGAAAAAGGGGAATAACTTTTCCCCATGATGGTAAGAATGGTAGTAGACTAGTAAGAAAGGTAGTATATTAATAGTTATCAATTTTGCATTTTAAAGTATGTTTACACGCACAGACGAAATAAATAAGTACATATGTATAATCGTATTACTGTTTCTGAATAATTGGCCTCTCTTCGCTGCACTGCACTAATTTTTGCACAAATAAAAAGATGATTGTTTAGTTTTTGCAAGACGTTATAGTTTCAGTTTTTAAAATTTTCTTTAGTTATTAATGATTTTACACAATTCACTTTTTACAAACATTTAATACTAAATGAAATTAGTTTCAATATACATACATATATTTAAACTAAATATATGTATGTACACGATTGGTATGCAAAGATAACCAAAAGAAGCGCGCCCGCGATTGCCGGCTATTGGTTTTTGACTAGTTCATTGCAGTGCATTACTCAACTCAAAAAAAGTTATGAATTTAAAAAAAAAACACCGTTTTTGTTTTCAAAGTGCTGAAACTGAAAAACTACAAAAAAAACTTTAAAATTTTGTTTGTATTTTTTCCGAAAAATACATTTAAAAACAAATTTTTTTAAAAAAAAGATCGCAAACGGTCAATTTTTGAAAAAGTTATAGCATTTTGAAAAAAACACCGTTTTTTTTTTTAAATTCATAACTTATTTTGAGTTGGACATCGCTTAGCCCACTCCGGGATTAGTGGGGATGATTGCAGAATTGAAGTTTTTTATGAGAAAAAAAAAAAATGGCGAAATTCGAAAAATCTCGAAAAACTGAAAAATTACAAAAAAAAAAACCTTTACAAATTTTTTTGTATTTTTTCCGAAAAGTACATTGAAAAACAAATTAACAAAAAAAGATCCCAAACGGTAAATTTTTGAAAAAGTTATAGCATTTTGAAAACAAAAACGGTGTTTTTTTTAAATTCATAACTTTTTTTGAGTTGGTTGAAAAAATTTGAAAAACTTCTGAAAAACGTCTTTCGTAAGCTAGAAAAAAAAGAAAAACTTTCAGCCAATTCTAAAGGGGTCGGGTTCAAAATTGGTCGAAATGGGATGGAATACCCCATATGTACTTTGTATTAATTTCTTACAAATACATAATTCTTGTATGCTCACATTGTCCGTTAAGTGCACCGGTAAGCAAGACAAGATTTTCACAGGTGCTATGAATGCGAATTGGAGAAAATTCGCTTCAACCATTCGACAGTATATGACCAAACCTTCAAATATTCATGAACAGTTTCAATGGAAAAAGTGATTTTATTATAAATATTTTCATTAACATTTTAATTTAAATTTTACTTTAATATAGTAAATTAGTTGTAAGTGAATTTTAAAATATTTGCTACAACTTGGTTATTTTAACTGAAATATATATTGTGTGTTAAATAATTATCCATTTATTTCATTCTATGTTATAATATAATTATAGGTGACTTAATTCTAAAATCACAACACGGCCTGGTTGTAAAAGGCGATACGCCCCCATAAGACATGAAAATAAATAAAAATGTTTACCAATTGCAATAATAATATATTAGGCGTAGCTTTACTACCTTATCAATATGCCTAGGGTGTGGAAACTGTTCAAGTTGCGCTCGCAAATGTTAGTTGTTCGTCGGTTTGTTGAAAATTGTACAATCCGGTATCACGATTGCCGTTAAGGATTCAGGTTCGGCCCTAACCTCAAGAAGTTCATTTCGAAAATTGGTCCGATATGGCCGAGTATCACGGGATGCGTATCACTGCCAGTTATAAAATTAATAAATTATAATGACTTACATATGTTTAGTATATGTAACTAGAGTTATTAATATTATTACACAAAATTGGTTTTCATCCAAAATCTTGTAATGATAAAGAACCAAAAGTGTGTACGACTCTTATTTTGTCCATGAGTGTATGTGTGTGCTTTCAAATAATTTAAACAGGCTAAAACTGAAAGTGAACTACTTATGCATACCTTAATATGTGTGCTTAAAATGTGCAGAACCGGTCACTCACCGTCACAATGGTTTTGGATGGGTGTCCTTTATTTTTGATTAATCTGAAAAATGGTCACGAATAAATTTTGAATTTATGTTTTACAATTAATTGTCTTACCTCAAACTAAGCAATCGCATTCACAACAATTAAACTGCAGCAGCGGGTATTTCGTAATGCTTAACACCTGCAAAATCAAGAATAGTTCCTGTATATTGCTTCATTATAAATTTTTGTCTAAACTTACCAATTTTCATGTGATCAAAACAATTTCTTTTTTTTTTCAAAAATAAATAAAAATTACATCGTCAAATAGATATAAGTGTTGCTGAAATATATTTTTATCCTAAGATTTTGCCTTTAACTCATTTTTTTAAACAAACTTGCCAAGAAGCAACACAGTCAGGGGATGTCAGTTCAACTTGGGAGCAAGATGGCCGCAATTGTCAAAAATTTTGGCTGTCGAGCAAACCTCTTGTGATTGAATCATGATTGCATATGTAAAAATATTCATGACATATAACATGTAGAACAACCAATTTCACTTACAATAACAATAAGCTGTATGAACACTTAAAAATTAATCATCCGTACCACATTGCGTGGTAGTTTTGTCATTACTAAAATGATTACTTAAATATATAATGTATGCAGCGCCTATGCAGACGTAGTCTTATTTTTTGTTGATCGTCTTTTCTCTGTTTCTCAATGTGTGCAAGCTTTCCAATCTGTATCTGGTCAATTCTCGTTTTTCCTTATCAATAATTTTGGATTTGTAGGCTAAGGTGATGTTTTGTTCTTTTAGTATGTTGTGGTCTATTGTACTAAGCTTGGGATATATGTGACGCTGTAATATTATTTTACTTCTGTTGTTGCATTTTGTGGTTTATTGTGGGGGTTGCTATTTTTCATGATTTCCTGGTTTATTAGTTCATGTATCAAGTGATCGGGGTAATTATTATTTTTCAAGATTGTGTGTATTTTTTCTATATTAGTTTCATCGAATTTTTCGTATTTAATATCGTCATTATTTTTCGTATCAGATTCTACGCTGTGTTGATTTTATACTTTGTTGGTTGGGAGGATAAAATATTAATCAGGCGACCAGAGGATGGTGGCTTAGAGTACCTATTTAAAATAATACTGTTGTTGGCTTTGTGTATGCGAACATCTAGAAAAGGGATGCTCTCATTTTCTTCCATTTCTATTGTAAATTGTAAATTGTAGATTGTGGTGGTATTTGTTTAGTGTCTCGCGGATTATATTCACGTCTTTGCGTTTCACTATTGCAATAATGTCGTCTACATATTTGGCGATAAATTTAATGTCAATACTATGTTGTTGTTTTAGCTCCGAGATGGTGTTGTCAATTGGGTCGTCCATGACAATATCAGCTATTGTTGGTGAGAGCGGATTTCCCATGGGCATTCCAAAAGTTTGAGTGTATAATTTGTTATTTCACATGAAGTAATTTCTTACTCTGAGGCAGAAGTCAAGTATTTGTTGAAATTTTGTTTTATGATGTTAGTTGTGTGTTGAATTTTGTTCCATTTCCTCATTATTATTCCAATTGCTAACATTATAGGTATATTTGTGAACAACGATACGACATCAAAGAAACTAGTACATCTTCTTGACAAACATCAATATTGCTTAATCTATCTTTCAAAATGTATTTTCCACATTATGATTATCAGATAAAAGTTGTTTAAGAGTTTTTCCGATAAATTTTGATAGGTTGTAACAGGGCACCATAACCGAGGGGGAAATGGGTCGTAAAGGCATCTGCGGCTTATGAATTTTCGGCAGTCGATATAATCTTGGTGCCGCGGGGCTGTGCAAGTTAGTTGCTGTTTCTATCGTTTGTTGATTTATTTTGTATTGTAAAGATCTTGGACTATTTTGTTGTTTTTTCTGTGTAGTGTGTTGGTTGGGTCTGTTCTTGTGATTTTGTATGGTTTTTTGTCTTCCAATAATGTGTTCATTTTTTCTCTGTATTGCGATTCGTACATTGTTACGGTCTTATTACCCATGTCCGCGTCTGTTATTATAATATTGGTATGGGATTTCAGAAATGCTTTGGTTTGATTAAATGCTGCTAAAACGAATTTTTCAGCAGAGTTATGTCTGATATTTTGTTTGAAAAGTAGTATGTTGTTGCCCAATTTGTTCCTTGGTATATCCTTATCTTTTTCGTCTTTTAAACCCGTGATTATTTGTTCCATTTCTGCTACAATCCGTATTGGTGAAAAAGTCTTACTTGTTGGTAGGGTAAGCTTTTTCCCCATTGAAAATAACCACCTCACTTCTGTTGGAAAAATAATGTTGGTTTTGTTCACGAACCAGTTGTTGTTTTTGCCTATTCCCAGTTTTCTAATTTGTTCATCATTCATTCTCTCTAATTTGGAATTTTGTGTGAGTGCGGCTTCTTGCGCGGTTTTTTGGCTTTGGATTTGTTGTTTTTCCACGAACGCGTCGAACTCTAAGGGGCTTAAATTTGCTTTTAGTTGCTGTTGTGTATGTATAATTGGTCTTTTGTTATTTTGATGTTTATATTTGTTTATATTATACCGATATTCAGTATTTTAGTTAAAAATAAAAGTTTCGAATTTTCAATTTGTTTTCTGATTTTTCCTGATGTTGTATTAATTGTTACCTTATTTATGGAGTTTTTGCGGAAGTTGGGTATTAGTCCATATTGCTTGCATCGCAGTAGAAATTTAAGTTGTTCTTTCTGTCTGTTTTGCCAATTTGTGTTTTTGATTGTTGTAGTGTTTAAGCTTCATACATGTATCTTCTCCGTGTTTAAGCTTCATATGTTTGTAGAAGTCTTTCATCTTGAACCAGTGTTGTTGTTTTGGTTGGTGAAAAATAAATGATGTACTTATATCGACAGGCCTGCCGAGATAAAATTTTGTTGTTTTTGCGGTCAGTTTCAATTTAATATTAGTAAGGATGGTAGGCTAGTTAGACCTAATTATGTTTAGTGCAAATAAACGTGTTATTTCACCTTCTTGCCCAACGTTTCGCTGAATATTCCAGCATCAGCAGGGCCTACACTATTTATTTTTATATAAAAAGATAACAAACATTATTGCATATGTATAAACATTCGTGGCATTTAACATGCAGAACAACCAAATTTCACTTACAATAACAATAAACAGTATGAACACTTAAAAATTAATCATCCGTACCACCTTGCGTGGTAGTTTTTCATTACTAAAATTATTACTTAAACATGACATGAATGCAGCGCCTATGCAGTCGTAGTCTTCTTTTTTGTTGATCGGCTTTTCTCTGTTTCTCAATATGTGCAAGCCTTCCAATCTGTATCTGGTCAATTCTCTTTTTTCCTTATCAATAATTTTGGTGTTGTTAAAATCAGTTGTATGGCCACTGCTTATTATGTGTTAGGAGAGCGCAGTGCTTGGCTTTTGTTTTTTCACGTCTGCTTTGTGTTCGGCTATTCGTATACCAAGTTCTCGTTTCGTAGTTGCGATATAAATCTTATCACAGTTTTCGTTCTCTTTTCCATTGCATTCTATTTTGTATATTACATTTTTTTGTTGTAGCTTGTCTATTGGATCTTTTGTTCTTGTGTAAATTTTGGATAATTTGTTGTTAGATTTGTAGTCTAAGGTGATGTTTGTTCTTTTAGTATGTTGTGGTGTATTGTACTAAGCTTTGGGGTATATGTGACGCTGTAATATTTATTTACTTCTGTTGTTGCATTTTGTGGAAGCTACCACCCAACCTAACCTAAGGGGCTACAATAACGCAAAAATGTAAGGCAAAAAAAGTTTTAAAAATATTTAAAAAAAATTAGTAAGCCTACAGTGCGAAAGAAAACGCAAAGAAAAAAAGTGCTGGGAAAATAGGTGGTAGTGAAAAGAAAGAAGAAGCAAATAAAAAAAGCTATTCGAATGTACAAAAAGAAGTGCTGGTGAAGAAAATATAATCATTTTTAAGTTATAAAGAAGATATTAAGGCAATAGAAAAAGAAAAGGTGGAGCAAATGAACGTAATAAAAAAAGTTAATGCTTGAAGAAAATTTATACTAGGGTGCTATAACAAAGTTAAAAAAAAATTCCGTTCCTATAAAAACCTAGCATACAATTAAATGAAAATCAAAATTTAAAAATCGTAAATGAAACTAAACGAGTTTAGGGCAGTGAAATAATAAAAAATTTAACCAAAAACTCCTAAAATTCCTAACTGGAAATAAGTTGCAGTTGGTAAATCTAAAAAAACTATCTCCGTGATCTGCCCAGTTAATCCATTACAGTTTAACTGCAGAATTCTGAAGTGCAGCGGGGGAGACGTCGTCACTCCAGGAGTAAATGACGTATGACTACGCCTGAGTTGTGTGAGGTCAGGACGCAATTTCTGTTGTGGCCCTGGGACTGGACGTCCCTGGGTAAGCATTGGGGTACCCGGTGTAGTGGGGTTTGCAGCCTGGCAACATGGAGCCGTCGCGGAGACCAGAACATCTAGGAAAGTGGCACGGTCCAAGGCAGGAGCTACATTGGGCGGATGACGCAAACATATATATTCTGTGCTGGCAAACGGTGCAAAAGGTGGTAGGCACTAAGAGTCTGTTTTCCTGACCTACACGATTGTTGCCGGAAAAGAGGGAGGAAGAAGACAGGGGCGAGGGCTGATGCTCGGCATTGCTAGCGACTCTACTACGGAGATCGTAGTGGGATCTAGCCCAGAACCTGACTTCCTCGTAACTTTTATAAATCGTTTGTTGCTTCTTGCTGTTCACGTCCAAGGGCGTCCCGGAGTCTACACCTCAGCGCCCCCCCCCCCCCCCCCCCTCCCCCACCATCCAGTAGCTCTGCTACTCAGCAAGCCACAAAAAGTACCGGCTGCTGCTCGCGCCCTACGGCGCCACCAGCTCATACGGCCGCTCCCACTCATAAATACGATCTCCGTAGTAGAGTCGCTAGCAATTCCGGGCATCAGCCCTCGCCCCTGTCTTCTTCCTCCCTCTTTTCCGGCAACAATCGTGTAGGTCAAGAAAACAGACTCTTAGTGCCTACCATCTTTTGCACCGTTTGCCAGCACAGAATATATATGTTTACGTCATCCGCCCAATGTAGCTCCTGCCTTGGACCGTGCCACTTTCCTAGATGTTCTGGTCTCCGCGACGGCTCCATGTTGCCAGGCTGCAAACCTCACTACACCGGGTACACCAATGCTTACCCAGGGACGTCCAGTCCCAGGGCCACAACAGAAATTGCGTCCTGACCTCACACAACTCAGGCGTAGTCATCCGTCATTTACTCCTAGAGTGACGACGTCTCCCCCGCTGCACTTCAGAATTCTGCAGTTAAACTGTAATGGATTAACTGGGCAGATCACGGAGATAGTTTTTTTAGATTTACCAACTGCAACTTATTTCCAGTTGGGAATTTTAGGAGTTTTTGGTTAAATTTTTTATCATTTCACTGCCCTAAACTCGCTAAGTTTCATTTACGATTTTTAAATTTTGATTTTCATTTAATTGTATGCTAGGTTTTTATATTTTTTTTTGAACTTTGTTATAGCACCCTAGTATAAATTTTCTTCAAGCATTAACTTTTTGTATTACGTTCATTTGCTCCACCTTTTCTTTTTCTATTGCCTTAATATCTTCTTTATAACTTAAAAATGATTATATTTTCTTCACCAGCACTACTTTTTGTACATTCGAAAAGCTTTTTTTATTTGCTTCTTCTTTCTTTTCACTACCACCTATTTTCCCAGCACTTTTTTCTTTGCGTTTTCTTACGCACTGTAGGCTTACTAATTTTTTTTAAATATTTTTAAAAACTTTTTTTGCCTTACATTTTTGCGTTATTGTAGCCCCTTAGGTTAGGTTGGGTGGTAGCTTCCACAAAATGCAACAACAGAAGTAAAAAAATATTACAGCGTCACATATACCACAAAGCTTAGTACAATACACCACAACATACTAAAAGAACAAACATCACCTTAGACTACAAATCCAACAACAAATTATCCAAAATTTACACAAGAACAAAAGATCCAATAGACAAGCTACAACAAAAAAATGTGATATACAAAATAGAATGCAATGGAAAAGAGAACGAAAACTGTGATAAAATTTATATCGCAACTACGAAACGAGAACTTGGTATACGAATAGCCGAACATAAAGCAGACGTGAAAAAACAAAAGCCAAGCACTGCGCTCTCCCAACACATAATAAGCAGTGGCCATGCAGCTGATTTTAAGAACACCAAAATTATTGATAAGGAAAAACGAGAATTGACCAGATACAGATTGGAAGGCTTGCACATATTGACAAACAGAGAAAAGACGATCAACAAAAAAGAAGACTACGACTGCATAGGCGCAGCATTCATGTTATGTTTAAGTAATAATTTTAGTAATGACAAAACTACCACGCAAGTTGGTACGGATGATTAATTTTTAAGTGTTCATACTGTTTATTGTTATTGTAAGTGAAATTTGGTTGTTCTGCATGTTAAATGCCATGAATGTTTATACATATGCAATAATGTTTGTTATCTTTTTATAGAAAAATAAATAGTGTAGGCCCTGCTGATGCTGGAATATTCAGCGAAACGTTGGGCAAGAAGGTGAATAACACGTTTATTTGCACTAAACATAATTAGGTCTAACTAGCCTACCATCCTTACTAATATTAAATTGAAACTGACCGCAAAAACAACAAAATTTAATCTCGGCAGGCCTGTCGATATAAGTACATCATTTATTTTTCACCAACAAAAACAACAACATTGGTTCAAGATGAAAGACTTCTACAAACATATGAAGCTTAAATACGGAGAAGATACATGTATGAAGCTTAAACACTAGAGCAATCAAAAACACAAATTGGCAAAACAGACAGAACAACTTCAATTTCTACTGCGATGCAAGCAATATGGATTAATACCCAACTTCCGCAAAAACTCCATAAATAACGTAACAATTAATACAACATCAGGAAAAATCAGAAAACAAATTGAAAATTCGAAACTTTTATTTTTAACTAGAATACTGAATATCGATATAACACAAACAAATATAAACATCAAAATAACAAAAGACCAATTATACCATACACAACAGCAACTAAAAGCAAATTTAAGCCCCTTAGAGTTCGACGCGTTCGTGGAAAAACAACAAATCCAAAGCCAAAAAACCGCGCAAGAAGCCGCACTCACACAAAATTCCAAATTAGAGAGAATGAAAGATGAACAAATTAGAAAACTGGGAATAGGCAAAAACAACAACTGGTTCGTGAACAAAACCAACATTATTTTTCCAACAGAAGTGAGGTGGTTATTTTCAATGGGGAAAAAGCTTACCCTACCAACAAGTAAAACTTTTTCATCAATACGGATTGTAGCAGAAATGGAACAAATAATCACGGGTATAAAAGACGAAAAAGATAAGGATATACCAAGGAACAAATTGGGCAACAACATACTACTTTTCAAACAAAATATCAGACATAACTCTGCTGAAAAATTCGTATTAGCAGCATTTAATCAAACCAAAGCATTTCTGAAATCCCATACCAATATTATAATAACAGACGCGGACATGGGTAATAAGACCGTAACAATGTACGAATCGCAATACAGAGAAAAAATGAACACATTATTGGAAGACAAAAAACCATACAAAATCACAAGAACAGACCCAACCAACACACTACACGGAAAAAACAACAAAATAGTCGAAGATCTTTACAATACAAAATAAATCAACAAACGATAGAAACAGCAACTAACTTGCACAGCCGCCGCGGCACCAAGATTATATGGACTGCCGAAAATTCATAAGCCGCAGATGCCTTTACGACCCATTTCCTCCTCGGTTATGGTGCCCTGTTACAACCTATCAAAATTTATTGGAAAAACTCTTAAACAACTTTTATCTGATAATCATAATGTGGAAAATACATTTTGAAAGATAGATTAAGCAATATTGATGTTTGTCAAGAAGATGTACTAGTTTCTTTGATGTCGTATCGTTGTTCACAAATATACCTATAATGTTAGCAATTAGAATAATAATGAGGAAATGGAACAAAATTCAACACACAACTAACATCATAAAACAAAATTTCAACAAATACTTGACTTCTGCCTCAGAGTAAACAATTACTTCATGTGAAATAACAAATTATACACTCAAACTTTTGGAATGCCCATGGGAAATCCGCTCTCACCAACAATAGCTGATATTGTCATGGACGACCTAATTGACAACACCATCTCGGAGCTAAAACAACAACATAGTATTGACATTAAATTTATCGCCAAATATGTAGACGACATTTTTGCAATAGTGAAACGCAAAGACGTGAATATAATCCGCGAGACACTAAACAAATACCACCACAATCTACAATTTACAATTTACAATAGAAATGGAAGAAAATGAGAGCATCCCTTTTCTAGATGTTCGCATACACAAAGCCAACAACAGTATTATTTTAAATAGGTACTCTAAGCCACCATCCTCTAGTCGCCTGATTAATCTTTTATCCTCCCAACCAACAAAGTATAAAATCAACACAGCGTAGAATCTGATACGAAAAATAATGACGATTAACTACGAAAAATTCGATGAAACTAATATAGAAAAAATACACACAATCTTGAAAAATAATAATTACCCCGACCACTTGATACATGAACTAATAAACCAGGCAATCATGAAAAATAGCAACCCCCACAATAAACCACAAAATGCAACAACAGAAGTAAAAAAAATATTACAGCGTCACATATATCCCAAGCTTAGTACAATAGACTACAACATACTAAAAGAACAAAACATCACCTTAGCCTACAAATCCACTGCGCTCTCCCAACACATAATAAGCAGTGGCCATACAGCTGATTTTAACAACACCAAAATTATTGATAAGGAAAAACGAGAATTGACCAGATACAGATTGGAAAGCTTGCACATATTGAGAAACAGAGAAAAGACGATCAACAAAAAATAAGACTACGACTGCATAGGCGCTGCATACATTATATATTTAAGTAATCATTTTAGTAATGACAAAACTACCACGCAATGTGGTATGGATGATTAATTTTTAAGTGTTCATACTGCTTATTGTTATTGTAAGTGAAATTGGTTGTTCTACATGTTAAATGTCATGAATATTTTTACATATGCAATAATCTTTGTTATTTTTTTATGAAAAAATAAATAGTGTAGCCGCTGATGATGCTAGAATATTCAGCGAAACGTTGGGCAGGAAGCCGAAATAAATCGTTTATTTGCACCAAACATAATTATGTCTAACTAGCCTACGATCCTTACTAATAAAAATTATAAAATTAAGATTAAATTATAAAACCAATTAAAATAAATAAAAATACATTAATAAATGAAGTCAGATATTTAAGTAGAATCTAATAGATAACATTAAATATATATATATAAAAGTAAGTATATGAATAAAATTACACAATTAAATAAATAAATATATCAAAATAAACGAATACTGTGCAATAAATAACAAAAAGTGAATAAAACTAGTTATTTACAGATCGCTGTAAATTTTTTATTTCAGTCCCCCACTTTCCTGTCACCGATGACAGATTAAATAATATTTTCAGCTGAGAATTTATCATAATTCTCTTATTTTCGAACCTATGGGAAAGGTTCTGCCACGCAATGGCAAAACCCTCATTCGTGAGTGGGGTTTTCTTCACAATATCCCTGGTCTCCCCCCGAGTTTTGTGATTTAGATGGTATAACTTTTCCACTTCACTTAACCACGTATTATTTATATATATGGCTGTAGGCAGATCCCGAAAGGACGGCCATGCAGTGTAGTCACCATAGAAAATTTCGGTGTCGCACGGTGGAAGTTTAACGCTGGAGCGTACCGTTAAATCAGGCTCTTGTGAGAGATGATTTACCGTGGAGGAGGGTTGACGGATGAGGGTGAGATTATGGATGGTCTCACCCATCAGGGCTGCGCACGTCAGATATGCTGTATAGCAGTTTTAATACTTAACCTTCGCCTCCCGCAAGGCCGCGGCCCCGTCATCGTCGTCGGTAAGGTCTCGGGAATAGCTGCTGAAAGACTTATTCACTGCATCCCAAAGGGCCCTAAGTTCCTGCTTTTGAATTTCTAAGGAAAATACCGTGTGATGCGCCCCTGGAGATTCGTTGAACCGATTTTCAAACTCCAGAAGTGCATCACAAGCGCGAGTGAGATCCTATGCGTTGGCCATGTTCAGGGACCCTGATAAATAGCTATTTACAAACTGGGGAGATAGGGGTATGGCATAGGGGGACGGTGTTCGTCGCAACTTAAGGGGGTTTGGTCAACTATGTTTCAATATTCCGCTTGTGGGTACGTAAGGGGGTGGGGTTGAAAGTTGCCTTTAGCACTGCCGAGGGGGTGAAAAGCTAGATAGGGGTACTTCGTTCGCTGCAACTTAAGGAGTTACTAAAACTGTTTAAAAAAGGCAAAGTATAAAAAACTCACCCGTTTAGTGCCTAACGTTTGGTCGACTTACTGCTTGTAGATTCCCAAAGCGGTGGGCCGATCGTGTGGGCCTTGAAAATGTTGCGCTGCACAATATCTTTCCAATTCGTTGGGCCGTACGTGTGGGCCTTTAAACTTGCTGCGTGAAAGCCAAAGCGGTGGGCCGTTCGTGTGGGTCTTTTAGGATTTGTTGCGTGAAAATGTTGCGCTACACAGCAGCTGTCCAATTCGGTGGGCCGTACGTGTGGGCCTTTAAAGTAGTGCTGGTCTGCTGAACCGATTCCAAAGCGGTGGGCCGTTCGTGTGGGCCGATATCTACACAGAGAGACGTGGGAGGTGAGTTCAATATAAATTACTTACCTGGCCTGTAACTGCCACACGTTTTCCTTCTATCTATGCCCCTTTTATAGCTGACCGTCTGAAATTTTGGACCGTGGCTGACCTTCTGACTTCTGATGTCTCCGTATCGGAATGCGGTGGGAGGGTTGCTGCTGCCTTATAGCCTCGTTTAATTATCTTTACAATGCAGCTATGAATTTTCCAATTGGTAAATTTTGCTCACATACACTTTTACTGGGATACTCTGCCTTTTTTTTGTGGTATTTTCACCCTCTTTTAAGCCACCTCAGCCGCTTCACTGCCCTGCTATTCAGAGACTTTTGTACCCACACACAACTGGCCTAGAATGCTCTGCTTTATTGGGGTATATTTACGCTCTTTTTAAGCACCTTTATCGATTCACTGCCCTGCTTTTCAGGGGCTTTGCACTCGCACACAACTAGCCTAGAATGCTCAGCTTTTTTTTTTTTATTTTTTGCGGGGTATATGCACCCTCTTTTAAGGCACCTGATTAACTATTCCTCACTGCACTATCCTGCTATTCAGGGATTTTTAAACACTTTATTTGAGTATTGGGAGCTTGCCCTCTTCTAAGGGGAGCTTTTCTCACGTTACCTTTCACTGCACTGCCCTGCTATTCAGGGACTTTTAACCACCTTCACTTCTAAGGTTTATTATTTACTGGCCGCCGGTGGGGACTGTTCGATTAACAGCCTTATGGCACCGGTATTCTTACAGGGGTCCCGTCCACACTGTTTTGAGGAATCGGAGCGCAAACTGGTCAACGCTCAACTAGTTGTTGCTCTTTTCTCGCCTTTTCACATGTGCGATATACCGTGGACGGAAAGCTGTAAATGAAATACAAACTAACAAGAAAGTATGGGCGTTACTTTAGTTTTTTAACATATGTACATGTAAAGGTATAAAACGTTACCTTATTCCAAATAAAATGTTACTTTCCTTTGGTTGCCGTCCTTGCGGCCTTCAACATTTTGTTGCTGCTCCGGGTGCTTCTTTTCCTTCTGGCGGCCTGGATGGATTCTGGATGTTTAGCGGCCCCCAAATTTATACTGCCACCAAGATCTTATTGGATTTTTTCCTGCCAACTTACCGACAATTTTTTTGCAATGGCTAACTACTGGTGTCAAGAACAAAATTTAACAAGCAGCTTCTTACTTAAACCGCCTATTCACAGTGAATTTTGGTATGGTGTGTTTGATTGAATTCCAATGGGACTTGGCAATTGTTGGTGGGCAGATTTTAAAAAGGCAACATTATTGGAAAAGACAAAAGATATGAATTTTTGTTGTTGTACGCGTAGAGAAAAACTAATGGCAGCTGGTTTTATTACCAAAAATTAAAAAATAATGTTTCAATATCCGGCTCGAAGGACCATGTTCGAGCGGGGATAAATGAAGCCGGAATTCCTCGTGAATTCCGGAAACGGGGAACCTATGGGGAGCCGGTTCTTGAAACTCGCGATAATGAAACGGAAAACTTACCAGCTGTGCCTAGCTGTCCAACAACAAACAGATAAATTAAATATCAAAAGATGTAAAGTATATATATATATATATGATAGCCTGTCGCACAGGCCTTTATTAAAAATATAAAAGGGTGAAATAGAAATGTATTGGCAAACACTCTCCTGGTGGATCGCTGATAAAAGAATAAGGGCGAGTCTATAGCTCTTCGTCCCTTGTATAGGCTCTAAGGAACTGATGCCATTTAACGGTTCCGTATGATGGAACAAAGTCCAAGAAAGGAAAAAAAATGCAACGAGTACTTGCAGCATGTTCGAGCGGGGATAAATGAAGCCGGAATTCCTCGTGAATTCCGGAAACGGGGAACCTATGGGGAGCCGGTTCTTGAAACTCGCGATAATGAAACGGAAAACTTACCAGCTGTGCCTAGCTGTCCAACAACAAACAGATAAATTAAATATCAAAAGATGTAAAGTATATATATATATATATGATAGCCTGTCACACAGGCCTTTATTAAAAATATAAAAGGGTGAAATAAAAATGTATTGGCAAACACTCATCTGGTGGATCGCTTATAAAAGAATAAGGGCAAGTCTATAGCTGTTCGTCCCTTTTATAGGCTCTAAGGAACTGATGCTATTTAACGGATCCGTATGATGGAACAAAGTCCAAGAAAGGAAAAAAAACGCAACGAGTACTTGCAGCGAGTCTTCTACCAACGACCCCTCCAGGTGAGGTTTGTAGTTGATAAAGCAGATTTTAACATACCGCCCGCCTTGCAGCATCACTGCAATATAAGTTCAATATTAATCTATAAACTTCATTATAAATTCAATTACGTATAAACTTCATTATAAATTAACTTTTTCTTAACGATAAAGGTTTTTGCTTGTCAGCTCAGTATGGGGTTACTCCAAATATGACCCATCCAAAAACGGTGTTTTGAGCAGCCGGTCGCGTCGGGGTTGCAGGCTTAAGTCCAGGACGGAGTATGGCTCCACACGCGTCTACTCCCAGAATCAGAGACACTGCGCTTGAGCGGTAGAATGAGGGGTCTGCCAGGCGCAGGCTGTCGAAATCATCGGCGACACGCGCATCAATAGTACGCTCAGGGGCGCTCCTTACGAGGCTCCCAAGGACCTTTGCCTGGATTTGCACTCTCTCATTCTGACCCTTCAAAGTAAGGCCGCAGTGTTCCCTTTCATTCCGTGGCAGCAGATGGATTTGTTGTGCAAGGCCCCGAGATATGGTGGATATGGGTTGTCCAAGGTCGACGATCGCGCGTACTGCATGAGTTCGTCCCCTTGTCATTACTTTGGTCACCACGGTAGGCATAAGGACAGAGAAACCCGTAGCATTTCTGGCAGCCCATTGGATTTGCTCTCGAGTGTCTCTTAGCCCTCGGGGTGGACCTTGGTGTGCGGCGCGCCTTCGTTGGTGTCGCTGTGCTCGACGCTGGTTGGGTGAAGGAAGCGGCTGAGAAACTATGGAACGGATACCCGACTGGGGTGGTCTGAGTACCGGTCTTTCGGCGGTGACTGGTACAAGAGCATTTATCTGCTGGAGGTCTTCATCGCTGGTATCAATCTCCAGTATTTCTTCACTTGAATCCGACAGCTCTCGAGCCCGGTATGGTCTAGGTCGCTGACTTGGCCGATTTTCCACCTCGTCAAGGCCCTGTGGCACGTCATCCTCTCGCCGTGGTGTCTCCCATATGTGGAGAAGGCTGTGATGCTGCTCATGGCATCGGTCACATCGCCCTGTTGACGGACAATTGCACGTTACATGGTGCGGTGACAGGCAATTGGCACAATAGCGGTGGAGGAGGACGGCGCGTAGTCTCTCCTCTGGTTCCATACGGCGCAGTTGGCGACAGAAAAGAAGTCGGTCGTTGTGCTGACATAAGGGGCATCGATGGGTATTTTTTTGTATTGGCTCGGACAATTTTGGTTTGAACGACTTTTATCTGAAAGGAGAAAAAAGAAAGAAGAAAAAAGAAAGCTGAAAAGAGAGAATGGGTTACTTAGGGGTTTCGATAGGTAGTAGGACTAATTTAACTATTGGCCGTGTTATCACACCACGGGCTGTGCGTATTTCTACCACCCGTACTCGATTATCTTGGCCTGGGAAAACCTTCACCACTCTACCAAGTCGCCATTCATTAGCGGGTAAATTATCCTCCTTGATAAGCACTAGATCATTAACTTCAAGATTTCGTTGGGGGTGTTGCCACTTAACCCTCTTATGTAGCTCCTTCAAGTACCCTCCCTTCCATCGTTGGCAGAATCCTTGATGAATAGCTTTGAGCTTTTGCCATCGGTTGACGATTGACATCGGTGTTCCTTGAACCTCTGCATTCGCGAGTATGGGGCTTCCAATCAGAAAGTGTCCAGGGGTTAGGGGTTCAATGCAGTCGGGGTTGTCAGACATCGGACTGATCGGTCTCGAGTTCAGACAGGCTTCTATTTTAGCCAGTAGAGTGGATAATTCCTCCATTGTGAATCGCATGGTAGTTGAAATTTTGCGGAAATGGATTTTGAAACTCTTTACCCCTGCTTCCCATAGTCCTCCCATGTGCGGTGCTCCTGGTGGGATCAAATGCCAGTGGATTTCTTCATGGGCATATGACATAGTGGTATGCCGAGCAGCTTCAGTCATGAAATTCCAAAAGTCTTGCCTTAATGCTTTGTTTGCTCCTACAAAGTTCGTCGCATTGTCCGAATACACCTGGTGGGAACAGCCTCCCCGAGATATGAACCGAGCAAATGCAGCCAGAAATGTGGCTATCGATAGATCGCTTGTTGCCTCTAAGTGTATTGCTTTCGTAGCAAAGCAAACAAACACGCAGATATAACCCTTCGTTAATATGCATGCCCTGCCGTATCATTTTTTATGTCGAACGGACCAGTGAAATCGATTCCGGTATTAGTGAAGGGTCGCGAGAGCTCCGTTCGTCCTGGCGGTAGTGCTGCAATCAACTGCTCACGTATCCTTTTCCTGTAGATGAGACAAACTTTGCAATTATTTATTATATTTTTTATCAAATTTTTTATCTTCACGATCCAATATCCTGATCGCAAAAGTCGTAGCATTAGTTGATTTCCCCCGATTAGGGAAATCAAATGGCAGTCGTATGGGAGAATAATTGGACAACGTTCGTTGCAGGGTATCGTCGACAGCTCTAATCTTCCTCCCACGCGCATTATTCCGTCCGCATCGGGGAAGGGGTTGAGGGTGCGGATGGAACTCTTTGAGCTCACGGCATCAGTTGAAGCTAGCATCCGATACTCTTCAGCGTAGCATCGTTTCTGCGTTAAACGAATAAGCCGGGCGCTTTTACCATCTTAATTTCTTCTGGTGAGATATCTGGGGTGCCGTTGCGGGAGGTTAACTTATGCATAGGATGCGTTTTGCGGCAGAACTGGAAGATCCATGCGATTACTCTGAGGGCTCTAGAAAAGTTCGCAAATCGCTCCAGAATATCCGGAAGTACTTGAGCGCTGGTGGTATGAGCTCGGACAGCTCGTTGTTCTAGGTCCGTTTCCATAAGCAAGGCATCTGTTTTGCTTGGCCACTCCGATGGGGGCGCCTTCAGCCATCTTGGGCCTTGCCACCAGAGCGTGCTGTCCGCCAACTCTTGCGGAGTCACACCGCGACTGCCCAGATCCGCTGGATTATCGCCAGATTCCACATGATTCCATCCCTCCACTCCGACGAGCCCATCAATTTTTGCGACCCGATTCGCCACGAAGGTTGTCCAGCAGCATGGTGGCTTCTTCATCCTGGAGAGCACGTCGAGTCCGTCCATTTGTAGATGGTCGGCTGCGTAACGTCGAATTGGGGAGCAAAGCGTGGATAAGTTCGGCAAGAAGCAATGCTCCACATAATTCCAACCGTGGTAAAGAGACGGTTTTAACTGAGGCCACCTTGGTTTTACCTACCAGTAAACTGACATGAGGAGTCCTGTTTGTTGTGCGGTCGTACACTCTAACATACAGGGCGGCTGTATATGCCTTTTCCGAGGCATCGCAAAAACCGTGGAACTCGATTTCATGCCACAGCGTGAAATGAATCCAACGAGGAATTTTAATTTCTGAAATGTGGGTATAATTTTTTAGAAAAGTTTCCCATCTCCGGTGAGGGTCTGGAGGGAGGCTATCATCCCAATCAATCTTCGTAAGCCATATGTCTTGCATCAAGATTTTGGCTTCTACTACTATGGGTCCTAACCATACTGCGGGGTCAAATAATTTGGCAACATAAGACAAAACCTCATGTTTGGTGTAATTTGGTTTTGTAGGGATTTCCTGGACGCTAAAATGGAACATATCGTGTACCGCATTCCACCGTATACCTAACATCCTGGCTTCGCTAAGGTCATCAATTTCCAGGAACTGCTCCTTTAGCAGGTGCTCCTTTGGTAACGCTGCCAAGTTCTCTTTCGAGTTTGACGTCCACTTCCGAAGGGGGAATCCAGCTTCTATGAGCTCGCAACGAGCTTGTAGTCCTGTCTCGCGATCATGGGCACCTGCGAGAACGTCGTCGACGTACATATGCTGCTTCAATATCCTGGCAGCTAAAGGGAAACGAACCCTGATATCGTCAGCTAACTGGAGGAGAGTCCTGATAGCTAAGTACGGGGCACAGTTTACTCCAAAAGTCACTGTGCGGAGTTCGTAGTCTACCAGCTCATCGTTCTGGGACTCCCGAAAAATTATCCTGTGAAACTGGGTGTCTTTGGGGTGTAACAGGATCTGCCTATACATCTTCTCGATGTCTGCATTGAACACATACTTAAAAAAGCGCCATTTTAATAATAGGGCAGTAAGGTCGGCTTGTAGAACCGGTCCAGGGTAGAGAACATCAATCAGACTAACTCCATTCGACGTTGGACTGGAAGCGTTGAAGACCACGCGCACCTTCGTGATTGTGCTGTCCGGTTTGATGACTGCATGGTGAGGTAGGTAATAGGGAATTGAGGAGTTCCTTCCCTCCGTGGGCTTCACTGGACTCATATGCCCCAGCGTGATGTACTCTCGCAGCGCCCTATGGTACTCGTCCTTTAACTCCGGTTTTCGACACATAGCGCTTTCGTTTCGGATGAACTTTTGCACTGCGCTGCTTCGCGAATGTCCAATATTGATGTCCTCAGTGAACTCACGTCGAAATGGTAATGCTACCATGTACCGTCCGTCATCATTCCTGATCGTTGTCCTTACATAGTGGTTCTCGCAAAATTGTTCTTCGGGGTATCAGACTTTTTGTTTGGAACTTGCTATAATTCCCAAACCGCGTTAACTGGGCGCTGGAAAATTCCGTATAGAGGGAGACGCAAGACTCTGGACTCGTTTGGAGGGGGAGCGGGGCTGGGCCAGTTAGGATCCAGCCAAACACTGTTTCTTCAGCTAACAAATAGCCTAAGAAATCCTTCTTTACACACCCTTTTATTACCGCGGGGTACAAGTCAGCACCGATAATCATGTCGACCTGCTGACTTTTGTGAAAGTTGACCTCGGCCAACTGCATCGGGGCGAGTTGACCAAGATAGGCTTGTTCGACAGAAAACTGGGGAAGACTACTCGTTTATGAGGTGGGTTTGGTCAAAGGCTGAGGTATGCTCAAGTCAATCCAGAGTCGGATGGAAGTCCCACTTCCCCCACCTAAATAAATACACAGTAAATTAATGTTTTTATTTCGAACACACACACACGCGGCTCTCAGGCTAAAATATCCACAACCTTGAATCCAGGAGAGACGGAGAGATGTTCACTAGGTAGTGTCGCTGACAATATAGTGTAATCCAAGGACGACGGCTCTCCACAGAGATAGGGAGATAGAGTGCTAGCTAAGCGGTGGCTGAGATAGTGAAGACGACGGTGGCTCTCGCTAAGGGGTGCTAACGGCGGTAGTAATGACGGCGGTAGTTAGGATCACGCCTGAAGAGAGAGTACTGAGTGACGGTGGCTCTCACCAAATAGCTACGACGACGGTGGTGGCTAGACTTTGGGATGGGATGTCCGAGGATCGGTATCGTGGTGATGTTGTACCTACGGCGAAGTGTCGATATTAGTATGAGGCTAGTCTAACTAACTACAATATATTGGCTCGGGTATTCGGCTAGGGTAGTAGGGGAGTTTGTCCCGCCGCAGGTGTTGGGAAGTGTTCCCCTCTTACCTGAGCTGTATATCCGTGCATTACCCTTCCTCTGAGTAATAGGGGGGGTGAGCCCCGTCTTACTCAGAGGAGATGATAAAAAATATTAGGGTTGCCCAATAGGCCGGGAGGGGAAGTACCATCGGCAGAAGCGACCTTGTAACTTTACGCCAATGGCGGCCGACACGCACTTCACGTGCCTACGGCGAAGTGTGTCTGGTGTATTCCGGCCAATCATTTTATTCATATGTAACTATGAACACATTGGGAATTATGCTCGAATTGTCGCGCACAGCGCGCCACGAATGAAAATTCCCAAGCATTGTGCGTTCACCATCGCTGGCTTGCCTTGTGCTTGCGCGATGGTTATTGGGCCGGTATGTATGTATATATGTATGTCGGTACATACACTAGGGGTGGGCAGTAAATGGAAAATATAATGTTAGGGGTAGGCGCTAAATAGGAAATAGATATTGTGGCGTAGCATTTGCTACGTTACAGTCCCCCTCCTACTTCGGCGGACGAAAGGCTGTGGCATTCTAGGAATTTGCGCGGAGGCCTGTACTACCATGGGCAGAGCCCAGTTATGTTTTATCATCGGTTGAATCCGATGGCTCGGCCGACATGTGTGTATATATGTTCGTTGATGTTTTTATTATTATTATTGATTGATTTTTTTTCGTCCCTTTTTTCAACAATAATGTGTACATTTCATTTGTGTTTAACTTTACATTGCAAGTACGAAATTCATTTTACATCTACATTTCAAGATTAAGGTATATACATATGTACATTTTTATATTACATTTTAAATTTACATTTCAAAATTAAGGTATTAACATTTCATGTATAGAAAACTTATCAAACTAGGTCGGATCTTGCTTCTCCTCAGCCAGCGAATCGCACCATCTTGGAGTGTTCTTTCAGCTTGATTATGGCGTGATCTTCGTCCACCCTACGCGCCGTGTTACACCCTTTTGCGATTTAGTCATAGTCCGGGCGAAGAAGTCAGGGGCATGGTTTCCGTTAGTAGCATCGTGTGGCTCTCGGGTTGGTGCATACGGTATAGTGTCACCAGTGGTTGGTTTGTCGCAAACGATGGCGTTTAGATGGCCGGCTATTAATAGCGGCCCCAGAATGTCTTAACGTCCAGTATTCGTGGCTTATTTAGCGGCCACGGTACTGCGTCGAATGGAGGCGGTTCTTCGGGCATGGCATCTTTTGTTCATGCTTCTCTCGACCCGACGACATTGCGGTTAAAATTTATTTCGGCGGTTGATGTGTGTGTTGATTCTGGTAGTTCTTGGTGCCAGTTCCGATGGTCTTGTTTCGTACGTTGTGCCATCCTTGTTTTGATAAACCGTTCGGTAGGATTTTCGTGGGAGGCATACGCTATGGTAGATCGGTTGATGATGTTACGATCCCTCAGGATCGTTGCCGGGGCGGTAGTGACGAGTTGCTCGCCATTATCGCTGAGGAGGATGGCCGGGTAATAACATTGTTTTAGTGTTGTGTTGTGTCTGTGTTCTGCGGCAGTGTTTGGCCCTTTTAGGTGTGTGGGTGCTTTTTGATGTGTTTCTATGAGCTCTAGGTAAGTGAAGTTGACGGTGTCGATTTTGAGCTGCGGTTCGACAGGTGATCCTAAAATGAACAGTGCTACTTTACGCACGTTTGCAGCGGACGTGGCATTGATGCCACTTACCTTGGTGTTTGCAGCGCGTGTTGGAAGTTTGATGCGTCTCTGGAGGAGCTCCGTGATAAAGGTCCCTTCTGAACCCGAATCCAGAAGAGCTCTGGCTTCATATGCTACTCCATTATGACATACGTGTACCATGGCGGTTCCTAAAATAATATTCTTAAAATTCGCAGCGTATAACGCGTTTACATTCCCTGAGGTCGTTGGGTCCTGAAATGGTTGAGTCGTATTAGGTTGGGGGGGAGGGGCTGGCATTTGATGGAATTTGCCTGTTTCCATTGGGGTTGCGATGCAGGAGTGAATGATGACGCTGATGGCAAGTCATGCAATTAAAGGTACTAGTACAATTACGTGCAACGTGTGAATGCGCGAGGCAATTCATACATAAGTTGTACTTCCTTACTACCCTACAGCGCTCCTCTACCTTCGTTGCTAAAAACTTGGGGCACGATTTCAGAGTATGGGGAACATTGGGGCACAGCCTGCAGCCTGCCTGCGAAACATTGCCGTGATTGGCTCATACCTTCCTTTTTTCGTGGGTGGATGTCGGGGGCCGACTGATTGCTCCGCGGAAAACTCGAACTCCTTGAATGTAGGACACTGTCTCCAAGGTTTGGAACCTGCTCGTCAGGAAATTGTCCAGATCCTGCCACGCCGGAATCTCACTTTTGTTGGTAATTCCCTGCTCCCATAAGGCTAGAGTTGCGTCCGGCAGCTTGCTGGATACCAGATAAATAAAGATTGCATCCCTGTTGTCGGTATCAATGCCATGCATCTGCAGTATTGAGATGCAGTTATTTACAGATCGCTGTAAATTTTTTATTTCAGTCCCCCGCTCTCCTGTCACCGATGGGAGATTAAATAATATTTTCAGCTGAGAATTTATCATAATTCTCTTATTTTCGAACCTATCGGAAAGGTTCTGCCACGCAATGGCAAAACCCTCATTTGTGAGTGGGGGTTTCTTCACAATATCCCTGTTCTCTCCCCGAGTTTTGTGATTTAGATGGTATAACTTTTCCACTTCACTTAAGCGCGTATTATTTATATATATGGCTGTAAGCAGATCCCGCAAGGATGGCCATGCAGTGTAGTCACCATAGAAAATTTCGGTGTCGCACGGTGGAAGTTTAACGCTGGAGCGTACCGTCAAATCAGGCTCTTGTGAGAGATGATTTACCGTGGAGGAGGGTTGACGGATGAGGGTGAGGTTATGGATGGTCTCACCCATCAGGGCTGCGCACGTCTGATATGATGTGTAGCAGTTTTGATACTTAACCTTCGCCTCTCGCAAGGCGGCGGTCCCGTCATCGTCGTCGGTAAGGTCTCGGGAATAGCTGCTGAACGACTTCTTCACTGCATCCCAAAGGGCCTTAAGCTCCTCCTTTTTAATTTCTAAGGAAAATAACGTGTGATGGCCTCTGGAGATTCGTTGAACCGATTTTCAAACTCCAGAAGTGCATCACAAGCGCGAGAGAAATCCTGTGCGTTGGCCATGTTCAGGGACCCTGATAAATAGCTATTTACAAATTGGTGAGACAGGGGTACTGCGTAGGGGGACGGTGTTCGTCGCAACTTAAGGGGGTTTGATCAACTATGTTTCAATATTCCGCTTGTGGGTACGTAAGGGGGTGGGGGTGAAAGTTGCCTTTCGCACTGCCGAGGGGGTGGAGCGCTAGAGAGGGGTACTGCGTTCGCCGCAACTTAAGGGGTTACTAAAACTAAGTACCAATAAACTGTTTCAAATATGCAAAGTAAAAAAAAAACTCACCCGTTTACTGCTTCACGTAGGTCGACTTACTGGAGGGCGGCGCCTGCAGATTCCCAAAGCAGTGGGCCGTTCGTCTGGGCCTTGAAAAGGTTGCGCTACACAATTGCTTTCCAATTGGGCGGGCCGTGCGTGAGGGCCTTTGAGATGGTGCTGGTCTGCTTACCCGATTCCAGAAGCGGTGGGCCGTTCGTGTGGGCCGATATCTACACATACAGACTTGGGGATGTGAGTTCAATATAAATTACTTACCTGGCCTATAACTACCACACGTTTTAAGTTTTCCTTCTATCTATGCCTTCTGCCTTTTGATGACTCCGTATAGCTTTTACTGGAATGCAGTAGGAGGGTTGATATTGCCTGACAGCCTCGTTTGTCGCCGAGTTGCACTAGCTTCAATTTTTAACCCAACAAGTTTCAATTTTTAAAACTGGATTATCAAAAAAATGCTTCACTCGGTCAAATTTTCCTCTTGAGAGATTTCAGTGGCTGGCACCCTCTTTTAACCACCTTTTGTGGAATCACTGCCCTGCTTTTCAAGGACTTTGCTCACAAACATTTTAACTTTGATACTCTGCTTTTTTTGGGGGTTATTTTCACCCTTTTTAAGCCGCCCTGCTTTTCAGGGACTTTTGCACTCACACAACTGGCCTAGTATGCTCAGCGTTTTTTTTTTTGGGGGGGGGGGGGGTATGTTCACACTTTTTAAGGCACCTTTTTCACTTCACTACCCTGCTTTTCAGGAACTTTTGGCCACACACACAACTAGCCTAGTATGCCCCTCTTTTTAGGCACCTTTATCACTTCACTGCCTTGCTTTTCAGGGACTTTTGAACTCATACACAACTGGCTTAGTATGCTCAACGATTTCTTTGGGGGGGTATAACAACCTCTTTAAAGGCACCTTTTTTCACTCACTGCCCTGGCTTTTCAGGGACTTTTGCACACATACACAACTGGCCTAGTATGTTCTGCTTTTTTGGAGTATATTCGCATTCTTTTTAGGCACCTTTATCGCTTCACTGCCCTGCTTTTCAGGGACTTTTGCACTCACACAACTGACCTAGTATGCTCAACGTTTTTTTTTTTTTGGTTTTTTTGGGTATGCTCACACTCTTTTAAGGCACCTTTTTCACTTCACTGCCCTGCTTTTCAGGGACTTTTGCCCACACACACTACTGGCCTAGTATGCTCTGCTTTTTTGGGATATATTCACCCTCTTTTTAGGCACTTTTATCGCTTCACTGCCCTGCTTTTCAGGGACTTTTGCTCTCATACACAACTGGCCTAGTATGCTCAGCGTTTTCTTTGGGGGGTATAATCAACTTCTTTTAAGGCACCTTTTTTCACTCACTGCCCTGGCTTTTCAGGGACTTTGCATACACAACTGGCCTAGTATGTTCTGCTTTTTGGGGTATATTCACCCTCTTTTTAGGCACCTTTATCGCTTCACTGCCCTGCCTTTTAGGGACTTTTCCACACACACGCAACTGGCCTAGTATGCTCAGCGTTTTCTTTGGGGGTTATATTCAACCTCTTTTAAGGCACCTTTTTCACTTCACTGCCCTGCTTTTCAGGGACTTTGCTCACAAACACTTATACTTTACTGCCCTGCTACTCAGGGAATTTTAATCTGGTCTTCTAAGGTTTATTATGCCATGGCCACCGGCGGAGACTGTTCGCTTAACAGCCTTATCGCACCGGTATTCTAATTGTGGTCGCGGCCACACTCTTTTGTTGTATCGGAGCGCAAACTGGTCAACGCTCAACTAGTTGTTACGCTTTTCTTGTCTTTCACTGGTCTCCTTCCCGGTGGATCACACTTAAGATATGCTGTGTACGGAAGGCTGTAATGGTAATACAAACTCACAAGAAAAAATATGCGTTTTACTTTAGTTTTTTAATATATGTACATGTAAAAGTACAATACCTACGTTACCTTTTTCCAACTAAAAATGTTACCTTCCTTTGAGTCCTTTCTACCAATGCTTCGCTGTTGCTCCGGTGTGCTTCCTTTTCCTGGGCCGTCCTGGATATGTGCTGGTGCTCGCGGCCGCCGAATTTCCAATAAAAAACCACTAATTTACTTTGTTTTTTCTCCAGCAAACTTACCAAAATCGGTTTTCCCAATGGCTAACTTCTAAATGTCAAAAACCAAATGTAAACAAGCAGCTTCTTACTTGCACTGCTTATTCACAATGGATTTTGGTATGGTGTGTTTGTTTGGTTTCCAATGGGACTTGGCAATTGTTGGTGAACAGGTTTTAAAAAAGCAACATTGTTGGAAAAGACAAAAGGTATGAATTTTTGTTGTTGGACGCGTATATGCAAAAAGAAAACCTAATGGCAGCTGGTTTTATTACCAAAAAATCAAAAAAATATTTCAAGATCCGGCTCGAAGGACCATGTTCGAGCAGGGATAAATGGAGCCGGAATTCCTCGTGAGATCCGGAAGCGGGAAACCTATGGGGCGCCGGTTCTTGAAACTCGCGATAATGAAACGGAAAACTTACCAGCTGTGCCTAACTGTCCAACAACGAACATATAAGTTAAATATCCAAAGATGTAAAATATATATATATATATATGATAGCCTGTCGCACAGGCCTTTATTCAAAATATAAAAGGATGAAATAAAAATGTATTGGCAAACACTCACCTGGTGGATCGCTGATAGAAGAATAAGGGCGAGTCTATAGCTGCTCTTCCCTTTTATAGGCTCTAAGGAACGGATGCCATTTAACGGATCCGTATGATGGAACAAAGTCCAAGAAAGGAAAAATAACGCAACGAGTACTTGCAGCGAGTCTTCTACCTGCGACCCCTTCAGGTGAGGTTTGTAGTTTATAATGCAGACTTTAACATATTAATATTCATTTCTAAAATCTATAGATAGATAGATAGATACTTCTTTATTTCAAAATATTTAACATAAGTATTATGCCCTAAATCTAAATAAAATCGGTTGGATTTTCTTAAAAATATATTTTGAAAAATAAAGAATACGACAATGACTTCTTAGTCGTATATCGGAGTTGTTGGATTTATATAAATTTGGCTTCTAGCTTAAATTTATTCACAATTTCAAAATGAAAACACAAAGTCAAATTAATCGCCTATGTTTTATATTCAAATTGAAAATTTTCAAATTCTGTTATTATTAGTTTTCTCTATTTCAGAGCACCAGTAATATAGTTAATCAATTGTTTTCAATCAAGATCGTTTTCCCTAAATATTCTCTTCCAAAACAAACTCGTCTAATAGGCCTGAATATAGGACATTGGCCTAAGAAATGGTGTATGTATTCCGTTTCATTGAGGTTGCAGAGTGTACAGCTTCTATTGTACCTGCTCTCTAAATAAATTAAGTCGCATCTCGCATTGAAAATCCACATTGTGTTCGCACGAAGCTTTCTTTAAAATACTGCGTCTCTAAATTATGGTCCAGGTATTTATAAATTCGATTTTCACTACTCAGTGATTTTCGCCACATTCTCACTCTGTTTTGAGCTTTTAAGTGCGATAATAATAAGAAATTATTATTTTTCCATGCTTGCCTTGTCGCGTCTTCATTCCGAACTAGGTTCGCCTTATTTCCCAAAGCTTATAATCTCTGTGCCCAAATTACATTTTTGTGTAAAAATTTTTTGGCAATATACTTGGCAAAATATTTTCCTATATTCAAACAATGTCTTGTAAACGTACCTCAAATGCAGATTTAGTGTGCACAAATGTCCGTTTTCCATATCTGATTCCAGCATTATTGCCTAAGTTGGAGTGCAGTTGGGGAGCCTATAAATTCTTTTGAAGAAGTAACATTGCAATTTGTCTACCTCGCTAAACATTTCAGAACCCCACATTTGCGCTGCATACCATTGTATAGCTCTACAGATCGCATTGTACATTTGCCACTTTGCCTTCATTGAAATTTGGTCGTTATTTAAATACGTACCCCAAGTTGCGTTTATGCTTGCCTTCGCAGACGCATTCCTGTTTTCCAGATGCTGTGTAAATACCATTTTTGGTGTGAGCGTTACTCCTAAATATGTATATTCAGATACTATTTTGAGTTGTTCCCCTTTGTATATCCACCCTTCCTTGTTAGACATATTTTATGTTAGACTATGTTTTATGTTAGTTCCTTACGAAACTGTGCACGCGCTTGCCTAAATTAAAGGTCATTTTGAATAATTTATTGTAAATAAAACCAAACAAGTTTAATATTATAAGATATATTTATTAAGTGTTTTATTCACGTCTTGCAGGTGTGTATTCTTCAAGTAAGTATATTGAATTGGAATGCCCGTGGCTCAGTGTTGCCAGCGCCCTTTTTTAATTCATACTTAAGGCTAATGTGCTGATTTACATGAATTCATACTTAAGGCTAATGTGTAGGTACACGTAAAACGCCTACTTACGACTAATGTATAGACACATTACACGCGAAATTTTTTTTTTTTACCACCCATACACGAATCCTTTCCTAAATACCATAACTGCTTATTTGGCTAAATTTACCTCTAAATTCCAACTTTGACAATATGTTTCAAGGTTACGAATCATTTTCTGTACCGTTTGTGCATCATCGGACAAAATTACGGTAATAGTCTAGTTGAGGGGTCGACTGCTAATACGCGACGTAAAAATTCGAGAGTGGTACCCAGAGACGCGTTTCGGCCCCAGGATCTCGAATCCGGTGGCGGAAAACCTCTATCTCTGATACTTCTCGAGATATTTGCGAAAAACCCCCCAAAAATTCCCTATCTTTAAACCCCACTTAAACACTTACTGCGCACTGATCACTCACTTCACCACTTTTAATCATTTTATTAACATGTTTTCTCTTTTTTTTTATCAAAACATTCAACCAGAATGGTTTTATTTTTATTATTTTCTTTGTTTTATAACATTCACCACTTTTCTTATGCCCGAAAAAATTTTTACCTGAAATTGCCAGCGTTGCCACCGGATCGGCGTTTTTTAGGACCTTGGTTTTCCTTACATAGAGTCTACACTTAAAACTTGTTTGTATCTTGGTCTTAAAATCTAATTATGCAATTAAAGAAAAAACTTTATAAATTCTAATAATATCATCATAAATATTCTATACGCATTTAAATGCTACGAGTTGAGTATGACTACGGGGAATGATGAAATATCAAACGGTAAAACTCTATTTGAGGGATTTTGCACGCATTTAATTTTGATCCCACCCCATTGGTGGACCGCCCACCGTAATGTTTTATAATCGCGGCTGCCAACCCAGAAAGGTGTTCTGCGCAAAAATACTGTGGATCCCACCACGGTTTCGGAAGGAACCGCGGTCATTTTTCAAGTTTTCGTTAAAATCTTTTGAACGAGTTAAGAATTTTCTTTCCAACTTCGGATTATTATTGTCGAGGTAAATACGCGTCTTTTGTCACCTCTCTCGATATTTTACCTGGGTTACGCCTCAGGGCTCAGAGCCACGTAGTCACACTTAACTCGTAGAATACTTGACAAACTTAAGTTGATTTGAGAACTTTCACATTAGTTGCGGGCTCTAAAGGTCGAAGATAATGTGTAGGTCTTACAACCTTAGGCTAACAAAGTTGCTTCTATCATTAAAAAGAGAGGGCTGTAGACTCATTAGGGGATTTTGACTGGACACTGCCGTCTGACATCACATTCCTTTAACTTAGGCTTGGTCAGTGATAGCAGATGTAGGAAGTACGAGTTGGAGGAGGAAACGATCGTGCTCCTGCCCTGCGCTTATCAGGATTCAGCTATTAGGAGTGATACATAGGTTCTGGGTTTTATAAGGCTATTCAGTTTGGTCATTAAATAAACTTCTAGTAACACTACGAACCCATTCAGTCTATGTGAGGTATTCACGGACCGCCCAGTTCAACCTAACGTTAGTTGTCTCATAAGTTCTTTTTTAGTGAATTCTACATAGCTACTCAACACAAAGAATAATTTACTTGGTATTCCATTACCAAATATATATGGATACTCGTAGCAGACTGAAGTTGATTTGCGAACTTTCACATAAGTTCTGTTGGTAATTTTATACGACAGCATGACACCGCTAATACGCGTCCAAAAATATCGAGAGAGGTGTCCAATGACGCGTATTGACATCGACAACAATAATCTGAGGGCGAAAAAAAAATGTAGCTCGTTCAAAAAATATTAACGAAAAACCGTAAAGCAGGGGTGGGATTCAAAGTATTTTTGCGCAGAACACCTTTCTACATTGGTGGCTTTCGGCCGCGCTTATAAAAAACTAACTTGGTTGGGTCCAACAACGGTTTGGAAACCAAAACTATACCCGAGAAAAACACCTATGAGATCCTAGATCCAAAACACCTCTTTTGATACCCCTCTTGATGTTTTTGGACATGTATTAATAGTGCCATGCTGTTGTTAGATTACTGTTCCGTTTAATGACTATTGCATGTAATTGTTTACTCAACACATGGAATTACTTTACATGGTATTTTATTACCAAATATGCTGCAAAATTAAAAGTGTACATACATACCTAAAGCTGGAAAAATATCATCTTCATCTGTAAACGTACCTGGCAGGTATTGTGTAGAATATAAGCATATCTATCGTACCATTAACGAACATCATTATTTGCATGTGCATACGGGAGTAAGTACGGGAATAAGAGTAAATGTCTTAATAAAAGGAAATGAAAGTGGAACCCATTCCTTTATTTTGCTCGGAATGTCAGAATAAAAACAAAAAGAAAAAAACAAACAACTTATTACATGTATTACAGTTATTGGTTTATTTTCCAATTACGGTCGATTTCATATTGGGTCAGATCATCTAGGTATTGCCCTAATAGTAATCGTCACTGATGGCTTCCTGTTTGAGCCGGAGCGGCATGAAGTCGGCACACGTGATTCCCCGTGCAGTGTCCCAAGAAAGGCGACAATAATTCCATGGGCAAAGGAAATATTATAGTCGAGTTCTTTTCGGCAGAAATACTGCTGAGAGTTTGCAGATAACGTAACTGAAAAGATAAATAAAAAAGAGACACAATAAATGCAAGGCACGATATGCCTTCGTTGATAATGTAGGCCGAGGTTCTCTTATAATTTGCGTCGTGCTCCTTTTGTATTTTTTCCAACAAATTACAGGGCAATGCAGATGAATTTTCGCTGAGAAGCTTTTCATGGCAGAAATACACTCGTAGTGTTTGCCAAATCACTGCGGAGGGGCGACCCCGATAAGAATAACTTTTTTTAAATTGGAAAAACTTGTTTTTAAACTTTTGATGTAGCCTTGCCCGGGACTTGAACCCAGGATCCTGTTGTTATTGTTGTTGTAGCGATAAGGACACCCCGAAGGTCTTGGGGAGTGTTATCGATGTTGATGGTCCTTTGCCGGATGCAGATCCGGTACGTTCCGGTGCCAAGCACCATAAAGGTACAAGCCGACCATCTCGGGAACGATTTGGTATGACCACATGAAACCTTCTACTCTATCCCGCCCTCGGTGTGGTAGGCGGAGCAAGCTACCACCACCCACTGCGGTCTTACAGTGCGTTGGTCTGTACAGCCTCCACTTCCAAACGGTTAATTCCACCAAGCAAGTTGCCGAAATGACAGTGATGTTTCGGATGTCAATTCGTTCATGACACCATGACGGATCGTGTAACATGTCGTTTTCAACCTCCCAAACACATTGACTATATGGTTCAGTCAGAGATGCCAGTTGTTATGCTGATCTGAACTTAATTGCTTTCGAACTTATGCCTCGGGGTAGGACAGGATTGGAAATGGTTCTTTCCAACCTCCCAATGAGTTGATTCTTAAGACTCGTCCATGGGAATTACAAATTTCTGTGCTTTTCGGAAGCTCTTTCTTTCCGACAGCCTAAAATTAGTAATAACATTATTTTTAAAGTGTTTTATTTAGCTTGACTTGACTGGTTGGCTGGTTGGCGCAAGGATCGAGATATTCAAACAAATCGTATTTGTGGTCCGATTTGGCTCATATTTGGAACACATAATACATACAAGAATAGAAAGACAACTATGAAAAAATCGCCGCTAGGTTCACACCCTGGAAAAAACAACATCAAAATTTGGGAAATAAGGTTTTTCAATTAGAAGAAAATTATTCTAAGCGGGGTCGCCCCTCGGCAGTGTTTGGCAAGCGCTCCGAGTTTATTTCTGCTACGAAAAGCTCTCAGTGAAAACTCATCTGCCTTGCAGATGCCGTTCGTAGCCGGCATAAAACTTGTAGGTCCCGTCTGGCCAATTTTAGGGAAACAAGAGGAGCACGACGCAAACTGGAAGAGAAGCTCGGCCTTAGATCTCTTCGGAGGTTATCGCACCTTAAATTTTTTTATTTTAATACATACATGAATAGAAAGCGACCTATGATGTCCGATTTGGATCATATTTGGAACAAATACATATAACGTATAGTCCGGTGGGAGTGACATCAAAATATTTTGGAGTTCGAGGAGGGACAAGCATCGATAGGATCTCTGAAGGAATTCTGTACGAATTATGCGATTTACCACGTTTTTTTACGTTACAAATCGAAAGGCAACTTACCCGTATAATCAGTCTTCGTGTTGCAGGTGACTTTCAATTTAGACTAAGTCAAAAATATGGTATATGGGACAGAGGCAAGAATGGCAATGAAGTAATCGACGTACCGAAATAAACTCTAAATTTGGAATGGATCCCTTTTTGGGAAGCATAGCTAATAACGAAAACAATGTCCGTAGAGAATTTCTTTCCAGAAAGTCAGGCTTTGAATTTATTGCTAGGAATCATGAACACCAGCCAAGAGAGCAAGGGGAAATAAACCTCTGAGATTTAATCGAAAGAAAGGTTATGCGGAAGACTTATAGTCCCTCGCCACGGTCTAATGGCGGGTATCGACGGGAATATTGTAATGAGCAGTGCGAGGTTCATGCAGGGAAGCGGATGCGCGGGCTAAGTCATACTATGTGACGCTTCGTTCAAAAAGGTATTCCTATCGGCTACCGACTTTGACAAAGCACAGTTTAAAAACTCAATGGAAAACGTTTTAATCTCCCAGGTTCGCAGTTGGGAACGGAATACCCAGGCATTTGGCCGTTTAACATAACGTAGAACATATCAAACAAATCTTTTGATCTTCAAAAAACTAAGCTCAAGCATTTGGAGAGCATTTTACTACTTCTTTCTCTTGAAGATGTTCTTAGAGAACGAAGTAACCGACCAATATACAAAAAGTTCGGGTTAGTACCTTAATGGTGCTGTTTTCAGGAATGTAGCGGATCAATATCGGGCAACGGACCATCAACATCATCAAAACTAGTCAAAACCTTCGTTATCGTCTTTCTGGGCCGGAGCATCTATTCAGTCGCATTCAGCATGTCCTAGCCTGCGAGGCATTTGGGTTAGTTCGAACAGCAAAGGTACCAAAAGCAGCTCATGCCATGTGTGTCTCCACATGACATCAATTGTAATGCGGAACCAAGCCTCTAACAGCAAATTTCCTGTGGTCCAACCCTGTTGAAACTTGGAGTCTCATTAGACGGCTTTGATGACAAATTGTAAGCGGCCACACCTATTAAATGGGGCGAAGCACTGTTAACATTGCAACCAAAAAGATCTAAGATCCTGGGAGACTTGACATGGTCTTTCGTGTACATCGCCAAGAATCAGCAGGTCATTGGCGTGATAGATGAGCCTCGAAAGCAGGAGTGGATCTGTGGCATGAGTCTGAAATATGAGCTTTACAGCGCACATGATAAAGGTAAGCTTCGTTTTTGTATATTATTTAAAGCAAATCTAAATATATAGCTTCTCCAAACCCAATGTCAACTTTACCTAACCGTGGCGAATCCAGTTTCATTAACACCCGAGGCTCTGGCGACCCCAAGCTCCGCATGGAACTAGGTGGTGGGGAGGGGGGGATATCCTGAAGGTTTAATGTAGTCATATAAATCGTTCCCGAGATGGTGGGGCTAGTACCTTAATGGTGCTGTGTTACTTGATCTGTATCCGGCAAAGGACCATCACATCGATAACACTCCCCAAAGCCTTCGGGGAGAAACCTTATCGCTACAACAACAACAACAACCACCTATATATCAGGTTTTGTATATTTGATTCACACTCAAGCCCTAAATACATACAAAATGTTAGAAATTCATTTACAAGAGCTTAACGGTGGTACGCCACTCCACTTATAAAGCAGAGTTAGGTGAGTTCGCCAGAAATTTTTTGGATAGGTCCTGAGCTAAAAGAAGAAAAAAAAAGAAATAAATGGTAGCAGAAAAAGCTGTCTTGGCGGTCGTAATAATTTGGTAGATATAAAAAATAAATAAATGAAGGGTGCGATAACCTCCGAAGAGATTTAAGGCCGAGCTTCTCTTCCAATTTGCGTCGTGCTCCTTTTAATTTTTTTTTTACACTCGAAGTGCCGAGGGGCGACCCCGCTTAGAAAATTTTTCTTCTAATTGAAAAAACTTGTTTCTCAAATTTTGATGTTGCTTTGCTCGGGGCGTGAACCCAGGGTCTTCGGTGTGGTAGGCGGAGCACGCTACCATCACACCACGGCGGCCGTGGTAGATATACCTATGGCCCATTTTATGTTTGGTGCGAGCACAAATGTGCTCTGATCATCACTTTGCGTGTGTGAGATATGAATGCCAGTTTGGTCCTCCTTAGAGGCATTATGTCTGGTAAGGGCTTTCACTGGATGGGAGGTTTGAAAAGATGCCCTACGGAATCATCAGAGTAGCAATTTTTGCGGCCGATGCGTCTGGTTGTTCAATTAAGTAATAAAATACTAAAATAATTAGAATAATAATAAGAAACACCTTTCCCACCCACCTGCAATGCGGATGGACTCGCTGAAAGCATTTCAGATGCCTCTTTCAATGCACGCGACGACTTCATTTCACCTTCAGCAGCAATCACTTTTGCGCGAGCTTCACGTGCTGCTTCTGCTTCAGCTGCCATAGCGCGTTGTAATGCCGTTGGCAATGATACGTCTTTGCTATTCAAACATAAAGTAAATATTCATAAAATATTTTTAAAAAATCCGGCACAATAATTAAAACTTACATTTCCACCCGTTCCACCTTTACACCCCACGGATCGGTTGCCTCATCCAGCGATACTTGCATTGTATGTGATATAGTTTCACGTTCCGTCAATAATTCGGATAAGTTTCGTGTGCCCAGGACGTTTCGTAATGTTGTGACCGCCAGTAAACGGGTGGAGTGACTATAATTAGATACTTGTATGACGGCTTTAAGAGGATCACTGATACGATAATATACAACTGCATCTACTGTGACGGTTACGGAATCCTTCGATAGTACTTCTTGTGGCGGCACATCAAATGAAACGGTGCGCAAATCCACTTTGCAGTAATCATCGACGCAGGGTAATACGAAGAAGACACCAGGACCGCGTGCCCCACCACTACGTAAACGGCCCATACGAAAGATCACAGAACGCTCATACTTTGAGACGACTTTGAAGCATACAAAAATTGATATGGGGAAGGTAAGTATCATAATTATAATGGAAAGCAATGTTGCTATTATTTCCACACAACCCATTTCGTCATTCTCTGCTGTAATGAGGAGAAACAGTTGAATCTATTACTGGTTGTTTGGAGCTTAGGCAGATTTTGAAACATTCTTTTGGAAAATTTACAAAAGTCTCGCATTCATTGCAAAGCTTTAAAGCGTTTCCATGGTTCCCAATATAAAATAAGAGTAAAACGTAGTACGTACGTTTTGTGGAGTGTTAATGGTGTTGATGGTCCTTTGACGGATATAGATTCGGTACATTCTGGACGGCCCAAGCACCATTAAGGTACTAGCTCGGTAATCTCGGGTACTATTTAGTATGACCACATGGAATCTTCTAGGCTATCACGCCGTCCCACCTAAATCCAGAGGAACTTGGGGCCGCCATAGTCTCAGCAGCTAAAGAAACAGTATTCGTCACCGGTAGGTGAGGTTGACAAATGGGTTCGATAAGCTATGAATTACGCTGGCAACCCCTTGAATAAGTGTGGTATTTTACTCGCGTCTTACGACAGGCATACCTAAAAATAAATATAAGGCGCGATAACCTCCGAAGAGATCTAAGGCCAAGCTTCTCTTCCAATTTGCGTCGTGCTCCTCTTGATTTTCCCTACAAATTACAAATTGGCCGGACGGGACCTGCATGTTTTATGCCGACTCCGAGCGTATGGGACTAAACTTATACCATTCAAAAATGCCTTAATACCAGAAATTGATTTTTTTGAGTTGTGTCACTTCTGAAGCGGGGGTGCGATATCCTAATAGAAATATCGTAACTAAGATGCCTTGTTAACAAGGAAGGTTATAACTGAATAAATGTTATTCTTTTACAAAGTTGTTTAATTTAATTAAGTTTAATATGGTTTAGCGATACATATAAGTTTAAAATTTGAATTTGTTTTCTCTTTCACTTACAGAAAGGATGTCATAAGTGCCGGATTCAGAGCCTTTGGCTAATTACGAGTATCTCATTGTAAATGATCAATGGAAGCAAGAGTGGGAGAAGGGCGTGCAGGTGCCTGTCAATCCTGACTCTTTGCCAGAGCCAACCGTTTATGTGCTATCAGAACCAATTATGCCGCCTTCGCATGACTGTAAGTTCTACATGTTATTCACTCAAGTTTAATATGCTTAATACTTTTTTGTAATATTAGCTCCAAAAATCGCTTCCTGCGTATAAGCAAAGACGATACCTACTCGAGCGATTTGCATTGTCTAACAAATGTGGTTACGAAAGCGGAAAATACATGTGCCTACGACAATGACCCGGTCGATGAATCATCGCTGCAATTACTCAATTCCGATCGTAAGCAATATGGTGCTTATTCCATAACGGAAACGCAATTTGAGCGCGTCATCGAAGAACTGGAGGTACGCTGTTACTTTTCTGTTTAATTTGTGTATATACAAATCTATACATAACATAGTACTGAAAGAAATATATTTTTATATATGTACAGATACGATGTTGGAAACAAATACAGGTGATCCTGAAGAATGAGGAAAGCCTTGGCATTGATTATGATGAAAATGTTATATGCGATGTGTGTCGATCACCAGACTCAGAGGAAGCAAATGAAATGGTTTTCTGTGATAATTGCAATATTTGTGTAAATCAGGCATGTTAGGACATGACAGCGATTACATCAGGTTTGTTTTTCTTTTACTTTTAAATAAAAAATACATATTTGAACCTAATCAAAATAACAAAGATATGAAAGCGTTTAGTAATAGTTGTTAAATGTGTAAATTAACTTCATATCCCACCTATAAATGATTTTCCCCTCTTACGAATGTTCACTTAAAAAAAATCTAATTATCAAAAGTATTTTATATTAATTGATCAATCACTAAATTTAAACAAAATATTGTTTTCTTTTATACCAGGACAATGGCTCTGTCGAACATGTTGAGTGGGTATTAATCCAGACTGTTTGCTCTGCCCAAATAAGGCTGGCGCCATGAAATCAACCAAACGTAAAAATCGAAAATCAGATATGAGTTCTGAAGAATGAATTTGTTCCATCTCTTTTTTAGGAAAACTAGAAAATTGTAAAAAATCTCGAAAACGAGAAACGTTTGAGTATGGAAAAATTACAAATATATTACATTCCTGCTAGGAACTCTAGGAAGTACATAGAACCGACTGCCTTGGGCAGCGCGGTTACATGGGTCAAATTATGCCACCAACACAACCTCGACAGGCGCCAATGCCCAGTCGGCCACCCATGCCGGGTCAACCTCCAATACCCGGACGTCCTGGTTATAATGTATGCTAATACAACTAATATATTTCAAATATTGCTGATGATTTTTTTTATATTATTTTCTTTAGCAACCACCTGCACCTGGTACTGGTATGTATCAACAGCCGCAACAGTATGCTCAAGCCCAACGCCGTTTAGATCCCGATCAGATGCCAAATCCTATAAGCGTTATCATTGAAAATAAAAGTAGCGCTGGTGGTGCTTTTATTATTTATTAATATAACTATTTTCATTATCATAAACAAATCTTATGCACGGGCTGTCTTCTTATGTCCACAGAACACCATTTACACAGTGAGCTGAGAGTACTCCACATAAGTTCAGGATTTCGGTAGTATGCATTCAGAAATACCAATTTATCTTACATTATAAATTAATGTATTGTCTTTCGTTAGATAGCATATCCAAAATTTTACGTACTTCTTCAACATGGATAGAGGGCCGCTCTCCACTTTATCGTAACGCCAACAACGAATCACATTTTGGTGAATCGCATTATTCGAACAATTCACATTTCAGTGGACGTCCTCGTGACCGTGTTCGCTCAAGAAAAAATAAAATTTTAGATCAGTTATTAAAAATAAATTTTTGCTCTTTTTTTATTTTTTGGTGGCCCTGATAAGGGCCTCTTATGACGTCCCGAAAGGACGAAAGTAATATCAATTAGTTAAATTTAATCTCTTTGTTAATTTTTTGGTGGCCCTGATAAGGGCCTTTTGCGACCTCTCGAAAGGACCAATAAATGTCTGCATATATCTGAAAGAATAATAAATTTGACATCTTTTTTTACATATATACTTTTTACTCACCATGCTAAGGTTGCGTTGCTCAGCTTAGGGACCATGACCGCGGCGGGAATTCCTAGCGCCTTAAGAGCCGCTTGGAGTATACACAACCCCGATGTGTTTGAATAAATAGTGAATGCGGTCCCCCATATTGGTATTCTTTCTATTGAATAGAAATTCCGCTATGTAACCGTCGAAATTTGTATCTGTTCGGCCATAATCTGGAATAGAGGACCGGAATTCCCGCCAGTTCCGTTCGATGTTTTGGGTGTGGGCACCAGTCACCGGGTCAACAAAATTTTGGAGTGATTCACCGAAAAATGGGTGTACCCATGCTCCTCCAGGCTATCATATGCTTTCCAGCAATCGCTTATTATAGTAGTTCCAGGCGCTATTTTTTCCTTAATAACCTGGAGAAGTGTTTCCCTGGTCCTGTCTGCGACAGCCGAGACAAACATTTTGCGAGGCCCTCTCTCTATGCCACCAAACACCCATTGGCCCTCTATCATTCGGCCGAGATTGTACTTTCTGCGGCCCATTTTGGCCTCGTCTATTTCCACGGTTTTTCCGGGACCGCCTATCGTACTATCCCCGTTGTGTATGCTCCAGTCTACCAACACCTCTCTAATGAAGCTTACCCAGTCACTGCAGCTTTGCTTTGATATCCTAAGGTCTTCCATTATTGCGTTTACCTTCGGGTAGGGCGACGTTATAAAAAGCACCACAAGCTTGCAAATGGTTCTTGTGCTGAGCCTGGCTCCCGAAAAGAAGGTGTTGGCTTTTCGGCTCTGTTTAAAAGAGCATACGACCTTACGTTTTTTATTGGTGGTTGTGGTCATGGTCCTCTGCCGAGTGCATACCCACATGTCGTCTACCAGTCTACATGGGTTGGAGCACTGGCCGCATGCCATGGCCCCAGCCAATACGCCATGCGCCACCAAAAAATCGTCCAAGTCCTCGTCATTTAATTCCATAAACGATGACCGCGTAAATTGGCACAATTGGCAGTCCATTTTTCTAAAAAAAAGTAAATTTACCAAAAATCTTTATTTTCGAATAACGTGTTCGAATAGTAATGTAAGGTATTTTAATTTCATTTTATTTATTAAGAGAATTATATTATTCGAATAAAGAAATAAAAATTTCTAATAAATATCATTAGACAACATTTCGATGAAAAATTTAATTAAAAAAATAAGCAAAAACATCAATTATTGTTTTCAATATTTTATTTATATGTCCTTGTATGTGTATGTTACATAATGTTCATGAACTTTGATTTTGAAATTTTTTGTAAACAGTTTATCAAAAACAAACAAACATTTTGTTTATTAAATAGAACAACTTAATACATTTGTGGGGAGGATCCTTAAATCTAGAAAGTAAAATTTCCAAGTTTTTTAATTAGAAAATTTTGAAAAAATATATGGGCTATTCACGTTAGCCTGCTTATCAAGCAATTTGTTTTGTCTAATATATTTTATTTTTGTAATATAGTAAAAAAAAAGTACTAAATGAGCTGATAACAGGGGTGAAGGAATTACTATTCATAGAACAAAGAAGTGAAATAACAATTAGCTAAAAACAAAGATATTTTTTTAGTTGAAAATAGCGTTGCTTTTTCGAGTATTTAGTTGGTTATAATATTACAAAAAGAGTAATTATAGTTATAACAGTTCGTTACAGGATTCATTTAAAAAAACTCAAAAAGAGAACGAAAAAGCTGGGTTAGATATTAAAAATAAAATATATCGAATTTTAATTACAAATAATTTGCAGCAAATCCATGGCCATAAAAGCTCATAATTTAAAAAGGTATATGTACTGAACTACCGGTTTCGAAAGGTCCTTAATCCAGAAATGCTGCCGGAAGATACTCCAAACGATCCCCAAATAGCCCCGAAATGGCACCGACGGGATCCCGGACGGATCCGAAAATTATCCATAAATGATGCCGGAAGGAACCCCAAAAAATCACGAAAAAGTCCCGAAATGACAACGACGGGATCCCGAATGGATTCCGAAAACCATCCAGAAATGATGCCGGAAGGGACGCCAAAAAATCCCGAAATGAGTCACAAAGACAAACGTCTGGACAAACATCCAAACTTTCCCATTTATAATATACTAGCCTTTACCCGCGGCCCCGTCCGCAAGGAGAAAATTAAATATATACATATGCTATTCACGTTAGCCGGCTTATCAAGTTATCTGTTTACATTTTTGTTTCTGTGTAATGCATTTTATATTTGTAATTGAGTAAAAAAAGAACGAAATGAGCTGATAACCTGATAGGATCCCAAAATGATCCCGAAATTATCCATAAAAAGCCACGAAATGACCCTGACGCTATCGCGGACGGATCCCACAAACCATCCAGAAATAATGCCGAAAGGGTCCCCAAATGATCCGGTATTAGTCGAAAAAAAGTCCCAAAATGACTCCGACGGCATCCCGGACGGATCTCGAAAACCATCCAGAAATGATGGCGGAAGGAACCCCAAATGATCCCGAAAAAGTCGCGAAATGACCCCGACGGGATCCCGGGCGGATCCCGAAAACCATCCAGAAATGATGGCGGAAGGGACCCAAAATGACCCCGAAAAAGTCGTAATGATCCCGGAAACCATCAAGAATTTATCTCTCAAAGGTACGCAAATGATCCCGAAAATACCCCGACGGGATCCCGAACGGATCCCGAAACCCATACAGAAATGATGCCGGAAAGGTCCCTAAATGATCGCGAAATAGTACCGAAATGATCCCGGAATAGTCCCGAAAATATCCAAAAATAACCCCGACGGGATCCCGGACGGATCCCGAAAACCATCCATAAATGATCCCGGGAGGGCCTCGATATGATCCCAACGGGATTACAAATAAAGCGAAGCTAATTGTAGAACTATTTTAATAAGGCAGCAGGCGCGTTGGAGTGAATGAAGAGTTACAAAGAAACATACAGGTAAAGCTAATAAAAGCGTGCTAATAAAAACAATTGAAGGAGGGCGGATGCCGGAAGGGTCCCCAAATGATCCCGAAATAAAACAGAAAAAGTCACGAAACGACCCCTAGAGGATCCCCAAATGATCCCGTATTAGCCCCGAAAAAGTCCCACAATGACCCTGACGGGATCCCGAAAGGATTCCGAAAACAATACAGAAATGATGCCGGAAAGGTCCTCAAATGATCCCTTAATAGTCCCGAAATGACCGTGACGGGATCCCGACAACTATCCAGAAATGATGCCGAAAGGGTTCGCAAATGATCCCGTATTAGCCGAAAAAAAGTCCCGAAAGGACCACGACGGGATCCCGGACGAATCCCAAAAACCATCCAGAAATGATGCCGGTAGGTATCCCAAATTATCCCGAAATAGTCCCGAAATGACCCCGACGAGATCCCGGACGGATCCCGAAAACCATCCAGAAATGATGCCGGAAGAGCCCCCAAATGATCCCGAAAAAGTCCCCAAATGACCCCGACGATATCCCGGACGGATCCCGAAAACCATCCAGAAATGATGCCGGAAGAGCCCCCAAATGATCCCGAAAAAGTCCCCATATGACCCCGACGACATCCCGCACGGATCCCGAAAACCATCCAGAAATGATGCCGGAAGGGTCGCGAAATAGTCCCGAAATGATTCCGGAATAGTCCCGAAAATGTTCCAAAATAACCCCGACGGGATCCCGGACGGATCCCGTAAACTATACAGAAATGATCCCGGAAGGGTCCCAAAATGATCCCAAAATAGTCCCGAAAAGTCCCGAAATTACCCCGGCGTAATCCCGGACCGATCCCGAAAACCATCCAGAAATGATCCCGGAAGGGTCTCGATATGACCCTTACGGGATTACAAATAAGGTGAAGCTAATTATAAAACCATGTTAATAACGCAGCAGGCGCATTGGAGCGAATAAAAAGTTAGATAGAAACATACAGGTAAAGCTAATAAAAGCGTGCTAATAAAAACAATTGATGGAGGGCGGATGGCGGGAGTAGAGGAGAGGACCACTGATCGTTCCTCCAAAATTGTCTAGATTTCGTTCTGTATGTACCAGATACCAAAAACTATTGATTTAGGAGAAAATTTAGATTGAGTTATAACAATTTATGGATTTTACACCAGAGGGGGAGATAAAGGGGGGCGGGCGGAGGGTGTCACTGCTTACTTTGTAAGCCCTCGACTTATTTGACCCCTTGAGTCTGTGATATTGGTGGTCGAAGGGGTCGTGGGACCCCCACCCCTCTTTCCATGTTCGAAAAAAATTTCGCTAGTAGACTACTGTCTGTGTCCCAAATTTCATCAAAATCCGTGTAGCCATTCTGGCGTGATTCAGTCGCAAAAACGAAAAAATATAATAATTAAATTATAACTGTTCCTAGGGGGCGGGGACCACGCCCCTTTTGAAAAATATATAGCTAGTAGATCCTTCTAGACTATTGGCTATATGTGTGCAAAATGTCATCCAAATCAGTCCAGCCGTTCTTGCGTTATTGAGTCACAAAGACAAACGTCTGGACAAACATCCAAACATCCAAACATTCAAACATCTTAACATCCAAACTTTCCCATTTATAATATAATATATTAGATATTAGATTAGACTAGCCTTTACCCGCGGCCCCGTCCGCAAGGAGAAAATGAGATATATGGGCTATTCACGTTAGCCTGCTTATCAAGTTATCTACTTAAAAATTTTTTTCTATCTAATGCATTTTATTTTTGTAATTGAGTAAAAAAGAGAACTAAATGAGCTGATAACCTGATATGTTCCCCAAATGATCCCGAAATTATCCAGAAAAAGCCACGAAATGATCCCGACGCTATCGTGGACGGAAGGGTCTCCAAAAGTTCCCGTAATAGTCCCAAAAAAACCCGAAATGACAACGACACGATTCTAGACTTATCCAGAGAACCACACAGAAATGTTTCCTGAAGGGTACCAAAGTGATCCCGAAAAAGTTCCGAAATTACCCTGACGGGCTCCCGGACGAATCTCAAAAACCATCCTAAATTATCAAGATCGCGACAACCATAGAGAAATGATTCCGGAAGGGTCATAAAATGGTCCCGAAATAGTCCGAAAATGGCTCCGATGGGATCCCGCACGGATCCAGATGTGATCCCGGAAGGGTTCCAAAACTATCCCGAAAAAGTAACAAAAAAAAATCTCAAAATTACTCCTCCGGCATCCTGTACGGATCCAGAAATGACCTCGGAAGGGTTCCCAAATGATCCCAACATGGTCCCGAAATGACCCTGATGGATCCGGCAAACGATCAATAATTGATGCCGGAAGGGTCCCCAAATGATCCCGAAATAATACAGAAAGTCATGGAATGACCCCTAAGGGGTCCCCAAATGATCCCGTATTAGCCCCGAAATGACCCCGACGGGATACCGGACGGATACCGAAAACCATCCAGAAATGATGCCGCTAGGTACCACAAATGATCCCGAAATGACCCCGTCGCGATCTCGTCGGGATCTACAGTATTTATACAGAAACTTTTTTGTTTTGGCGGCCACATGAAAATTTTCAACTTAACTATTGTATAATAATAAAAGTAGAAAATGAAATTTCAAACTTACCAAAACTTCACAAAAATGGTATAAAATGCAGTAAATTGGCAAAAAAAAATCAAAAACGGTTTTACGACGCTCTAATGAACGAACTATCGAGCTGGAAAAAACAGAAATTAGTTTTATATTTATAAAAGTAGAAAATGAAGTTTTAAACTTACCAAAACTTCACAAAAATGGTATAAAATGCAGTAAATTGGCAAAAAAATCAAAAACTGTTTACGACGCTCTTATGAACGATGTATCGAGCTGAAAAAAAACAGAAATTAGTTTTATATTTATAAAAGTAGAAAATGAAATTTCAAACTTACCAAAACTTCACAAAAATTGTATAAAATCCCTGTAAATTGGTAACGAAATGAACAATGATTTACGACGCTTTAATGAACGATGTATCGAGCTGGAAAAAAAACAGAAATTAGTTTTATATTTATAAAAATGTGGTAAAAGTCTAGTTGAGGGGTCGACAGCTAATACGCTACCAAAAACATCGAGAGAGGTGTCAAACGACGCGTCTTGACATTAGTATTAATAATCCGAAGGAGGAAAATAAAAATTTTAACTCGTTCAAAAGATATTAATGAAAAACCGAAAAAAGACCCGCGGGTACCTCCGGGTAAAAGTCTAGTTGAGGGGTCGACTGCTAATACGCGTCCAAAAATATCGAGGGAGGTGTCAAACGACGCGTCTTTACATCAGTATTAATAACCCGAAGGCGGAAAATAAAAATTGCAACTCGTTCAAAAGATATTAACGAAAAACCGAAAAAAATACCCGCGGGTACCTCCGGGTAATAGTCTAGTTGAGGGGTCGACTGCTAATACGCGTCCAAAAATATCGAGGGAGGTGTCAAACGACGCGTCTTGACATCAGTATTAATAACCCGAAGGCGGAAAATAAAAATTGCAACTCGTTCAAAAGATATTAATGAAAACCCGAAAAAATACCCGCGGGTACCTCCGGGTAATAGTCTAGTTGAGGGGTCGACTGCTAATACGCTACCAAAAATATCGAGTGAGGTGTCAAAAGACGCGTCTTGACATCAATATTAATAATCCGAAGGCGGAAAATAAAAATTTTAACTCGTTCAAAAGATATTAACGAAAAACCGAAAAAAGACCCGCGGGTACCTCCGGGTAATAGTCTAGTTGAGGGGTCGACTGCTAATACGCTACCAAAAATTTCGAGTGAGGTGTCAAAAGACGCGTATTAATCTCAAGAACAATATCCCGAAGGCGGAAAAGAAAAATTTTATCTCTGTCCGGAGATATTTGCAGTTGAGGTTGGCGATTTCCACGTGGTTGTTGTTGTGTTGTACCCACAAAAAAAATTGTGCATCACCGTGGCGGTAGCCACGGTTATACCACACACCCGGACTTGGTTTGGCGTAGCCCAGGGTTATTTTTTGTAAGCGCGGCCATAGGCCGCCAACGCAGAAAGGTGTTCTGCGCAAAAATAAAATGGATGCCACCCCCGGTTTCGGAAGTACCGGTCGCCGGTTTTTCGTTAATATCTTTTGAACGAGTTAAAATTTGGTAATAGTCTAGTTGGGGCGTCGACTGCTAATACGCTACCAAAAATATCGAGAGAGGTGTCAAACGACGCGTCTTGAAATCAGTATTAATAATCCGAAGGCGGAGAATAAAAATTTTAACTCGTTCAAAAGATATTAACGAAAAACCGGAAAAAGACCCGTGGGTACCTCCGAAACCGGGGGTGGGATCCATGGTATTTTTGCGCAGAACACCTTTCTGCGTTGGCGGCCTTCGGCCGCGCTTTTAAAAAATAACCCTGGGCTACGCAATGCCAAGTCCGGGAGTGTGGTATAACCGTGGCTACCGCCATGGTGATGCACAATTTTTTTGGTGGGTACGAACACAACAACAACCACATGAAAATCGCCAACTTCAACTGCAAATATCTGCGGACATAGGTAAAATTTTTCTTTTTCGCCATCGGATTATTGTTCTCGAGATTGATACGCGTCTTTTGACACCTCTCTCTATATTTTTGGTAGCGTATTAGCAGTCGACCCCTCAACTAGACAATTACCAAAAATATTCTTAGAACTTACCATACAGACGTTGCGGTGATTTAATTCAAATTAATAGTACAAAGCTGTTAAAAGGCAACTTGACACTCCAATTTGAATACAAGCTGTCAACGAATGATGACCAAAGCATAGACGAAAAAACTCACCACTAACTAGTTTTTTTACGTAAAAATTGGTTAGCAAAATGGTGAGCAAGGTGGTTAACGTTAACCACGAAGAAGTCATTTCTTAAGCTGGAGACATTGGTGCTTTATCGGTAACCGTATCGGTAACCTTTTAACAGCTGATTCGACCAACCTTATGAGAATCAATGCAATCGATTATTGGTGCCGCTAAAGTCGTAACCGTATCGTAGCCAACCAATTGGGTTTTAGCTGGAGTCATTGGTGCCGTATGTCGTATCGCTGTATCCGTATCCCTAACGTAATCAGCTGTTTATCGTTACGACGGTAAACCAAAACCCAATTGGTAGGCTACGATACGGTTACGACTTTAGCGGCACCAATAATCGATTGCATTGATTCTCATAAGGTTGGTCGAATCAGCTGTTTAAAGGTTACCGATACGGTTACCGATAAAGCACCAATGTCTCCAGCTTTTGGTTTACCGTCGTAACGATAAACAGCTGATTACGTTAGGGATACGGATACAGCGATACGACATACGGCACCAATGACCCCGGCTTTAAGGTAAGCCCATTAGGCTGCACGACATGTAGCAGTAGCGGCGCTTTACAGTACGACATATTTTGGTAATTCACATTAAAGGCTTGATTTCCTAGGAAAGCGGTACCGCTTTCTTGCAAAGTCATGTTAACGTAATTATTCTTTGTCAAATTATATCCGTCATTATTTTTAACTGTCCAATATTGTTTATGTTTATAAAATTCAACATATCTTAATGCACTTCACCGTGTTATATTTATGGAAAACTCTCGCCGGTGATCGCGGAAACCACTTCAAGAATTTTTATGAAATCTGGTCAAGTCCGTTTTACTTGGTCCAAAATAGGCTACTCTATAATTTGTATCTCAATCCCAGAATCAACTAGAGGCCGACCTATACGAAATAATCAATTTATTTGCACAGTCTATTCTTGGATTGGGTATTCCTATACATAGCTGATTTGACATTGTAGATCCACTCATGCTTTCGCACAAAATCAATAAGTGCCTCGTCCTCTTCGTTTCTCCTTGTTTCCGTTTCCATTTTCTAATCTGTTAATTAAAGATTAATAAGTATTCACGTACTTAAATATATTCCCTGCATTCCAATGAAGAGTATCTCGATAAAAATTTAATATGCAAATGCAATAATAATCACATTGTTGTTGCATTTGTATGTTAAATTTCTATCGGGATCTGTATCACTGTTCATTAGAACGCGATGATTACTTTAGGAAGCCTTACCTTTTATGGCAATAGTTCCAAAGTCCAGTAAATAAATAAAAAAATTTATGTTTATTTTTCCAAAAGAAACTTTTATTTTTGAAAAGCAAAATGACTTGAGTTATCAATCACATTCAAAAATCATTAAACGGAACTTATCTGACAGTTGTCAAATCAACTTAAGCCTGCCAAGCATCATTGTAGATTAGACAAGTGTGATAACTTCTGCATAGACGTCAAAATTACAAATAGAACCGATCAACTGATTTTTAATTTACTATCATGGTCTCATTCTGCATCTCTTTCTATCACCCGCTGAAGATATGCGCCGCCATATTGAACTTGCTGTTAAAATCACTAAAAGGTAGCCATCTTGATCACCCTGTCAGGGAGTTTACGGATAGGATATCCTACTTGTTTTATCCACAATGCCAAGCACGACAGTTCTCAAATCAACTAAGTCTGCCAAGTATGCTACGAGTACCCATATATATTTGGTAATAAAATACCAAGTGAAGTATTTCTATCCTTATGTGACAGTTGAGTAAGAGGCGCTGAGCTCTAGGTAATGATGAAATACCATCATAGGTATAAAACCCATTTTCAGAATAAATAAAACAAACGTGTAATTTATGTAACTTATATAATTTAACGTGGTTTTATAGTGGTTGACAATAATTTATTGAAATTGAATTTTTTTCTTGAGAATGTTAAAAATAGATGTTTTCAGCATTACTTTTCGATCTTGCGTTGCCTTTTCAATATTTTTCGTGATCCTTTAGTAGTTTTACACGTAAAATAACAAAAACCGGAATGACGATGGCGAGTGTAGACATGAGGTAAAATTCCGTGGTATATTTGTGGAACTTGTTTTTAAAGCGCATAGTGTAAGCGGGGTGTAATAAATGGAACTAAAAGTAGAATCCAGTGGCAAAGTTGGCAGTTTTTCATCGCAAATATTTTGGTGGAACATAAGTTTATTGTGCTATAAAAGAAAGAAAATAATAAAAATAAAACTATTTTGGTTGAATTTTTTGATAAAAAAAAAGAGAAAACATGTTAATAAAATGATTAAAAGTGGTGAAGTGAGTGATCAGTGCGCAGTGAGTGTTTAAGTGGGGTTTAAAGATAGGGCATTTTTGGGGGGGTTTTTCGCAAATATCTCGAGAAGTATCAGAGATAGAGGTTTTCCGCCACCGGATTCGAGATCCTGGGGCCGAAACGCATCTCTAAGTACCACTCTCGAATTTTTACGTCGCGTATTAGCAGTCGACCCCTCAACTAGACTATTACCAAAATTACTATATCATCTGCATATAGCAGCAACCTTATGTTCAGTTTTTCATGCAAGTCATTTATATATAATGCAAATAGGAGAGTGGAGAGTAAACAGCCTTGTTTGACACCAGAAGTTGTGTTAAAGCTATCGGACACTTCGCTTCCGTTCCATTTCTAAAATCTAGTTAATAGATTAAATGTGAGCAGCCAGGTAGCAAGCATTTTAAAATATGTAAATAATGCAATATATCAGTCGTCTACAAAAATGTTTGAAAAACACCATTGAACACATAATTTAAGTAATCGCACAGCGATTGAACAGGTGATCGAGGCTGTTTACTATTGTGAACGTTTTTATCAAACATTCGCCACTTGTATGAATTAAGAATGGTAGTAACTTTTTTAATGAGAAATTTTTTGATTTGAAATGGAATCCATGCCTGTCATTTACATGTTGAACAATTTATTCAATTGAGGTGGTATATCAGCACCTTAGTAACTTCTTTTGCTTATATATGGAAATCTTAATACAAATTTAAAACGAATGGGCGCCAAACCTTCTAATTTTGAAATGAGCTCTTCGAAAGTTTTCAAGCTCAATTTCCAGTGCAACCTTCTCGGAGATCCCCACATCCTCGTTTAGTATGATTAATAAAAACTACATTCCAACGACACTAGAATAAATTCTATTTTAAAAATGTGACTTTTTTACAGTTTATAATTATCTGCCAAGAAATTCAGCATTGCAAACCATTAAAGGCTAACTTAATGTATATCAGTTTCGATAGTCAACTACTATATATTTTGTAATTTTGCCAACTTTCACTTCTCCATAACAATTCGAAATAAATATTAACCGATGCTCAGTGAACATGTTGTGTCGGATTAAATTTGGATAGTAATCAATCAAACCGTTAATATTTAAAATTTTTATACTTATTTTCCCTACATACAAAAAAAATTCAGTGTACATACAATTTTGTACATGTATTTCATTTGAACTTCTATATAAAAAATGTAGAGCAGCACTGACAATGAATAATAAAATAATTAAAAAAATGTTTAGTTGAACGGTTTTATTGAAAACAATACTTACATTAAGCTAGAAAATAATTACGTCGGCCAGTCGTCACACTCCTTATCAATCTAGAGCATTGTTTAGTATATAGCTTGGCAGCTTAAATTGAGGTTATGTTGCGAATAGAGTCGAACGCACTCGAATTCAGTGAAAAAATGCACTCGAATGAAGTATAATGAAGGAATGATGTTCGGAGTTTTTTCAAAATTTGCCCAAAATCCTGAATCACAAAAGGGAGTGTAGTTAAGTACGAAAATGAAAAAAACGTAGTTAGGTTTTGGTCCTTTTTAGCAGGAGATTTTCATTTTAAAAATGTAATATACAAACCAATGTTCATTCTATTACTCATTTTATCTATGGCGCTTCACATATACTTTATAATAACATGATTTTTATTTTTACGATTTATTCCTCAATGAAAATAAATGAAACACATATAAATGTAGTCATTAATCATGTTTCTTACTTCTAACTATATGTTATAAATGTGTTAAAAGTAGCAGAACTAAAATAATATTAGCAAATCTGATATGTCATACTAAATTTAAATAATAAAAATGCATGCAATGTAACGCATTTTATACCTATTCATTATATCTTAAATTTTCTCTAACTTTTCGTTTTGGTGCTGGCTAATTTTTGCTTTCCGTATGATAACATTCATGCACTACATAAGATAACAATTCCAGGGGCCGTTTTCGCCATCTTCGGTTAACGCTAACAACCACTTTATTTGAAAGAAGTCGTTCAGTGATTTGTCAAATAAAGTGTCACTTTGAAATAACGGACGTTAAAAGTTTCCCTGTGACAATGAACGCAAAAGAAAGAGTCTCATTTTGATTTTTTGTCATGAGGAAAAATAAAATACAACAATTTTTATAACACGAATATAGAGCGAAAAATTATTAGGGATTGACCTGCGACCATTGGTCTATTGTGCCCTCATCAGATTGCGTCGCATTCCAGGGGGATGTGTTCCGCTGATCGATCACGAAATCGACATGAATACAAAATTATGTCTTTTATTTAGTTAAACGGTGATAGAAACTCGGATATTTTTCCGAAAATGAAAGAAATTTCAAGAAGTACGGAAGTTTTTAATTATTTGTGTGTTGCTTCGACGTTGGCGTTGCGTTGCTTATAGATTGAAGACGCAACGCAAGAGCCAAAACGACGCAAAAGTCACCTTAAGCGTAATTGCTTCACGTGTTATTTATCATCATCAATTAAAAAAGGTAAACATAGGCAAGATACACAAGAGACGTAGTTTCGTAGACGCGTATAAATTATGGCATGCAGCTACGATCTCTCTACGCCTCAAAATTTCTTATGTTGTGCCTAATACGCGTCTATGAAGCTATGCCTCGTGTGCATCTTGCCTTAGATTATATTCCGAAGAAACATTTTTTAGTTTTAAACTTTGTTCATAATATTCATGTACATGTCTACTACTATGGCACGCTTGATAACTGCTATTTCATTAATTAAAAAAAAATAAGTTCTGAAAAATGCAACCTTGTCACATGCATTTTCAAACACGCTTGCCACACCACGTTTTCATGTAGGACCAAAATTCATCGAAAAAAATGACCAGGGGGTCAATTTACGTTCGATGAAGTGATGAAGTGAAAAAAAAACTCATGCTCGCTGTGAAATTTATTTTTTCATTTTATCACATCACTTTTTCAGGTTAGCCGATTCGTGTTATTTGCAATACTCGTTGTGAAAATCTAATAAAGAGCACTGTGGTGAGTAAAAAGAAAATAATATTTTCTGTCAAAAAAATAAAAAATTATTAATAAAAGTAGTAAATATTTAAAATTTTTGAACAAGGAAAGTAGAAAATGCTCAATATGCGACTTTTGATTTCTTTGAATTCTCATCTAGAATATCAAAGATGATTGCATTTATTGCCATTTATTATTTAAATGTACAATGGAGGGAGGAAAGCGTATAGAGAGAAGGATGAAAATAGGGAGAGGGTGAATGAGAAGTATAGGGAAAGTAGGGGCAGGCGAACGGTGAGGAAGAGTGTTGAAGGAGATGGCAGGCGTGTGGGAGAGGAGTGGAAAAGAAGGAAAAGGAGAAGAAAGGGAACAGGGGAAGGAAAAGGGGAGGAGGAACACACTGCAGTAGATAGATGCATAAATATGTTGTGAGGTAAAGAACTGCCACCTATTGGTTTATTGTGCCTTCATTCTCTTCACAACACCTCGTCCGAACCGACTTTTCTGAGAAAAGCCAGAATAGTTCCCAGCTTCAAAGAGTGTATGTGACTACTTTCTAACTTTGGTGATCCTAAGATCCTAAGTCTTCCTCTCGCGACTGCATCGCATTCCATCAGGGAGTGTTCTGCAGTCTCATCATCGCGACCACAGAATCGACAGAGGCTACTAGACGATATACCTAGTTTATGCGTGCGGCTCTTTAGCCTGCAGTGACCTGTGAGTATGGCTGTTAAAATTCCAATGCTGCTTTTTGGAAGGTTGATCATGGCTTTATATCGCCTTGAGTTATACCCTCCGATCCTGGAATTTCGCGCCAGTGTTGCTCTCTGAGGCACGCTTCTTTTTGCATGAACTCTTCCCTTATTGTGTGTGACCCTATCGGCATGATGGGCTCGGGTCCTACTGACTTTTCAGCAGCCGCCAACCTGGCAAGCTCGTTATCATCCACTCCTCTGTGGCCAAGTACCCAGGCTAAACGGATGGTGTCATTGGCCCCTAGACTGTTTAACCTCTCTACGCACTCAAGGACTGTTGATGATTTAAGCTCAACTGAAGATAGTGCCGTGAGCGCAGCCTAACTGTCGCTGAGTATAGCGATTCTCTCGTTTGTATATCTGTAAATTTATCTCTGCACACCGGCTTATGGCGAAAACTTCGGCTTGGAAGATGCTCAAATATTTTCCGAGTGGTAGGAACATGCCCTTCGGTGTCTTCCAGCCATCGGCGGTTAATTAAGTAGCACCTCTATTGCCGCCGTTGGGCATGTTCGCATGGCTGCCATGATGCAGACACATGCGAAGCGTTGAAGCTTTGTGAGTGACTTTTGTACGGTCACCATGGTTGTCCTTGATGCCCACGCAACTGCTCCATACACTATGGATAGGTCTAACTATAGTAGTGTACATCCATCTTAGGATCTTTAGGCTGCATCCCCAGGATATTCCTGCAATACGTCTGCACACCATTATTGCTCTTGTGGCCTTTGATATGGTGTTGTCGACGTGCTGCTTCCATAAGAGCTTAGAGTCGAACGTGACACCAAATTATAACAATATCATCCGCGTACCCCTGACATTGGATCCCGTTTTCTCAGAGCCTCTGTAGAAGTTCATCTACTACCAGGCTCCACAGCAGAGGTGACAGGACGCCCCCTTCGTTGTCTTGATCTCTACTGTATCGTCCATACTCGAGGTTTCCTTAATCCTCGTACGCAGTAGGGTGTTTATCCACATACGGATCGAACTTTTTATCTCTCTTCTCTCTAGTGCCCAATTCACACTCTCGTGGGCCGTGTTGTCGAAAAATGTCCAAAAATGCGCATAGCGCAACATCCCCGCATTCGAACGCACTTTGGATTTCTGTGGACAGCTGATACAATGCAGTTTCTGTCGACCTGCCTGCCCTATATGCATGCTGATCTCTATGAAGTGGTATTCTATCGAAAGCCTTTGATTCAATCTCGTGGTCTAGTCGGATCGGATATTAGATGCTGCAGTGACCAGCCAACTTAAATTTGCGGCTTACATTTAGCTCTTGACAAAATACCCCCACCAATCCTTCTGTCCATATTCGACCCATCCGTGAACAAATAAACCCCTTCCCTGGATGAGTCCTCTTCCCAATTCCTCTCCCGGAGAATGACTGGGGTGAAGGTTGCACAGGGAGAAGTTATCGGCATACAATAGTCCGTCCTGTCAGAGATAAGGTCGAAGGCTAGAAGGTCCGAAGTCAGAAAGCCCATATCAGTGGATCTCCTAGTAAATAATAAACAACTTTTCAAAGAATTTTGACAATTAGTGCGTCTAATTTATTATTTGTTTCTTTTTGGTCATTTAGCATCTCTTTAGCCTCATTATTATGGCTCTCCTCTTCTCCATCTTTTTATCTCCTTCCCTCTCATTCTTCTTCCACTTGGTTTCCCTTCGACCTCCGCCTTTCCTCTCATATCCCTTTTTTCCCCTCTTGCTTCCCCTTTTCCGTTCCGTTTTTCTTCTCCTTTCCTTTCCCTTCTTTTCGTATCCTTTCCTTCCCCTTTTCCTTTTCGTTCTCCTTTCCTTCCCCCTTTTCTCCCCTCCTCCTTTTCTTACCTTCTCCTTTACCTCTCCATCTCCCTCTCCTTCTCTTCCATCTTTTTATCCTCTCCTTCTCAGCCTCTCTCTCGTTCGCCCTCCCGATCTTTTAATCTTCTCCATTTCCTTTTCCTTATACTTTTTAATTATCGTTTTCGTTCCCTCTTCCTTCTCCTTTGCCTTCTTCCTCTCCCTATTCTTATGCTTTTTCTTATCTGTATTCTTGTAGCTATTCTTATTCGTAGGATAGGGACCATTCCCAATAAGTGGGTTTACCTCACGTGGTATGCATCACTCTTTATCACTACTATATATATATTATACTAGCCTTTACCCGTGGCATCTTCCGCAAGGAGAAAATAAAATATATGGGCTATTCACGTTAACCTGCTTATCAAGTTATTTGTTTTAAAAAATTGTATGTCCAATATATTTCATTTTTGTAATAGAGTAAAAAAATAACTAAATGAGCTGATAACCTGATAGGCTCTCCAAATGATCGAAATTATCTAGAAAAAGCCACGAAATTACCCTGAAGCTATCGCGGACGGATCTCGAAATGCTCCCGGAAGGGTCTCCAAATGGTCCCAGAATAGTCCCGAAGAAGTTCCGAAATGACCCTTACCGGATCCCGGATGGATCCCGAAAATCATCCTGGACGGATCCCAAAAACCATCAAAAAATGATGCCAGAAGGATCCCCAAATGATCCCGAAATAGTCCCAAAAATGTTTCGAAATAACCCTGAAATGATGCCAGAAGCATACCGAGAATGTCCCGAAATAACCTTGACGTGATCCCAGATGGATCCCGAAAACTATCCAGAAATGATACCTGAAGAATACCAAGAATGTAATGAAATAATCCCGATGGGATCACAGAAGGATCTCGAAAACCATCCAGAAATGATCCCGGAGGGATCAGGGAAGGATCCCCAAATAACCCTGACATAGTCCCGAAAAAGTCCCAAAATAACCCCGACGGAATCCCGGACGCATTCCGAAAACCATCCAGACGGAGTAAAAAGTATCCTATGTCCGTCTCCTTGTTGTAAGCTACCTCTCGCACCAATTTTCAGCCAAATCGGTTCATCCGTTCTTGAGTTATAGTGGAACTAACACCACTTTCTTTTATATATGGGGTATTCCATCCCATTTCGACCAATTTTGAACCCGATCCCTTTAGAATTGGCTGAAAGTTTTTTCTTCTTTTTCTAGCTTACGAAAGACGTTTTTCAGAAGTTTTTCAATTTTTTTCATCCAACTCAAAAAAAGTTATGAATTTAAAAAAAAAAACGGTTTTTGTTTTCAAAATGCTATAACTTTTTCAAAAATTGACCGTTTGGGATCTTTTTTTTTTAAATTTGCTTTTAAATGTACTTTTCGGAAAAAATTCAAAAAAATTGTTTATGTTTTTTTTGTAATTTTTCAGTTTTTCGAGATTTTTCGAATTTTGCCCTTTTTTTCTCATAAAAAACTTCAATCAATTCTGCAATCATCCCCACCAATCCCGGAGTGGGCCGAGAATTTTTTTTTTTTTTATTTAATTGAAAAAAAAACTTTAAAATTTTTTTTGTATTTTTTCCGAAAAGTACATTTAAAAACATATTTAATAAAAAAATTATCCCAAACGGTCAATTTTTGAAAAAGTTATAGCATTTTGAAAAAACACCGTTTTCCCACTCAAATGTTTTTTTCAAAATTCTATAACTTTTTCAAAAATTGACTGTTTGGGATAATTTTTTTTTTTAAATATGTTTTTAAATGTACTTTTCGGAAAAAAATACAAAAAAATTTTAAAGTTTTTTTTTCAATTAAATAAAAAAAAAAAATTCTCGGCCCACTCCGGGATTAGTGGGGATGATTGGAGAATTGATTGAAGTTTTTTATGAGAAAAAAAGGCGAAATTCGAAAAATCTCGAAAAACTGAAAAATTAAAGAAAAACTTTAAAATTTTTTTTGAATTTTTCCGAAAAGTTCATTTAAAAACAAATTAAAAAAAAAAGATCCCAAACGGTCAATTTTTGAAAAATTCATAACTTTTTTTGAGTTGGATTAAAAAATTTTGAAAACATTTTGAAAACAAAACGGTGTTTTTTTTTAATTCATAACTTTTTTTGAGTTGGATGAAAAAATTTGAAAAACTTCTGAAAAACGTCTTTCGTAAGCTAGAAAAAGAAGAAAAACTTTCAGCCAGTTCTAAAGGGGTCGGGTTCAAAATCGGTCGAAATGAGATGGAATACCCATATATAAATTTTCACGGGCAAATTCAACGGTGAAAAAATATTCCTTAAATGAAAAAAATTTTACAATGAATATCACTTTTTTTCAAACTGAATCGCATATCAGCTGAAGTGAAAAATGTTTTCACTTCACCACTTCATAGAACGTGAATTGATGACCCCCAGGCCTCAAAAAAAGGACCAAATTTTAGCTTTATTTTATTATTTTTCAAACAATTCGGTAAATTACTAGAGTGTCGTATTCGTTGTAAAAAGCAAATATTTTGGGATGTTTCCGTGGTTGCCTATATAAAATTTTAATAAAGGAGACACTTGGCTTTAATTCAAACTGTACAAACAAAAATAAAATGTACCTTTAGGTATTACATTTTGACATTTCTAGGATAAGCCTATGTCTTTCACCAACCAAACGTTGTGAACCTAGTTTTGCTTGATTGTAATGAAATAAAATGTATAGCGGAGTTAGGTTTTAGTAAGGAACGGATAAAAAATTTTTGTTGTGGCAAACTCAGTAAATCGTAAATGAAACTAAGCAATTGTGTTAATGCTATTTTTATAGATGCTTACTTTTTCCCGAACAGTTTAAACTTCATACCAGATCCTAGATTCAGTAAGTCTGAGTTTTGAACTCATACTAAAAATCAAGCGTCTTAAAAGTTTCAACTGTGTAATAACTGAACTGGATTACATGTAATTACGTACGAGAAGCTAGTTAACAGTGTTGTGATTGAAACTTATGGAGTTTAACAAACACCTACGGGAATAATTTTACGCAAAACACACGAGTATTTGAGATATACTTTTTTTTTGCTCGACTAGTCACAAAAATATATCACGAAAAGTTTTTGATAACCGATTGAAATATCTAACCACTAAAATAAGTATTTTTTCTGATAAGTCCGTTGTTTCATCAAAAATTAATGACAATGTGTTTGCCCGAACATTCAACACTTCTCTTTTTAATTCCTCGCCTAAATTATCTCCCAGGTGAAACGACATTTGTTTAGGCCAACAGCCCAAACTCAAAACATAAAAGGTCACCCCTCGCACTTTTTCTTATATTGTTAACAGTGCCAGTCAAACTGTTTATGTTAACCATACAAATGAACATCGCTGGAATAAATAAACAGTTTGACTGGCAAGCGGTATTGAACTGTTATACATTTTTTACTTCACTTGTTTTCACACATCAAGGAGAAAGGACGTATCCCGCCGCAGTTTCCAGCTTCAACCAAAAGGTAACCTGCAAATATATATATATATATATATAAATTTTTGTGTTTAATCTTTATCTTCAATAAAGACTATTTGTGATTATTAAAATTCTAATACCAAACTTTTTCTTCTTTTCTACATTAAATCTTGACCGGCACCATCCCTGAGCTGTGGCCCGGCCAAGACATTGGTCCATTCAATCCGTTTTTTCAAAAGCGACCATTTTGCGAACCCACCACAGGGTTTAAATATTATATTGAGCGACGATCATAAGCAACCATTTTGCGAAACAACAACACACAGTGTTTTAAATATTTAATTGCATGTCAATAGCAGCAGCAATACCAACTTAAACAACACAGGAACTGACAATCCATTTGTTTATATATTATTGGATCCACTGCATCAAAAAGCACATCTACAAATATAAAGGTACGTGGTTATTTCAGTGAGCACATTAGTTAATAAATTAAAAATTTGTGAAAGTGAAAAGTGCGCGTGCGATTTGTGAAACAAAAACAAAATTAAATTTGATTTGTACAAATAGCCTTTTTGACCATCAAATATTGCTTGCCGCCGACGGTAAATAATATTTGACACGGCTTAAGGGTCTTCGCTGTTGCATTATTGCACACAAATATTTGTACAAACAGTGTTTGGGAATATTTTAATAGGAAAGTGCAAGTAATTTTTCAAAATTTAATTAATTCAATTCACATTTATATGACTTGCACTTCTCTGTTATTAACAGCCCACAACAACAACACTGCACTGTGTAATTAACCTCACTTTGGGTCTGGTTCATCACAGTTGAATTTGAGAAAAATTTATTTCACAAAAGTCACTCGGTTTTTAATTAAATTCACTTCTTAAAACAAATAAAATATAATTTGAGCGTTTATTTAGTGGACGGAACATTTTTCCTCCAACTTTGCTCAGTTTTTTCACTTGCGTTTGATTTGAATATACTGTGCTACATACATATATACACCCACACGTACATAAATATATTTGAATTTAAGAAAAATTAATTTCACAAAAGTCAGTCGGTTTTTCATTCAATTCACTTTTTAAAACAAAACAATTTAATTTGAGCATTTATTTAGTGGACGGAACAATTTTCCTCCAACCTTGCTCAGTTGTTTCACTTGCGTTTGATTTAAATATATACTGTGCTACATACATATATACACGCACACATACATAAATATATTTGGTTGGCGAGCAATAATTTTTTTTAACACGTATATTTATACGTATATACAGTCCACTGGTTTTTTACTCTGAAAATTATTAAATTTGAGTTTTGTATCAAAATAAATATTTTACATTAGAAATTTACACTCAATTTTTTAGAAGTTATTCAATTTATTGGGGTCCCTTTGTTGGTGGGAAGCCTTGTCTTCTATATTAGCGAATTGGGTAATTCCACAGATTCTGTCTCTGTGTACGTAATTTATTTTAAAAATCAATTCTTTCGGTTTTTTTTAAATTTTCAATATGGAAGCATATAACCGCTTAGTCGACACAATTATTGAGTTCGACATCGAATTTTTAAGCATAGCCACTAGCGAACACTCCAAAAATTCGCTGAAAATTCAGCAGCAGGAGTTGAAATCGATGTGGGAAAAAGCTAAAGAAGCTTTTGATGCGTTATTACAATCCGAAAATATATCTGAGAAGAATGTCACGGCAATTAGAAAGAAAAACAAGTCGTGCTATACTGTTTTTGTGCGGTGTATGACAAAAATAAATGACTTGGCAGAAAAACTTGAGAAGGCAGAGAGAGGAAACGATGCTGCCTTCACGCCACGCAATTTGCATTTAGCACCTTGTGATACTGATATATTCAAAGGTGATTATTTGTCATGCCCAACTTTTCGTGTCATGTTCACGGCCATTTATATTCTAAATAAAAGCCTGTCGCCAGTACAAAAATTATATTATCTCATACAAAAAACCCAAGGTGAAGCCAGAGAAATCGCTAAGAAATGCGAATTGACGAATGATGGTTTTGATATAGCTTGGAAAAATTTGTGCGACAGGTATGAAAATAAAAGAATATTAGTCAACACTCAATTAAAGATTCTTTTCAACCTTCAATCAGTCGAAACTGAATGCGGTAATTCAATAAAAAGATTACAAAGGGACATAAATAATTGCATATCCTCGTTAGTAAGTCATCATATTGACATATCTAATTGAGATCCAATTATTACATACTTATGTTCAACTAAGCTTCCTGATGTGACCCTTTCGCTATGGGAACAGTCCGTAGAAAACAAGACAGAAACTTCCAAGTGGGCGGATATGGACCGATTTCTGACAAATCGTTTTCAAACGTTAGAATCAGTCTCAGTTTTAAGAGGTACAAAGAGTACAAAACCTCAAAAGGTACAAACCTCAAAGCAGGCCTCTGAACATCCCCCAAAGAAACTTGGCGCTTTCCAAGCAAGTGTAGCTAAAGGCACTTGTAAAATGTGTCAAAGCAATGATCACAAAATTTATGCGTGTTCAAACTTCAAAAATTTGAACACGAATGAAAGACTTGCCTTCATAAAAAGAAATCACGT